>NC_132853.1:45764340-46071925 GCF_048164855.1 Canis lupus baileyi
AGTTAAGTGTTTTGTTTTGTTTTTTCTTATGGAGCTCTACTGCCTGGTCCCTGAAGGGCACATTGTGGCAATAACTTCTATCACCACCACCCCTGGCCCAGCTGTCACCACTTCTGTATTGCCTTAGAGAGTATCTGTTTCATGTTCAATATTTTCATTTGGTCTTCATGACTACCCCTTTTAAAGAGAGGGGACCAGAATTCTACATTTTTTTTCCCTCAGTGGATGAAAACACAGAGATGCAGAGGGGTTAAATGATGGGTCCTGGGTCACACTGCTGACAGCGGAAGCTTCTCCGATGCAGGGAAGACCAGGGGGCCCACTGGAACCACAGGTAGGTTCACGCACAGGTAGGGCTCTGTGAACTCAGGGCTCATACACTGTTGCATAGAGTTAGGATGAATTTGCAGGAAAATAGCCACTGCGGGATTGAAACAGTGAAATCTGGAGGGAGCCCAGGAGTCCTGCAGGTGGAGGTGTGGCAGGCCAGGCTGAATGGCTTTGGGAGGACAAGGAAGACTGTGCTGATGGGCCAGAAGGGCCTTGGGTCTTATTGTAGTTACTGCACCACCCCTGATATGTCTTGCCTCTGTCGCTCTGCTTTTGCTGCACCCACCTCCTGGGACACCCTACCCCTCCTCTCTCCCTGGGGCTCCCTGGGAAGTGTCTCTTGGACACTTCCGCGTGTATGTTCCAGCAGCATGGCACAAAGTGAAGTCTTTCACTTCCCAAACAGGCTGCTGCTTTTGGGTTTCCCATTCTGGACACAGGTGGATGCCACCATTTGCTTGGCAGGGAGGCTGGAAACCTGGGAAACCTGTTCTCTTTCCCTCACCCACCAAGTCCTACCCAGTGATCAAGGACAAAGGTCCGTCTACACCTTCAGGGCTGCCAGCCTCCACTCTGTCTTGTCCTCACTGCTTCTGCCAGGACCGCTGCTCACAGGGCCCCCACCTCTGCATGCACCCTCTTTTTGTTACCGTCTATAAAACAAAGCAAACTATGATGCTCCTCTCTGAACTTCCAGTTGCTTGTTGTTGCAGGGTCCTCCAGAGTCCTGTGTTGAAGGACCTCAGAATGTGATTCTATTCGGATGTTATCTTAGTCTGCTTGGGCTGCCAAAATAACATCCCACAGATGGGGTGGGGTGGCGGGGCTTCAACAGCAGAAATGTCTTGGAGGCTGGAGATCAAGGTCCTAGCAAGTAGATTTTATTTTAACACCTCTCTCCTTGGCTTGGAGGCAGCTGCCACCTGGCTGTGTCCTCATGAGACCCCTCTCTGCATGCCCAGAGAGGGGGCGGGGGCAGTGGGCTCTCAGGTCTCTTACAAGCACTAATCCTATCTGAGCCAGGCCCTATCCTTCTGATCTCCTTTAACTTTAATTTCTTCTTGAAAGGCCCTCATCTCTAAATACAGTCATACTGGGGATTAGAGCTTCCACATATGAATGGGGGTGTGTGTCATAAATACGAGTTCATAACAGAGACAAAACCTTCAAAGAGGAGATTAAGTTAGCATGAGGCCTTTAGGGTGCGACCGAATCCAATTTGACTGGTGTTCCTGTAAGAAGAGGGCATGAAGACACATAGAGAGACACCAGGGACACCAGGCACAGGGACGACCCCCTGCAAGCCAAGGAGAGAGGCCAGGAAGACACCCACCCTGCTGGCGCCATCTCAGACTTCCCAGCCTCCAGAACCATGAGGAAATAAAGGTCTGGTGTTTGAGCCACCCTGTCCGCGGTATTTTGTTACAGCAGCGGGAGCAAGCCGATACACTTAGGAAAGGACATTCACGGTCTTGCGTCCTGGATCCATCTGCTCTTCCCCATGCACAGTGTACTTCTATGCTCTCGTGCCTTTGCACACGTTTGCTCCTCGGTCTGGAATGCCCTTTTTCTCTGTGGTGAGGCAACATGCTCTCCCTAGTAGTAGGACGTTGGCCCACTTGAATTCACATTTGCATACGAGAGAGTTCTTTGTTGTGTTAAACTTTGGATTCCAGAGCATAGTCCAGCCTGTCCTAATACAGCCTCATTATCTACCCAAATCTTTATCTTTTAAGTTCCTGTTTAAATGTTTTTATTTTTATTTTTATTTTTTTTAAGATTTTATTTATTTGAGAGAGAGAGAAACCCCACAAGTAGGGGGAGGGAAAGAGGGAGAAGCGGACTCCTCCCTGAGCTAAGCTGGGATCCCCACTTGGGGCTCCATCTCAGGACCCCAGAATCATGACCTGAGTCGAAGGCAGATATTTAACTGGCTGAGCCACCCAGGTGCCCTGTTACCTCTTTCAAGGGGCACTGGGTAACTCAGTTGGTTCAATGTCTGCCTTTTATTTGGGTCATGATCCCAGGGTCCTGGGATTGAGTCCTGCATCAGGTTCCATGCTCAGTGGGGAGTCTGCTTCTTCTTCTTTTGCGTTCTCTCTCAAATAAATAAACAAATAAATAAAATCTTTTAAAAAAGAAAAGGTGTGACATATTGTAAGAATTACAGAATGACACAAAGACATGAAGCGAGCAGATGGCATTAGAAAAATGGAGCTGACAGATTCACTTGATTCAAGATTGCCACAAAGCTTCAGTTTGTAAAACACAGTATCTGTGAAGTATGATAAAGTGAAGCATAACAAGCTGTAGTTTTATGAATTTTTTTCTACTGTGATCAATTACCTTGATTTTTAGAATATCGAATCATCCTTGCATTCCTGGAATAAACCCTAGTTGGATTTTTTATTTTTTTAAGATTGACTTTATGTATTTATTTCTAAAGATTTTGAGAGAGAGACAGAGCAAAAGTGTGGGGAGGTGGTGGAGAGGCAGAGGGAGAGGGAGCAGCAGGCTCTCCACTGAGCAGAGAGCCCGACCTGGGGCTCAATCCCAGGACCCAGAGATCATGACCTGAGCTGAAGGCAGATGCTTAACCGACTGAGCCATCCAGGTGCCCCTGGATGCTTGATTTTATTTGCTAATATTTTACTGAAGATTTTGCATCTATATTCATGAATGAGGGCTTTTTGTTTTATGTTTCCTTTCCTGACACCAATCAGTTCCCCAGTTTTCTGACACCAACTAGGTGTCTAACAATTCAATTCAGTTCTGACACTGCCTGAAGTTAGCGTCAGACTCCACACATTTAAGGCTCAGTCCTACAAGACAGCCCCTACTTTAGATGCCAGTGTAAGTCCCAGGTCACCAGGACTTCTGATGACTGGCTGTAAATCCACAGCACCCCATGCACATGGTTCAGTAACTCACTAGACCAACTCACAGAACTCACAAAAGTACTTTATTCACTATTACCAGTTGATTTGAATGGATACAATTTAGGAACAGCCAAGTGGCAGAGATGCACAGGGGAAAGTACAGGAGGGTGGGTGGTGTGTTTGGAACTTCTAAGCTCTCTCAGGGTGAGCCACCCTCCCAGAACCTGGATGTGTTCACCAACCCTGAAGCTTCCTGAACCCATTGTTTACAGGTTTTTATGGAGGTTTCATTATGTAGGCATGATTGTTCAAATCATTGGATATACGTGACTAACTCTAGCCCCTCTCCCCTCCGTAGAGGTCAGGGGATGGGGCTGAAACTTCCAACCTTCTAGTCAAGCCTTGGTCTTTCTAGGTATCAGCCCTCAGGGCCTCCAGCCACCAGCCATCTCTTCAGCATCCAAAAGACACTCAACACTGCTGAGATTACAAGGGTTTTGTGCCAGGAACCTGGACAAAGACAAATCTTCACTCATTTCCAAGGGCAGTAAGATGTAGGGTAAGCTCTGAGGGAGTGAGATCAGTGACCAGTATTTTTAGTCCAGCCTGGCAGAGACCATCTTAGCATCTCCTCCCACTGCTAGGACTGCGCATCTTGTTGTAGCTTGGTGGTCCCAGCCTTCTGCATCCCCATTCCCCAACTCTCCACATGCCCAAACCTCCTGCCTCTTACCCCACTATCTCCCCAAGAGCTTCTAAAACAATTGCAGCACCCTCTGCACTCGGTGGGTGAGGTTTCCACAGGAGTCTGGCATCCTCTTGGAAAATAATCAGGAACTATTGTGGTGTGAGCAGCTCCAGTATCTGCTTTTCCACGTGAATGTCTGGATTCAGCCTTTCATAAAAGAGCTCTTGGAGCCTGCTCAAAATCTCATAGATTGTTGGCATCACCTGGTATGAGAATGTTCTAAAGCGCTGACATAAGATCTCTTGCCTGGTGTTATTTTCCTGGTTGCATTTCTGCCCCCAACAGTCGTCTTTTTCCACCCTTCTCTTGCTCAGGTGGAGGATGGGGATCCTAGGATCCTAGGTTCTTGGGTCCTTTTTGAGTATTCATTTGTCAGATGGGTACTGTTGAGGTCAAACCCCAAAAACCAGCTCTTCAAATTCCTGGAGATGCTCTTTAGGGCCACTCTTCAAGTATGTTATGACCAATGTAGATAAATGACAGCTGTTGTTTGAAGCACATATAAAATATACAGAAAGCCAGTCACTACTGGAATTTATCATTAGAAATGGGAGAAAATACCTAAGAGCTATCTAAATAATTATAGCTATATTGCAACAATGGGCAAATGGAATTTTGACTCTGTACCTAATGGAGTTGAAGGGTCTTATCTGATTAGAAAAGTATATGCAGTTAGTCTTAACATCAAGTAGTGTCATAAAGGAAAGTTGAGTAAATAGATAAACACAGGTTTTGGTTCTTGGATGGGTTAAATGGGTGTTGGAGGAAATCATCAAGAGGACACTGATTACCAGTTGACCCTCAGGCTGGACCTGCGCAATTGGGTCCCTCACCCTTAGAGTATACATTCTGCCTTCTGTTCCCATGGTGGGAGCCATTTTCAAGGATGTAACCTTGAGACAGCAATGTGTGTTGAGATCATCTGGACAGTACACATGACCGATCATCCCCATTAAGGCTTCTGAATAGTTTTTAAGACTCTGGTGGGTGGATGCAATTTACTCATCTTACCACCACCCATGACAAGCCTTGCTTATTACCTGGCAATCTGCGCTTTGCCTTTGGTCCCTCCTTGCGCTGTGTATGGAGAACAGTTTCAGATTTCACCCAGGAAGCTCCCAAGGCTTCGAACCAACAACAGGGCCAATAGACACTTAAACTTCAAAGGGAGCCTTTTTTTAAAAAAAGAATTTATTTATTTATTCATGAGAGACACAGAGAGGCAGAGACACAGGCAGAGGGAGAAGCAAGCTCCCTGCGTGGAGCCTGATGCAGAACTTGATCCCAGAACCCTGCGTCACGACCTGTGACAAAGGCAAATGCTGAACCACTGAGCCACCCAGGTGTCCCAATACTTAAACTTTAGAAAGAGATCAAATATATAGAATGAAATCTCAATCATCAAGAGAAAGGACAAAGAGGCTATTTGAAAGGACCTCAAATCCTAACTCGGTGACCAGGGTGCAACTTCAAGGAGGGACAGCTGGAGAGAAGCTGTTAACAGAAGAGCTTAAACCAAGTTAATTGCTTTGTACTCTAGCTTGATAAAGAATATGGGAAGAGAGTCTCTGAAAGGGATATTCAAAAAGACAAATTTTTATCTTGCCTCTAGCACCATGGGAGAGAGTGCCTTTTACCCATGGAAATAAATATCTAGCCGTTCTGATAGGTTTATCTGTGGAGCGAAGACACCTGATGCCATTAAACTTGGCTAGCATTCTTCTTGTTGATTTCATGCTAGTTGTCTTCCATACAACACACCCTAGTGTAACAGTCTGGTCCCCCACGTAGATCTTCTTTCAGGAAGGTACACCCTGTTGGCAAATAAAATCATCCAGATGACTGAAAATTATTATTTTTCACTAGAAAGGAATTCACTCACACTCTAGGTTTATACATCAGTCCCTTTTGAGTTTGGTGAGCATTAGTCTGTGTCCTGAAGCCTGCTTATCTCTGTGCAAACTAGTGAAACTAGGTTTCTGGCCCTACACAATGGAGCCAGGGCACTCCAACCTATTTTTACCCTCATCTTTAGGCAGGTTTTGCTCGAAATTGCAAATTCAGTAATGTCCTAGGAAGTTACTTCAAAGCTCTATCTGACAGAAGTTTGTGCCAAATACATGAAACTACCTCATTAAGAGCTTATTCAGTAACTTCAGTAACTAAGTAATCCTGAGCAAAGTTCAAGACAACCCTTGTATTACATTTTATTCTATGTTACTGCAAGTTTCCAGTGAATGTCACTTAATGTCATACATACAACTCCCTTAAATGGTTTTTAGCTACATTCTATTTAAAGTAGGTCCTTCTAGGAGTCCATGAACAAATTTCCTCAGTTTGTCATTAAGGTGGCTTAACTGTAGAATTTTCACTAGGAACAATTCACGGGCTTTTTTTTCCCCCCTTAAATTATTCCCATTGTTTTATAACTATATATTGACAGTATTTTGCTCAATAATATTGAGATATTATTCACTGTCCATGACCTATGTAGGAGGAAAGCCAAAGAGGGTTTACTTCCTTTTCCAAATGTTACATGGTTTGCAATACTTGTTAATTATGGACCATTTTCTCAAACACCAACTAGCCTTCCTAAAATCCAGTGAGATGATTAAAAAAAAAAAAAAAAAAAAGTACTTCTGAAATTTGAGAAGGGGGAGTGCCTTCTGAGCAGGTCTGTGTCCAAGTGAATGATCTGTCAGTATTTCCCAAAATGTGTTCTGGGAAAAACAAAACAAAACAAAACAAAACAAAACAAAAAGAAAACACCACCCCCCCCTCCACTGGAGAGCTATTAATAGGGTGTTACTCAAAAATCTCTGTGATCAAAATGCTTGAGAAACAGGGGGCTAAACAAAGTCAGATGAATTAATCCATTACTGCAGCACTTTTCAGAACAGTTCAGTGTTTTTACTAGTAACTGTGCCAATTGACCCTACTCCAAATCCAACACTGAACCTGCCCATGATGGTAAGCACATCATGGTAAAAGCTTTAAGTGAGGGCAGCCCCAGTGGTGTGGCGGTTTAACGCCGCCTGCAGCCTGGGGCGCGACATCCTGGGGTCTCGGGATCGAATCCCAATCGGGCTCCCTGCGTGGAGCCTGATTCTCCCTCTGTCTGTGTCTCTATGAATTAAAAAAAAAAAAAAAAAAAAAAAGCTTTATGTGAAATATTCCACAACACGATCTTCTAAGACAGCAGCAAAGGTGAATCTGCTTCACCAAAGAACCCATCCCACTCCCAACCCCCTAAGGTCAACACAGGGCGGGCCTGAAGGCAGACGCTATCCTCGCCTTAAAACCCAAGACAGGGGGGATCCCTGGCTGGTGCAGCAGTTTAGCGCCTGCCTTTGGCCGGGGGCGCGATCCTGGAGTCCCGGGATCGAATCCCACGTCGGGCTCCCGGTGCATGGAGCCTGCTTCTCCCTCTGACTGTGTCTGTCTCTCTCTCTCTCTGTGTGACTATCATAAATAAATAAAAATTCAAAAAAAATAAAAAAAAAAAAAACCCAGGACAATCGAAAGATGAATGGATAAAGAAGATGTGGTCTATATATACAACGGAATATTCCTCAGCCATTAGAAACGACAAATACCCACCATTTGCTTCGACATGGATGGAACTGGAGGGTATTATGCTGAGTGAAAAGAGTCAAAAGAGTCAATCGGAAGGACAAACATTATATGGTCTCATTCATTTGGGGAATATAAAAAATAGTGAAAGGGAATAAAGGGGAAAGGAGGAAAAAATGAGTGGGAAATGTCAGAAAGGGAGACAGAAATGAGAGACTCCTAACTCTGGGAAACGAACTAGGGGTGGTAGAAAGGGAGGTGGGGGTGACCGGGTGACTGGCACTGAGGGGGGCACTTGATGGGATGAGCACTGGGTGTTATGCTATGTGTTGGCAAAGTGAACACCAATAAAAAATAAATTAAAAAGCAAAACAAAACAAAACACCCAGGAGAGGGGCACCTGGGCGGCTCAATGATCGAGCGTCCGCCTTGAGCCCAGGGTGTGATCCTGGAGACCCGGGATGGAGTCCCACGTCGGGCTCCCTGCATGGGGCCTGCTTCTCCCTCTGCCTGTGTCTCTGCCTCTCTCTCTCTCTCAGGAATAAACAAAACCTTTTTTTTTTTTTTTTTTTTTTAAGTATACGAATAAAACTAAAATCGAGGACAATGGAGTTCAAGTGCTCAGGCAGTCTGTGGGTGGCAGGGAGACCAGGAACCCGCCGCGGCGAGCGTAGGGGGATGTTCTGAGCCTTCCCCCTCCCCTCCCGCAGGGCGGGCACTCACGCCCCTCCAGCCGGCACCTGCCCCTCCTCCCGGCCGCCGTGCCTCCCGGCGGGACCCGACTCCCGTCTCCCCGACCCGGACACGATGAACTACTAAGGCACCTGCTTCTGTTCCCGTTACCAGCCTGTTTTAAGTGGACAAGGAGGTCGTGGTCTCACGTAGGCGGGATCGGGCCCTGAACTTCACCGCGAAGGCCTCGAGAAGTCATCCCAAGGGCACAAGCCCACGGCTCCGGGTCTCCGAGGGGCTCATCCCGAGGCATCACTCGGGGACAGAGGCCCCGGCGCCACGGCTTCAGGGTGGCCGCTCCGGGAAGCCCCCCAGCTCCGCGGCGTGAGGGTCCCTCCGAGCTGGCGCCCCGCCTTCTGGGGCCCGCGCCCACCTCGCTCGCCTCCGCAGAGCCGGGAGCCCGAGAGCGGCCATCGGGGAACACCGCTTCCCGCTCCGGCGGGCGGAGCAGAACCGGAAGTGGCCCCCGGCGGAAGTCCCTCCTCCGAGAGTCGCGTTTCCTCTCTAGGACCTTGGAGGTCTCCTTGCCTCTATGGTCTGGTCGCCTGGCCGCGGTTTGGCGGGAAGGAAAAGGGGGCGCCGGCCCCGCGCGGTGGAGCCCTGATCTGTGTCTGTGGGGGCACCCTACTGGTCCTTTTGACGTGTGCATCCGGCAGCATTACTGATAGAGTTATCCTCACGATTTAGAAAAATGGAGATATGGGCTTCATAATGAGGCACCCCGGAATGTCTCAACAGTTTTCTAGCTGATTTTTTTTTCTCTTTTAAAGAATGCGCTTTATTTTTATTTATTTATTTTTAAGAGTAAGCTCTATGCCCAAGGTGGGGCTTGAGCTCACAACCCCGAGATCAAGAGTGTCATGTTCTACTGAATGAGCCAGCCAGGTGCCCCTCTAGCTGTTTTTTATTTTTATTTTATTTTATTTTATTTATTTATTTATTTATTTTATTATTTTATTTTAAGATTTTATTTATTTATTCATGAGAAACACAGAGAGAGAGGCAGGGACACACAGAGAGAGGCAGGGACACAGACTGGATCTCCAGCCCGGGGTCAAGCCCAGCCAAAGGCAGACACTCAACCACTGAGCCTCCGAGGCATCCCTCTAGCTGTTTATCATTATCATTATTATTATTATTATGGATACACACATACCTTTTTTGTTGGCATGAAATCTACCTTTAATATGATAACACGGGTGAAGGGACCATAAATGATTTTTTTAGAAAGGTTTTACATAGGAAGTACCTTTTGAATTTGAACCCCAGGCGGGGGCTAGACCTCCTGCTTCTCTCTTCTCTAAGACCCAGCCCTTTGTCCCCTAACACTGCAGGGATCATTGGGCACACCTGTCCTTCCCCACCCCCAGGGTCCCTAACTGGCTCATCTGATGATTCAGAGCTTGGTGTTGAATCAACTTTTATATGCTCTCTTACTTAGAGTTTCTGCTCTAGAAAGGAGAAAGGGAAGATGATGCAAATATAAATACAGAATCTAATAAAATCAGAATTGTCTAGGTTTATTTTATTTTTTAAGATTTTATTTATTCATGAGAGACACACACACAGAGGCAGAGACATAGGCAGAAGGAGAAGCTGCCTCCCCGCGGGGAACCTGATGGGGAACTCGATCCCAGGATCTCAGATCATGATCTGAGCTGAAGGCAGACACTCAACCACTGAGCCACCCAGGTGCCCCTATTTTATTTTTATTCTTACAAAAGATTTTACTCATTTATTTGAGAGGGAGAGAGAGAGAGCTTGGTTGCACACTAGCAGTGGGAAGGGCCAAGGTGAGAGGGAGAAGCAGACTCCCTGCTGGGCAGGGCACCCCGCCCGCGTCTGATCCCAGGACCCAGAGATCACAATGCGATCACAACCCAATCCCAAGGCAGATGCCTAACTGAGCCACCCAGGTGCCCCAGAATTATCTAGGTTTAAACATAATAGCATCTAACACAAATAAGGATGTGGTGAGATAGGTTTATTCTGGCAAACAGAATGTAAATATGCAATCCTGTTGAAAAACTACCTGGCATCCTATATCAAGAGCAATTTAATGTGTTTTAGGTTCCACCCAGTGAGATACCATCTATGGAAAATTTATCCCAAGCAGAGAATCCAAGAGGAAGAGCTGCACTCCTGAAATGATTCTGCAGTGGACAACTGCTGATTTTCCTTGCCCAATAACCAGTTTTCTTTTTTTTTCTGGTTTTGACACTATGATTTTTTTTTTCTGGGGGGAAACCACCTAAGCCTCAGTCTACTTCTGGGGTGGGCACATGACCCAGTTCTGGCTAATCAGGATAGCCCAGCATGGCCGGGCAGTAAGATACAAAGTCAGAGCCTGGCTGCCAGGTTCCCAGGCCTGGTTCTGCTGCTTAGTAAGTGCATGGACTTCAGCTTGTTTTTTACCTTCTCTGAGTCTCACTTACTTATTTGTTGAATGGGGATATTAATGATAGACATCTGCTTCATAGGGTTGTGGTGGGAATTAATGAATGAAGCAGGTGTACTAATGCTGGTTATGGACAACTATTATCACTGTTTGCCTCTGAGCAAGCCCTTACCGCCATTCCCTTTTTTACTCTTCCTTTTGCCTCTCGGATTCGCAATATCATGTTCTACGTGATCCTAGAATTATATCTTTCTTTCCCATCGGAAATACCCTAAAGGGAGGACTGTATCTTTATTCATCCTCATACCATAGGTGTTTAACACAGCATCCCACTCCCAGCCATGGTGCTCGAGAAAGGCTTAGTTGGACAAAACTGAATATTCTCCAACACAGAGCACAGAAAGTAGGAATAGTTACTGAAAATGTAATAAATGCTAGATGATAAAATGGAAGTAGAGAAAGCCACATGAAGCTAGAAAACTTTTCTTACAAAAAATGGCCTGATTCCTGGGGATTACAGATTCCATTTTATCTTGGCCAGAGACTTGTTCTCATATAGCAGGCAAATGAGTTCCAGCAGTAGACTGGTACCTAAGGTGGACTTTGGGAATTATTGTTTCCTTTTCCTGACTTAGAATGCATCTCTTTCCTTGGAGATGGTTGGGAGAAATGAGCATTGCCTTGAGAGAGATCAAATCCACTCTCAGGATATTAGATACCACCCTGTAAATCCAATACTCGTATGCAAAATTCACACAGATAATGCAAAGTGGAGAGGGAGCTTAAGAGGGGAAGGCTTCATTAGGTTATAGGGAGAGGGTAGATGAGGTCAGCCAGGAAAACTTTCTTTTTTAAAAAATTTATTTATTCATGAGTGACAGAGAGAGGCAGAGAGACACAGGCAGAGGGAGAAGCAGGCTCCACATAGGGAGCCTGATGTGGGACTCGATCCTGGGTCTCCAGGGTCACACCCTGGGCTGAAAGCAGGTGCTAAACCGCTGAGCCACCCGGGCTGCCCCCAGGAAAACTTTCTGATGGGTAATTGCCTAATCTCTGATGGTAACGCTGGATGAGTTATAGCAAAATCCATTTCTCTGTCATATGGCCTTGGAGACCCAAAAAGTCTTAGAGTTGGAAGAGATGGACAGATTTATATAGTTTACTACTAAATGTGATGTAGATCTCATCTTAGATCATGGTCATGTAAACTATGAACACTCCAATGACACTCAGTTTCCCGGTCCAAGAGATAACCTATTTAGTGTATGCACAATTCTAATTGCTAGAAAGTTTTCCCACTGAGTCTGAAAACTGACCTCTGTGCTCTGGAGCTGAAATGTAACACAGAGTTTGGAGATAAAGAGGAAGGATAGTTTTATTACTTTGCCTGGCAAAGGAGGGCATAGCAGGCTAATGCCTTCAAAACTGCAGACCCACTTGGGGTAAAAAGCTGAAGGTTTTTATAGAAAAATACAGGATCTGGGCAGTTTCCATAGGAATCCAGTCCGTAATGCCAGCTGGGTTGGTCACATCTTCAAGGTGGTGTCATCACTAGTGCCGGTGATGCCAGCCATTTGAGTCTCATTACCAAGTATACATTGAGGTCAATAGGATGTCAATATCGACACCAAGTTCCTGGAAGAAAAGATTCCACAGAAAAATAATTGAAGGGGAGCAGGAGGCTTTAAAAATGAGGAAGAGAAAAAAAAGTTTAAGTCAAACTTTGCTGAAGCATTAGTGTGCCCATTTTATTTATTTTTTTTAAAAGATTTTATTTATTTATTCATGAGGGACACAGAGAGAAGGAGAGGCAGAGAGACACAGGCAGAGGGAGAAGCAGGCTCCACGCAGGGAGCCCGATGTGGGACTCGATCCCGGGTCTCCAGGATCAGGCCCTGGGCTGAAGGCGGCGCTAAACCGCTGAGCCACCCGGGCTGCCCCAGTGTGCCCATTTTAATTTCCATCCATCTCTATGTGTCTGTAGTGGTTTCACTAATTCCTCCTTACCTAACTATGCCCCAATTCAGATTTTGCTAATCCTTAGCACTCTTTGGTGCTACACCAGAGAAGGACTTCCGACTCCCATCCAGTATATATGCGGTCACTAATGTCACATCAGTACAAGCATTTACACCACAGATATTGGCAATGCCACAAATCAGATCGACCTCCTGCCAAAACCAAAACCAAAATCCAAATCGAGAAACCACTACTTACAAGGCACCGGCTGCCCTTATTCTTGGTGAAACTCATTGATGAGTTGGGGGATATAAGATAATCCTCAATTATCTACAACCCAAAGTCATGAGTGGAAAATACATGGTATAGACTCAACCAGGAAGGAGTGAGGAGCAGGGACGCATCCCCTTTGATGGATGGTGCAAGTTGATCTGGATTCTGATGGAAGGCAGCAGAGAGCCTTTCATTTGTCAAATACACGCACAAAGGGATTATCAGCAGAATGACTGGCAAGAGAAAAGACATAATGGTGAAAAAAGTCCACGACATGCTGGAGAAAAAGCAAATTTCAGGCCCGGCTAGAAAAGGACCCTCATGTTGAGGAGCAGTGAAACCATGGTTTGAAAAATCAGATTGGGCCTGACCCTGAAAGAATGAACTTTATGAGGGAGGTGAATGAGAGCCACTAAAACTTTTTGAGAAAGGGAGGCACGTTCTAATAGCCAATGGCTTGGGAAAATTAATTCTCTGGGTTTGCACTTTTAAAAATTGAGGTATAATTCACGTACCATAAATGTTGCCTTCTGGAGTGTACGGTTCAGCAGTTTTAGTAAATTCGCGAGGTCATGCAACCATCACCAGCTGTCTAATTTCAGAACATTTTCATCACCCAAAAAGAAACTCCATACTCACTAGCAGCCACTCCTCATTCCTTCCTGTTTGAAGGTTTTGTACTTTTCACAAAACACCAAGTCTGGTATCTGTAAAGTGGCCTCAGGTTTGAACCCAGAAGGACTGGCTGCCAAAGAGAAACAGAGAGAGGGAAAGCAGAAAAGGCTTTTCCACGGTTCAGGTGATGTATCCAGACATCTCTCTGCCTCTATCTCTCTTTGTCTCTCTATCTAACTAGAGAGAAAGAGAAGAAGGAAAGAAGGGAGAGAAAGCATTTTTAGACGCACACCTGGGAGCAAAGAGAAATGAACAGGGGTGAAGTAGTTTTCAAATGCAATATCTGAAAAAAGTGGAAATTATAGAGGCTAAAAGATATTCTTGCAGGGGTTAATGTTTTTATTTTCTTTGTGGGCTGTCTTCTCATACCCTTTCAGGCATTGTAGTTCCTGGGGAAACCAAGGGGAAAGCAGAAGGGGCCCGGATTTTGAAAAATCCCTTGTTTTGGAAAGCCTGGAAAAAGACATTTGCTCTCTGCTGCCCTCTGGTCTCTTCAAGAAAGACGGTGATGGCTGCTGGCAGCAGGAAGAGGGGCTGGGCACCTGGGCTGTGGTGCCCGAGCCACCTGCACAGGCAGGGGGATAGTCCAAGTGTCAGTAGAGGAACTGGGGGGCTGGCGTGCAGGCGGTTTCAGCATCCTCACAGGATGGGCCTGGCATGTCTGACAACAGAAGAGGGTTTCAGTGAATCCAAGACTACTGGGGAGTGCCGAGTGGTGCATTTTCCTGGGGTCTTTCTTGCCTCTCATCCCCACCCCTCTTGATCACTTGTGACAGGAATGGCTGGGGTATGTAGATGGTGGCCCTCAGCACTTTTTTTTAGTTTTTTTTTTTTTAATTTAAATTCAATTTAGTTAACAGTGTATTATTAGTTTCAGGGGTAGAATTTAGTGATGCATCAGCTGCATCTGACATCCAGTGCTTATCACATCATGTGTCCTCCTTAAAGCTCATCACCCAGTTACCCCATCCCCCCACCCATCTCCCTTCCAGCAACCCTCAGTTTGTTTCCTATGATTAAGAGTCTCTTATGGTGTGCCTCCTTCTCTGTTTTTTTTTTAAGATTTTATTTATTTATTCATGAGAGACACAGAGAGAGAGAGGGAGAGAGGGAGGAGAGAGAGAGAGAGAGAGAGAGAGAGGCAGGAGAAGCAGGCTCCATGCAGGGAGCCCGACGTGGGACTCGATCCCGGGTCTCTAGGATCACGCCCTGGGCCGAAGGCGGCGCTAAACCGCTGAGCCAACTGGGCTGCCCTCCTTCTCTGTTTTCATCTTAATTTTTGTTTTTCCTTTCCTTACCCTACGTTCATCTGTTTTGTTTCTTAAATTCCATATATGAGTGACATCCTATGGGCATTCTGCACTTTTGAATGTCTGTTACTTGGAATCCCATTGTTGGGGTGGCTGGTTTAGGTTCTGAGGGGTGTTGCTTTGCAGGGAGCACTAAATCTCACTCTGCCAGCCTTGGGGCTGATGGAGCTTTTTATTCTACTTAGAATACTAAAGTCATAGGATTTTAAAATTAGGAGAGGACTTCTGAATTCATCAAATCTGATGCTTTCTTATTACTAATAAGAAACTAGTGAATCAGAGAGATTAGGTGACTTGATCAGAGATTAGGTGATTTGATCCAACTAATTCATAGTGACAGAAAGGGTGGTTGCCTAGGGATGGCAGGGAGGGGGGTCGCAAAGGCAACCTCTGGGGGTTTTGGGTATGTCCCCTACTTGATCATAGGTGTGGTTTCACATATATGGTATATAACTTATAAAATTGTATATTTTAAATACGGTGCTTTTTGGTGTGTGTCAATTGCACCTCAATAAATCTGCCTAAAAAAAGTCACACATCCTATGAGAAATAGAGCAGGGCCCAGAACACACATCTTGTGCCTTGAGGCCTTCACACCTCCCCTTAGCCCCAACACTGTCTTAAAACCAAAGCCTACTTTGAGTTGTGAAAAGTGCCTTTTCTCTTAATGTCATTTTTAAAAACTCCACAGTTCCAAATTTACTGTAATGTAAAGTAATAGCACCCTTTACCAGAAAGTAGCAGATGTCATTCTTAAGTTCCAGCATGACCCGGTCCATAGATAGACAGCCGTGTGCCCCAAAGAGTTGGAAGGAAGGGGGGGGACCAAGCAAGATGTGGTTTTGTACTGTTTACCTGTTTATCTCTGGTGATCCATGTGAAAGGTATGATCTCTGGGTGTATCCAAACAATGTAATTTAGGATAAAAAAGATAAAGAATAGGGTTTTCATAGGAATGTACTTCATGATATATTGTACTTTTGATGGCTTCTAATGGGCCAAGATAATTTCTGAGCAATCCCTGGATGTGGAAGAGGCAGGGAACCTTCCACAAAGGTTCCAAGTCTTTTTCTTCCACTCTCCCCAATCAAACAGCCAGAGCCACCAGGTGTGGCCAGCTTGCTGAGGTCTAAAATAGTTTCTTTGTGTTGAAGGTGAAAGTACAGAGAGAAGGGGGTGTGTGTCTCACCCACACTTCGCTTTATTACTGAACCAGAGCTGACCAATGGGTGCACAGAAAGATTCTATCTGGCTGGTCTGGTAGGCTCACTGTGGGAAAAGAAGGGCCTCTGGTTTCCCTACAGAATATATTTTCATGAGCTATTGCCTCTCTAGCAGGTGCTAGGAAGAAACATTCATGCATGTAAGATGTTTTTTCTCTAAATGATTTGGTAGGATTGCAAATGCAATCCTCATAACAAATTCAAACAAGACAAAATTATATGAAATGCAAACAAGGGGTAGTTGGCCAGGAAGTCAGATGAGTTCAACATGATTTCTGTCTGAGTCAGGGAGACATCTGTGCAGGTAGGGGAGGGGCTGTTACTGGGGGACATAGGATCAACTCTGGGGGTAAGGGGCACAGGATCAACTGGAGGACACAGGATCAACTCCGAGAACTAGCCTCTGGGCTTCTGTGTTATCAAAGACATTTAGCATTTCATGCTGCTATTTCACAGTTTACCTACCCCATGTCCCTCCCACCTCTGAGTCCTTTGCCCTCGTTTGCATGGCTTTGTGCTCCAGGAGGCTGACCCCAGCAGGCTGACCCCAACAGGATGCATCATCCAGGCTCCGCTGCCCCCTGGTTTCTGGTCAGAACTGAGCAATGGGAGGCATCAGGAGGGAGCAAGTCAGAGTATTCTTCTGGCATCCTATCTAGCAATGGCTGTGTCCCTCTAAGATGACAGCTCTGCAAGGCAGCCCTTCCAGTGGGGCTCTGGCCTCCCAGCCCTTTTTGTCTGGATAGTAACAGTGGTTTCTTTCTTTGTGTGTGTGTGTTTTCAAAAAATATTTTATTTATTTATTTATTTGGCAGAGGACAAGCAAGAGGAGCAGCAAAGGAAGAGGGAGAAGCAAGCTCCCCGCTGAGCGGGGAGCCCCATGGATGCCAGGCTAGATCCCAGGGTCCTGGGATTATGACCTGAGCTGAAGGCAGATGCTTAACCAACCAAGCCACCCAGGTGCTCCTGGATAATAGCAGTGGTTTCCATGTTTGTCATTCTCTGGGTGCCTTGACATCTTTTAGGGGTTACCTTAACCCTGCCCCACCTCTGAGAAGAACCTTCATGATGTCTTTACCTGGAAGTGATATGATATATCCATCATGTGGGAATAAACTATTTAACATTCTGACTCCTTTCCTGATCTGGGAGCTGGGAGCATGGCTTTCTAAAGTCTTATCTCCTCAGCACTTAGAACAGTGAACTGAGGTAAACTGTTGAGCTGGCCAGGGACATTTTACTGGGAGGTGACCTTAGACCTGGCTTTTAAGGGACACTGCCATAGGGATGACCATTGTGCCTGGATAAGGTTTATCCTACAGGGGACAAGGTTCAGGTCCATGTAGATCATATTGAATGGTATCCAGGGCAACATGATCCCAATTTAGGCCCTGAACAACACCTCTTTGTTAATGAGGAGGAGGACTTTGATGACACTGGTGACAACGGTGACGATGATGATGATGGAATGTTCACTTACCTGACTGAGTCATGGGAGGAGCTGATTTTTGTACCATGTCCCTCTACCATTTTGCAAGATAATATTTGCTTTTGAGAGTCCATCCTTTTATTGAGGTATGGTTTATAGACCATATCATGACCCAATTTTAAGAGTACAGTTGGATGAGTTTTGACAATCTTATTTACCTGTGTTACCACTATTCCTGTTAAGATATAGAACATTTCTATCACTCCAGAAAGTTCCTTCATGCCCCTCTCTTCCCCTCTCTATTTAATCCCTGACCCAAAGCCAACTATTTTCTGATTCATGCCCACTTCCCTTTTCCCAGTCTCCCGTGACCTTGTGTCCAATGCATTCCTTGCCACCCTCCTCAAACTATGCTAATCCTTGCCTCTTTGCCTATTCTTTGGCTGTAGTCTGATGTTCCGGCAGTGACCCCTTTTTCTTTTAGGACTCTTTTTCTAGGAAGTCTCTCTGATCTCTTCTACTCAGGCTGCATAAAGTACCCTTCTACAAAATTCTGTGTTGCATTGACTGGACTGCCATTATATATAGATTTGGTTTATAACATATTTTTTGTTCAAGTTCTCCCCCATTACCCCATGAGCTCCTTAACGGGGACTGGATCATATTCTGCTCTGGCACAAGGCCTGGCCTGCAATAGTTTGTTGTTTAAATGAATAGGTGAATTAAATATATTCTTTTCTTTCAGGACATTGTCTCTCAAGTTTTGACACCACATTACATATTTAAGCCTCTCCGGTTGCAAGAAGCAAAGACTCAAGATATGTAAGAGGATTTGTGGAGATTCATGTGCCCTTGGAAAGGCAGGGAGTCAGGTTAGCCCTAGAGACTTCTCTGTCAGCTTCATGGCCCCTTCTCTGCTCCTAAAGCCTGTTTAGTTTCTTTGCTTCTTTTTTCCAATGGGCCGTCCTCTACTCAACTTTCGTTTGTTTCCTTAAAACTTCACCTTGAACTTGGCCTCAGCTTCTTCCGGCCCTGACTTGACTTCTCTCTGACTCAAGATGACATTTGTGAAGGTAATAATCAAGCAATCTCATCTAAGCTTTTCAGATCCATATCATGGCCACAGCCTGAGCAGGGACCAGCTGCCAGGTCACATCCTCAGCATCCCTGGTCCAATGTGCTCAGGGTGGGTGGGTCCCACAAAGCAAGGTTGCTCAGTGTGCAGGGCCTAATAGAAGGGATGAAGAGATTGGCAGGCATCGTGTAGTCACTCCTAGCCTATTATTGAGCAAAATCTCAAGTATTTGTCCTGTTTTTGCTCCTAAATCATTTAAGTTTTCTCATCCTTGAACATAGGAAAGCCGTTTTCCTCCTTTCTGCTTAGGAACATCAAAGGTGGAAAGAAACTCATAGTTCACCTGCTCCAGCATATTCCAGGGTGTGTTCTAAGTAAGTTCAGGTCCAATAGGACCTAAGTAAGTTCAGGTCCACTCTATTAAAAAAAAAAGTCATATTTAAATACAGATATTCTAGCACTTTTCTTGGGTTGTAGTTCACACCAGGAACATACTTCCCAGTGGCCTGGTTTGGTTTGTAGGATCTCTGGTCTTCTGCATGGATGGACACCTTGGGTCCTGGATTCTCGAAAGCAAAAGGGAGTTGTAGACCACTCTCAGAGGGGACCAGCCATGGACCCCTTAAAATTGTTTGCAAACTTGAGTCAGTGTTGTGTAGATGTGTGTGTTTTGTATGTGCACCCGTATGTGCACCCATGTGCCCTTGAGCATGTTTCCTGAGACAGTGTCCATAGCTTTCATCTTACATGTGTGACCAAAAATATGGATAAGAACCACTGCTTTGAAGGGACACTAATTGGTGTGCTTTCCTGAGCCAAACTTCTTTTTTTTTTAATTTTTTAATTTTTAATTTTTAATTTTTTTTGAGCCAAACTTCCAACTCGAACATTTTATCTGCCACAATTGATTGCCATCCAGCTAATATGAAAAAACAAGAAGCTTCACAGACGAAGAGTCTTGCTGATTACTTAGGAAGGTCATTTTTTCATTTTCTAGATATGAAAACTCTTACTAAGGACCAGAGAAGGAAAATATAAGTTTGCTTAGATCAGGCAACTGACCGAGAAGCAACTGTGTCTTTCCTGTCTCCCTCCCTCCCTCCCTCCCTCCCTCCCTCCCTCCCTCCCTCCCTTCCTTCCTTCCTTCCTTCCTTCCTTCCTTCCTTCCTTCCTTCCTTCCATACCTCACCAATCCACTTATGATCTATCTCCCTAAACACTGCTACACATTAGTAGAGGACCAAGCATTGTGTTGTTACACATTTCCCCATTAAGTGATGTAGCAACCCGGGTGTTGGATATGACATTCCAAATTTTTTTACCTTCCAGGTAACGAAATTAAGGCTTAGAATTTACGAAACTTGCCCAAGGTTGCCCAGCCGGCTGGTGGCAGAGCTGGGATGGTTAAGACCGCGTTTTCCACCGCTCATCAGTGTGGCTGCTTTGTGTCACCTCTGCCCCAGGTGACAAGCCGGCTGTCTGCGACCGAGCCTCCCCGGCGGCGCCCGGGACCGCGGGGCTCACCTGCGGCTCCGCGGGGGCCCCCGGGCGTCGGACCCCGCCCCCTGGCGGCAGGTGGGCGCGGCGCAGCGCGGCGCATGCTAATGAGCCCGCGGCGCGGCGCGCTGATTGGCTGGCGGGGCCCCGCGGCTTTCCCGGGGCGGGGCGAGGCGGGGCGGGGGCCGGGTCCGGCTGGAGGGGCGCCTCCCGCCTCCCGCCTCCCGCCTCCCGCCTCCCGCCTCCCGCCTCCCGCCTCCCGCCTCCCGCCTCCCGCCTCCCGCCGCCGCCCCGCGCTCCGGGCCGCCCTCCTCCCCCGGGGACGCCGCGGCGCGTGCGGGGCTGGCGGCCGCCTTCGCCGGGGGCTTCCCCTGCTGCCGGCCGCGGGCGTCCTGGCTCCGACTGGGCGCGGGGTCCAGGATGACGATCCGACACCAAGGCCAGCAGTACAGGCCGAGGATGGCATTTCTGCAGAAGGTGAGCGCGGTCGGGGGGCCTGGGCCCGGGGTGCGCGGTGCGCGGTGCGCGGGGCCCCAACTCCGGGAAGTGTGCGCGGAGATGCTGGGGAGGCGCGGGGCGCGGGGCCGGGAGTGGAGGGCACCCCTGGGGGCCGGTAGTGCTGCTCGCTGTCATTAAATGACTTATTTGCTCCGTGTGTGCGTGTGTGCACGCTCGCGTGTGTTGTAAAGACTGATGGTTAGATGTCCACGGCACCTGTTTGTAGCGGAGACTCTGAAGCCAGGGGCGATGGTCCGCTGGCCGCTGCAAGACAACCTGTTACTCTGGAGAGGAGGGCGCCAGAAGGCGGCTCGGCCGAGGCTGTGTCAGGTGTGAGAGAGGATCCTGGCATTACCATAGGGCTCCCAGATGTCGAATTAACATTTTTGCCATTTCTCTAACCCCCAAGAGTGTGTGTGTGTGTGTGTGTGTGTGTGTGTGTGTGGTGTGTACCCAGAGACCGCACAAAGATGGTGTGATTTGTAGGATAAAGGGACACCTTGCTCTCAGCACCCCTAGATGCCTCGTTCAGGTGTGTGTATTGGTGGATCTCGGGTCTGTCTGTGCGGGCAGCAGAACTCAGAGCCTCTCCCTTCCATTGCAAAGGCTTTCTCAGAGCAAGTGGCGCGGCACAGGGTATCCTTCCGGGGGGTGCTTGGGATGTGGCATGTATCTCGTGGGGTGATGCGTTGGGTTCGAACTGGACTTTTGAGATGACTGGTGTCGGGGGGATGGACAAAGGTTAGGTCCCAGATCTCTTGCTCACTCTTCATTCCATCTACAGCCATATTTCACAGTGCAGCGGACGCCTTTTGAGGCTTATCTTGTTGAGTAGAATTAGCTGAATGCTTTGTGACAGTTAAGAGCCCTGCCTTGAGCCCTTGGAGCTTGGCAAACTGCTGTAGTTGGTGACTGTCCTGATTTGGCCAGGGCTTTCAATGCTAAAACCTGCACAGTCCCAGGCACCCCCTGGATGGATACCCTGTGGACACAGTGGGTCACACACGGTCTACCTGCTTCAAGAAGCTTGTGAAGTATTCCAGGTAGTAGAGGTGTGAGGATTGTCCATAAAGCAGAGAGGTGGAGTGTTGTCTCACTCAGAACCCTCTGAGCCTATATTGCAGACCCCTTTATAGTTCCTAAAAGCAGGAGAAACCATCTGTGTCTGTTATCCGAGAGCCATAAATCATCTTCCAGGATCTTTCCAGCACTGCCTTCTTCTCCCAGACAGCGGGGCAGCCCTGGCTTGTGGAGAGGCTCAGAGAGCAAGTCTGGAGACATTCTGTGTTCTGAATCTCGACACTCTTTTCCATCGTGACTGTTATCTGGGAGATTTTCGTCTCTTTACCTGGCCTTCTGACTGGTGTCGTGGTTTCCAGCCTCCCTCCACTACCCACCCCACCCCTAGCCTGCCTACCTCTACAATATGCTTCATAAACACATTGATTTTCTTTCCTAAACGAATGCCGATCTCCTCAACCTAAACCCTTCCACTGGCTTCTCATGTTCGCAGGATAAAGTGTAACCTGCTCAGCTCAGCCACTCGGGATCCTGCTTCCACTCATCTCTCCATCTCTTTACCTTCCACGGGCCTTCTACGCCTGCTCTCCAGGAAAATAAAACAAAGCAGCCACAGTACATGGAATCTGGCCTCGACAGCCTCCCTACCTTTCTAGGAACCCTGTGCCCTTTCATACATACCCAGGCTCCTCTCCTGGGAACACTCTTTTCCCCCTTCTCACCTGCCAACTTCCCACTCCTCCTCTGGGAAGGCTGGTTCTCCCCAGCCCCTGGAGCAGAGCCACTTCCTTCTCTGCCCCACAGACCCTGCCCACACATCCAGGATGGCTTTTTCCCTTTGCCTTGTGGGGAGGGACCTGCCTGTTGTGTATTCTGGGGCCCCCAGTCAGTCACAGAGCTCCTTAGAGCTGTACTCAGGAGCCCTGCTCTGGGAGGCGGGGGTCCTTGACAATGAGCCAGCTGAACTAGATGTCCAGCTTTCTGGAGAAGGACCCAGACCAAAGGAATGTGGACATGGGTGCCAGGTCATTCACCGCTCAAGGAATAGTCATTGAAATATTCAGCGAGTATTTATAAAGTGTGCTGTGTCCCCATAGCGGGGACGTATATGCATTATCCCATCTGGTCCACAAGACAAACATTATCATCACCATTTACAGAAGAGGAAATTAAAGGTCAGAGAGGTGACTTGCCCCAGCCATATAGCCACTAAGTGATGGAACCAGGAAAAATACAGAACTGCTAGTCATCTGTTGCCAAATGTGATACTATGCTATGGGCTTGGGGTGGAGTGGGGCTGTGGGAAAGCCTGATTTAAGTGCATAGGGGATGTGTTGCCGAGAACCCAAGGATAAATGGGGTTTCTAGGCAGAGAAAGAGAAGGATGTTCTAGGCAGAGGGAATGGCATGTACTGTGTGAGAGTGTGTGTGTGTGACACACGATGGGCCACTCCCTATGGCTGTAGCATGCGTGGGCTCCTGTCCTAGTGCTGGCCTGTCCCCTCTGTGATTTCCAGATCACCATCCCAGCCAGTGCCGGTTGCTGCTGCTCTTGGGACACACCATGGCATTGACTCTCTTGGTGCCATGTGGAGAAGAAGCCTTCGGTTAGATGCCATGCTTTCTGGTGTGGCTCCTGACATCTGCCTTTGCTCGGGAAGGGAGTGCGGAAACAGAAATATTAGGATGTGTGGGCAGAGTATGGTATCTTTTTGTTTGTGTCATTTCATTCAACATGTGTACATAATCGTGCACTGATGTGCTAGGCGCTGTGCCAGATGCCAGAGACACTGTAGGGATTAAGACATGGCCCCTTCCTCCCAGAAAGACAGATGCATAAATAAGGAGAGACGTGTTACCAAGGTCATGGTAGACCTTGTGAGAGGAGATATATATATACACACACACACAAAGATATGCATATACGTATCATACAAAGTGGGGGACGGTCAGTTCTGCCTGGGGTGGGGGGGATCAGGACAGGTGTCATGAGGGGGTTGTAACTGAGTTGAGGTATGAGAAAATGAGTTTTCTTTGCCAGGAGGATGGGAAGATGAGCGACTGTTCAAGGAGATACAAAATGCAGATGCGTGAAACAGCACTCTGGTGTGGGAGAGATGTCAGGGCCTGGGGTGGCAAGAGTTGATGGATGTTAGGAGCCCAGACCTGGGAGCTTTGGACGTCGTGCTGAGGAGTTGGATGCTTTCTGCATTTGGGGAGAAGCTGTTTGATGTTTTAAAATGAGTCAGTTTATGTGCTTGAAGGATGATTGTGATTCGAGGGTCCGGGTGCTCCTCTATGCTGGCTGCACTTAACGGTATGTTGATATCAAGTCCCCATCCTTAGGGTTTCTGATTTGCTTACCAGGTAATCGAATAATTAAGCGCAATGGAACCCAACCATTGGAGTTTTTTTTTTTTTTTTTTTTTTTTTTTTTAAAAAAAAAGCTTCCAGGCGATTTGACTGTACAGCCGAAGTGAGAGGTCCTGGGACTGTTTGGCAACATTTGGAGACATTTGGGGTTGTCACATCTGGAGACGAGGGTGCTACTGGCATCCAGTGGGTAAAGGTAGGGGGGCTGCTCGCCGTCCCTCAATGCCCGGGACAGCTGGCACTACAACGAAGAATGGCCTGGACCCCAAATGTCAGTAGTGCTGTGGTTGGGGACCCTGAGCTGGGGGTCACACAGGAGGCTGGAGATGTGCCTGTCGAAAGGCAGAAGCCAGACAGGCAGAGCCTGACGGTCCAGAGGGGAGCTTCGATGGTCCCACGAGGCAGGATTTAGTGGGCAGGTAAGACTCATCTCAGGAAAAAAGCAGAGTCCGTGGAAGTTGGCTGCTATTGTCTGGGGCTATCTAGAATGCTTCCCGGGCCTCGACCAAGATGGGAAGAGGAGGATTTGGGGGACGACCACTGAGTACTGATGAGGGTATGGGGTTCAGGAGGGTGCATGCAACCGCGGGGTGAGGTGGCAGGGGGGCAGCTGTCCTGTGTGTGGCCAGGCTTGTTAGCAGGAGCACCTTCTCTCTGTTAGCAAAACAACTCTGTGGTTCTGGGTCACTCCGCCTATCTTTGTGTAGAGAGAAGGACTGATTATTATCATCCCCCTGGGAGCCTTCTCCGGCTGGAAGGAAAATTCTAGCCCAGAGATCTTGCACAGTGAGTGACAGCTCCTTAATGTGAGGAGCAGCGTGGGCGTGCAGGGTGGGCTGTCGGGGCCATCAGAGCCATCGTGTCTGCTCCTCTGTGATATTGGGGTTCCCTGGCACGCCTGCAGTCACATCGCAGCACGTTGGCTTCTGAGAGAGGAGATGTGGGGCCGGCACCCTCTTCCTGCCACTGTCCCCCAACACGGGGTCATGGGTGGCCTGGTTGTGCGGCATTTATCCGTGCCGGGGAATGAGAGTTGGCTGAGTCTGGTTGGGAGTGGGCTTGACATTTGCGGGTGGGGAAGGCCGGCCTCTTCCTCATCTCCCGGGGACGCCCACGGGACACCAGGGGGAGGTGTGACAGTTGGCAGCTATTTGGAGTAGAAAGGCCATGGCTTCTCGCCGGCTCTCTGGAGAACTTGGAAATGGTTGGGATTCTCTCCTCTCTGCGATGGGCAAAGGGGTTTTTCTCTTGGGCTGGATGATAGAACACAGAGTCTACTCTTTTTTTTCGGGCCACCATGACAAACTATGGGGGGCCCTGTGGCTTAAACAACAGGTATTTCTTTCCTCACAGCTCTGGAGGCTGGAAACCCAACACCAGATGTGGGCAAGGTTGGTTTCCTCTGAGGCCTCTCTCCTTGGCTTGCAGGCAGCCGCCTTCTCCCCGTGTCCTCACCCGACCTTCCCTCCGTGTGCGTCTGCGTCCTAATTTCCTCTTCTCATAAGCACACAGCCCTATTGGATTAGGATCCACCTGATGACCTCATTTTACCTTAATTACCACTCACATTCTGAGGTACTGGGGATTATGGGTTCAACATGTAAGTTTTGAGGGACACAGTTCAGCCCATACCAGTGAGAGGCTCTCACTGTTTCCTTGGGTGACTGGGGAGACCCCTCAGAGGACTTTATGTGAGGAAAGTTCTAAGGAAACTTGAGTGGAATTGCACTGGGCTGAACGCCCTCAAAATGTCCTCGAGGTTCATGTAACGCTCCCTCCTCCCACCGGCCCTTTTTTTCTGTGAAGGGTGACACACCTGCTGCAAAGAAATGTGACTCCCCTCATTGTGTTTTTAAAATAACTCTCATTATTCCTCCCCTGAAGATTATTTTCAAACTCTTTATAACTAGATTTTTAAAAAAATGTGACAAGAAAGAATCCAATCCACTGACTTTCTATCCGAGGAACTCAGATTTCCAACTCATAAGGCAATTTCTATTTCTTCAATATCTGGGCCCCCTGTTTCTATGAAACATTGTTGTTTCATCCAAAAAGTTTTTGAATAAATATGGGATTTCATCTGGCAGCTAATGTGGGAATAGAGGAGGCCTGAGTCCTTGTGTCAGAAAATCGGGCACTTCCTGGAGTGGCCTATACATCCGAGGCTCATGGTTAGTTGAGAACTGCAGAAGGAGTGACCCCCATAACCTGTAGCTCCTCAGGGCCCCATGTCCAGGGAAGTGCTGGCCTTGCCGCTTTGTTCCCTTGCTGTGGCAGGCTCTCCGCTGACCCTGTGGCCAAGACTGTGTCAGGCCCTGGCACTGCAGAAGGCCGAGGATGGCAGCTCTGAATGGACCCGAAATGGATAGTTTCTGTTCCAGAACAATCTGTGAGCCAGGAAAGTGGGCAGATGGACATGCACTCATTCTTGCTCCCCAGCATGACCGTTCCCCTCCACTGCAGCTGGGTCAATCTCTCTATCATTCTTTTTAACATTGTGTTTTATTATGGTAAGAACACTTATTGTGCGAATCTACCCCTTAAATTCTGAAGTGTACAAGCCATATTGCACAGCAGATCTCTAGAGCTTATTCACCTTGGTTAGCTGAAATGTGATGCTTATTGGTTGGCAACTCCCGTTTCCCTTCCCGCAGCCCCTGGCACCACCATCCTACTCTTTGATTCTATGAATTTAGGTGCCCCACGTAAGTGGGATCATGCAGTCCTTCTGTGACTGGCTTATGGCACTTGGCAAAATGTTCTCTGGGTTCATCCTTATTGTCGCACACTTATTGTCACAGAGTTTCCTTCTTTTTAAAAGGCTGACTCGTGTTCCATTGTATGCCTGTGCCACATTTTCCTTATTCATTTGTTGACGGACATTTAGGCCGTTGGCATGCCTTGGCGTTCATGAGCCCTGCTGCCGTCAATACGGCAGTGCTCGTATCTCTCTGAGATCCTGATTTCAAGTCTTTGCCATATACACCCAGAAGTGGGATTGCTGGTAATCCTGTTTTTGATTTTTGGAGGAACCTTCATACTGTTTCCCAAGCAGCTGCACCGTCTTGCGTTGCCACCGACAATGCCTGAGGGTGCCAAGATCAATCTCTTCATTTTTCTGCCTAGAGGACCCCGGGGCCTTCTCAGGCCATCCCTCCCTTGGATAGGAGCCCCTTCCTCACCCCCGAGGGAGATCCTGTTCACCCTCCATGCACATTTTTTGGAGATCTTCTCAGCCATCCTTCTCATCTCTTGGCTTCTATTCCAGTTGGCACCTTCCTGGTGATTCGGTGCCTAATTCAGCCTGCACTTGCTATCTGCTGAATAGTCTGTGCATAGCACCATACTAAGAGCTTTAAAAGCTTCATGTTGGTTAATCTTTAAGACATCCCTCTGATGATAGAGGTACTATTGTCATCCTCTTTACAGAGAAATGAGTCTTAGTGAAATTTCAGTGATTTACCTAGCTTATACCTTGAGTAGGGATTTGAACTAGGCTTTTTCTGCACCCAGATCTCTAGCATTTATCTTAGTTAACTTTTTATTTTCATATAAATGTCCTCCCAGCCCTCTATGGACCTCTTTTACCTTGTTGTATCACCCCCCATAGTGCTGCACACTTAATAAAGCTCAATAAATACCTGTATTTGAATGGCGAGGAGAATAGAGTTTTTGTTCCCAGGCATCTAAAGAGGGAGAAGTGCTTGCTCATGACCTGGTGGGGGGTGGGGGGGTGTGAGGGGGAGGAGGAGAGGCAGAGGGTGAGGGAGAAGCAGACTCCTTGCTGAGCAGGGAGCCCAGTGGATGTGGGGCTCGATCCCAGGACCCCAGGATCATGACCCGAGCAGAAAGCAGAGCGGCAACCGACTGAGCCACCCAGGAGCCTTGATAAAGTATTCATCTTTATGCTCATGTATCTTTATGAGTATAAAACATATCTGTCCCTATAAGGTATTTTTACACAATTAATGGGATTCTAAGAGATTACAAAAGTGTGTCAATTACTTGGGCACAGACTATTGGTGTCCCGTTTTATGGTAGAGAAAGGATATGTAGAGAGGTTAAGTGAAATCCCACAGTTAGTAGAAAAAGGAAACCCTACAGAGCTGTGAGAACCGTGGGTTTCTTTTCTTTGTACCACAGCCCCTGTGCAAAGTCTAAAAGGACTGGTAATTGTAAAGGGCTGTACGGAGTGGGAGAGTCTTATTTCATTTAAAAGCAGGAGAATAATGATGATATAACTGAGTTAGTTACATTGAGGGGAAGCAGGTGAGTCAGTGACCTGTTTTGGTTTGGGTGGAGGCTAGAGAATGGACAGGTTGGGTTTGGGGTACGGCCCTCCGGGTGGATACATCTAGCTGTATGCAGGAGAGGGTTTCTGGATAGAGAAGGACAGGGAAGATTTTCGTTCCTATTTGCCCATTGGTAATCTGTGCTTCTGCTCCTGCTGTCCCCGGAGCCTGGAATGCCCTGGTCCCCCCCCCCCCCCCCCTCCATTCTGGTGCCTGATTCCTATTCATCTTTTGAAGATTTGCTGCTGGAGTCCCCACTCCTGACCCCCCTCCTGGCACTGTAGTGTTCTTCACGATACCATGATCTCACCTTTGTCATTGTACTTCCCATGTTGGTCCATCATCACATCCTCACACCAGACAGTGAGCTCCTTGGGCTTGGGGACTGCATTGCCTTATCTATGGTTTTCCAGAGTCAGTTATGACTGGCTGGTTGTTGAATGACTGGCTGACCATCGCAAGCACCCAGCAGGCTGGGGGAATGTGTGGTTTCTTCACGGGTGAGGGGTTTCCTGGGGGAGTGTGAAGCTTGAAACCTCTGATACATGAGGTCCTGTCAGTGTCCATTGTAAACATTGACAGGAAATACATCTGGGTTTATCTTTTTTTTTTTAAACTGTGCCAACCCAGTCTGTCTTTCTTTCTTTCTTTCTTTCTTTCTTTCTTTCTTTCTTTCTTTCTTTCTTTCTTTCTTTCTTTTTTCTTTCTTTCTGATTTATTCATGAGAGACACACAGAGAGAGGTAGAGACATAGGCAGAGAGAGAAACAGGCTCCTCGCAGGGAACCTGATGCGGGACTCAATCATGCCCTGACCTGAAGGCAGATGCTCAACCACTAAGCAGTTTGTTTTGGCATCCCCCCATCCGGTTTGTTTTAAAATATCCTTCCATTGATTTCACTTCCATTTAATTTTCTCAGGTGGAAAACATTTTTTTTTCTTAATAAAATTAAAAAAAATACAGAGCATCAGGGCCATCCTCGTGGATGTCCTCCTGGAGTTCACTCTTCCTTGGACAGGTCACCGATTCTCTTTGCTTCACCCCTCCCTCTGATACTCATGACTAATCCATAGCTCTGACCCCTGTCTCTTTCCCTTGGGACATTCGGTTTCCTGTCACCTGCCTGACCCGGTGGTGGCTCTCTCAGTCGGCATTCCAAAAGCAGAAGCTTTTGCTTTCAGAAAGTGCTCCTTCCTTTGCACTTCCTACATTTTCTATTTTGGTGACTGGCGGCTCTGATCACAGGAGTGCCACCCTCACTGAACAAGTCAATCACTTGCAAGTACAGTTCACTCGAGTTAACTAGAGCTCCAAGAGCAGTGCCCTCCTATCTCCCCTGCCCTGGCCTTCGTGTATATATTAATTCATGCATCAGCTGCCTAGTGAGTACAACCTACGTGTCCAGCAGTGTGCCAGCACGCACAATAACAGCATCGGACAACAGCAGACAGGACACCTGTTCTTAAAGAGCTTACTTTCTAGGGACAAGGGAGACGCACAGTAAGCAAGGTAATCAGTAGGTAGAGAATTTCCTATGTTAGAAGGTGGGTGCTATGGAGAAAGCGAATAGGGGAACAGGAATACTACAGGTGGAGTTCCAGGTTGTAGCGTTAAGTACGATGGTCAGGGTGTTAGCAGAAGAAGGTGGTGAGTGAGTTAGCTACGTAGGGAAGAATGGTCCAGGCGTAAGGAATAGCCAGAGCAAAGGCCCTGGGGCAGGAGGCTGGGTATGTGCTTGGCATGGTCAGGGAACAGCAAGGTGGCCAGGGTGGCTTGGATCGGAGGGAGCTGGGGTGGGGGGCAGTGGTAGGAGAAGAGTCAGGGAGGAAGAAGTCCCAACCATGCAGACCAGTAGGGGAGCTTTCCCATTGCCTCTGAGTGGAAATGGCCATTGCAAGGTTTCGAGCAGAGGAGTGACACGTTCTAAAATAATTGAAAGACTCTCTTTGGCTGCTCTCCTGAGAAGGGGCAGAGGTGGTGGGGGTGGTTGTGGTGGGGGGAGCCCCACTATTTCTTGCTGGAACCATTGCAGTAGCTTCGCATGGATCTCCCCGCTTTTCTGCACCTTCTTCAAACATCAAACTTCTTCATACTTCAGCAATTCTCTCTGTCTCGGGCCACATTTCCTGAGCATGGGCTGAATTATGCTACTGCCCAGCAGTCGCTGCTGGAGCAAAATTCACGCTCTGGGATGGCATTCGAGGCCCATGGTGATCTGGTCCCTACCTGTTGTTCCTGTTTCGTCTGCCCCTGATGTCTGCGCCGCTCTCTCCCTGGATGTTGGCTCCTGTGTCTTCTCACTTTCTGTCCAGCAAAATCCTCATTGGCTGAGTCTCACTTTCCCCTCTGGGCCCGTGAGTAGCTCTACATTGGAGCACACATCTCTGAGCCCCCCACACCCAGTGAGGGTGTTTGTGTCTGGGAGGCACACGCTGAATCTGGTTGTGTTGTGGTTCCTCAGTGTCCATCTAGGTTGCAAGCTCCTGGTGGTAAGCTCCCTGTATTCATCTTTGCACCTTTTTCTCCCTCCATGCTGCAGAAAGGGGCCTTGCTTGGCTTTTGAAACAGTTCTGGTCAGCCAGTGGTTTTGGTTCTGTTTTGCAGATTGAAGCTTTAGTGAAGGATATGCAGAACCCGGAGACGGGGGTCAGAATGCAGAACCAGAAGGTTCTGGTCACCAGTGTCCCTCACGCCATGACAGGTAATGTATCTTGGGACATAGTCTTGGCCTGGAACTGTCCACATGCAGAGGTTGCCAGTCTATAGCTGGAGGTCCAAGTTTAGCCTATGGCATGCATCTGTACATCAAGTGTTATTGGAACACATCCACATCCTTATTTTTAAAAAGATTTTATTTACTTTGAGAGAGAGAGAGAGAGAGAGAGAGAGCGCGCACAAGTGTGCGTGCATGTGCAGAGGGGAGTGGCAGAGGGAGAAGGAAAAGCAGACTACCTGCTGAGCAGGGATCCCAATGGGGGTCTCCATCCCAGGACCCTGGGATCATGACCTGAGCTGAAGGCAGATGCTTTACCCACTGAGCCACCCAGGTGCCCCCCACATCCCCACATCCCTATTTATATATTATCTTTGGCTGCTTTTGTACTACAATGACAGACTCAGGTAGTTGTGCAGAGACTGAATTGTGGCCCACAGAACTGGAAAAACTTACAGCCTTTTACAGGGTAAGTTTGCTGATTTCTGGACCACAGCCTCCTTCTGGGGAAGGGGTCAAAAGGAAAAGGAGAAAAGGAATCAGGAGGTCACTTTGTGAAGCCATCCCTCCCAGGAGGTCATTTAAAAAGCTTTTACAGTCACTTTCTGTTTGCCCTGTTTTAATTAAATCAGGTGGCGTTTAAAAAAAAAAAAAAAGTACATCTGGCAGAAAAATATTGGTCTCTGCTCTACCCTTTTCTTATTCCTATTGACACCTTTAGCTACCCCATGCTGATGGCACCAGGGTCTCTTTTCTCTGGATGTGGGATAAAGGAACATCATTTGAGGATGTCCACAGAAGGGATCTGAATCGCAGAATAAGAATGAATTTTTATTAATATGTTGTATGTGTTTTATGATTCTGGTTTTTCAGTGGAGAGTATGTTTCCTAATGAGACAGTTGTCCTCAGAAACAGATTTTCAAAGCACCAGCCTGGGACTCGCCACTCTGCACCACTCCTTGTGACCCTGCACTCTCTCCCCTACCATGACCTATTTTTCACTCAGGGTGCCCTGGTCTTGGCAGAGGCAAGCTGGCTAACAGTGTCCCATTTCCTTCTGTCTGCTTGGAAGGAGCGCCCATGCCAGCAAAGTGTTGCTCAGGGTTCCTGGAGTGCAAGCAACAGAAAATCAACCCAGCTGGTTGGAACAAAAGAGCCATTGATGGAATGGGACAGAGTAGCTCACAGAAGGAAAAGGAACTCTGATGAGCCACACTTGGGAAAGGCTAGGAACCAGAGTAGCACATGGTATCCAAAGAGCAGGGATTGATGGGCAGACTTCTCAAGGTGGCTCTGCTTTCCCCCAGCGTTTAAGATGTCCCTGGGGCAGTTCTTCCTAAAGGCATCCCTGCCCCTGCCTCCACTCCGCTCCTGGTTGTCATTCATTCTGGCCTGAATTCTCTGCTGGATTGGGAAGCCCTTCAAGGGGAACTATCTCGTCTTGCTCATCTGGGTAACTCCAGGGCTTAGCATAGCTCTTGGTCAGGGTGGAGGTTTAACAGAAATTTATTTAATGCAGGAGTCAGTGCTCCTCGAGCACTGTGCAATAAGTCCTGGACGTTGAGTCAGGTGCCCTGGGGTTGAACCCTACAGGTACCTTTTTAAAGCTGTGTAGCCTTTGTCTTAATCATCTCACTTTATTTATTATTTTTAAAATATTTTATTTCTTTATTTGAGAGAAAGCTCACGCACACTCCCACACACACAAGCAGGAGAGCAGCAGAGTGAGAGGGAAAAGCAGAATCCTCACTGAGCAGGGAGCCCAATGTGGGGCTCAAATGGTCCCAGGACCCTGGGCTCATGACCTGAGTTGAAGGCAGATGCTTCACAGACTGAGCCACGCAGGTGCCCCTTAATCTTCTCATTTTAAAAGCAGGAATAGCAATCCCTGTCTAAGAGAATGATTGCGGGAATTAAGTGAGGTAGTCCTGTGCACACCGTCGGCCAGCATGGATGCTTGATGTGTGGTGATAGCTAGCAGTTTCCCACACTGTGTCACTTAAGACCCACGATAAAGTTTGGGGTAGATGTGACCATCTGCATTTTGCAGCTGGGGCCATGGACGAGCAGAGGGGTTCAGCAACCTGTCCCTGTCACTAAACTTGCACATGGCTGAGCTTGGATCTGACCCCAGCAATGTGACTCAGGTGTCCATCCCCTTATCCTTGGTCAGCGCACATAAGCTACTTTCTTTCCTTGCACACGGGGCACCCTTGGCTCCTGGGTCTGGGCGAGGTGGCCCACCCTGCTGTGTTTCGTGTGGCTGAATTTCGGCTGCCACTGGAACAGGACTCAGGGAGAAGCCTTGGGTCCTGCGTCAGCATTAATGCACACAAATTGGGTAATCAGCATCTAACTCCTCGGATGGCAGGTGACCCAGACCTCTGGGGATGAAGGTGGCTGACGTGGGAGCCTGCTGCGCTCTTAGCATACACCATGTGGTGCAGATGCTGGTGGCCCTGTAATCTTATTTGGTCTATTTTAGGAAGCAGTCACGTGGATGAGAAAACCCTTGGCTCCTTGGTGGAGAGCGCTAATCAGTCTGCTGTCTGCCTGAGTCTCTCTCTCTCTCAGTCTGCATACCTCTGAGTGGCATTCAAGGAGACCTGGGGTGGAAAGTCTAAAACATCCAGTCCTAGGAGTTTAAGGAGGATTTTAGATGGAGAATTTTGCTTTAGAAAAGCCAACAAGGGGTGAATAAAACAAAAAGCAGCAGAGGAGATCCCACTGAAAGGAATAATGGTGGTAGACAGACAATTTGTGCCTCATGGCACAGAGAGGAAAGTAAGAATCGCATGTTGTTCACCCTTAGCTGTGGGCAGGTAATTAAGCCTGGAGAGTGAGTGGGTCTTATAAGGGCCTTCTCTGGAGGGGCCCAGAAGACATGCCCCTTCATGACCACTGAGGAGAGAAGTATCATTTGGAATAGTCTAGCCACAAGGACAATGGCAATGGTGTCTCAGACCCGGATCCTCCTTCTCAGTATGTTCTGTGGGTCAGTCCCTGTGTAGGCAGGGACCCAATGTGACCTTGTAAAGCAGGCTGAAGTTGCTGGAAAATATAGCCATTGGTATTTGCAAGATGGCATCTGAATTGGGGTAGTTGGTTCCAGGGCATCTTGTCTTTCTTTGGAGATGCTACTGGGCTCCTTCTACAAGGAGCCTGTTCTGCTTATGGGGCTGCAGGGCCCAGGGTGAGGAGGAAGCACATGGTTTCCTTGGGGTCCTATAACAGTTTTAGATTATTGGTGGAACTTGGCTTGCTTTGGCCCTTAGATAAAGCTGAATCCTTGGGGGGCAGGTGGGAGGGGTGCTTGTGTCCTGATCTCTCCTGATCTCATCCCTGTCTGCCTCTCCTGCTTCCCCCATGCCCCCACCAGTCCTCACTCTGCATTGTTCCCAGGCCAGCCTCTAAGACTTGCAGACTCCCAAGTGGAGTCCACATCCCATTGTCCAAAGTTGTAAGTCAACCCATAGTGTTACCAAATATGTCCCATCCTTCTGCTTTGACCAAAATACCTTCACAGTGACCTGACAGGTCAGGTCTGAATTTAGAATGTTCTGACTCCTCAGAGTTCTGCCTGGGAACTTGGGAGCGTAGGAGAACCATCCCCTCACTCTTAGCTCATTCCCACTTTTCCTCCCATCTCTTGCTCTGACTTACCCTTGTGTGACCAGACTCCATCTGGAGCCCCACAGACAGCATGCCTTGGGTCTGTTTTTTTTTCAGTGTTAAGACTTAGGCTATTTACTTTTTATCTGTTGAGTGACAGTCAATGCACCAATTGTAAGGTAAGAAAAGAAGTACTACAAGAGAGGTAAAGATTGAGGGTGTGTGTGGGAGGTTAAACTAGCAGACTGGCTGAAGTCAGATCTTGGATGACCCTGAATCATGGCTGCAGGGTTTGGAGTGAACATAGTAGGGAGCAGTGGAGAGGAGTCCCTGAAAGTTGTAAGCAGAAGAGGGATGAGATCGCAGCTGAGCCCCGCAGAGACTCAGGCAACAGCATGGAGGAGGGTGTAGAGGTCAGGGGATGTGCTCGAAAGCTCTGACGATGGCCAAATACTTCTGGTTTGCAGGAAGTGATGTTCTACAGTGGATCTCCCAGCGGCTTTGGATCTCCAATCTGGGTGAGAGCTCCTCAGGCACTCGGTCAACAAGGATGGCCATGTGTGCAGCGCCACCAATGAATCTCTGGAGGGTAGAGACGAAATGGAGGCTTAACCTTTGTCTCTGAGAAATGGACATTGGAGAGACGAGGCATTCATGTGCAAAACAACCAGATCAAAAGTGAAGGCATGATAATGGGGGTGGAGGGATTGTTGTTTAATACAACAATATTGAGAGCACGTAAATAATAGATAATTGGAGAAGAATCCGCCAAGACAGAATTCTTGGAGGGGGTGATGCACACATATAGCTGATTTCGAAAGAAGGTTATGCTTGGGAATTGCGGAGGGGAGCCCGACGGTCTGTCTTCCCAGAGGGGACACTAGCCAGAGCAGTGGTGTAGAGATGGAATGAATGAGACAGGGAGTGGGAACGAGGGGAAATTGGGAGACATGACTTCAGCTGGGTGTGCAGGGCAGGGGAGGAGTAGGACTATAGCTGGCATGTTTGCAAATTCCAAGTTGTTTTTTTTTTTTTTTTAAAGATTTATTTATATATTTGAGAGAGAGAAAGAGCGTGCGCTCACATGGGCACGGGTGGGGGAAGGGCAGACTGAGAGGGAGAGTCCTAAGCAGAGTCTACACTGAGCCAGATGCGGGGCTCGATCCCAGGACCCCAAGATCCTGACCTGAGCTGAAGTTACAAGTCAGCTGCTTAATCAACTGGGCCCACCCAGGCGCCCCTGCAAATTCCAAGTTTTATCTGGGAGACAAGTCATAGGAAGCCATGGGGGATTTTTGAACATGGCAGTATGTATGATAATCATATGTAAGCGACGATGTCTGCAGCAATTTGAGGGGTGGATTGGAACAGAGAGACTCTAAGGAACAGACTTCCCACTAGAAAAAAGACTTGGTACAACAAGGCATAAAAAAATGAGACTTGTCAATGATAGAGGGAGTGAGACATGATGTAAGAAGGAGGGTTGGGGAGAAAGTCTTCTCAGCTTTGAAGGCTGAGATATGGGATGGGATGTGGGTTGGGTCCTTGGGCCGGAGGACTGGAGGTGGAATTCTTTCTCAGTGATCTATGAAAAGACACCTGCTTCATTGGGGCTTCTGAGAAAGAACCAGGAAGGTTTTCCTTTAACTGACACAAATCCAGAAATAAGACTGTGTTTTCAAGCACACTGGAGGTGGGTGGGAATTAAAGGGAGGTGTAGAGGAGTTGGGGGCAATAGGGGTGGGATCTGGGCCTGGGATGCAAGGAGAATTGAGCTTGGGATAGAAGCTGGCAATAAACATGGCTTCCTCTTTCCTTTTTTCTTTGAGTGAGGAACTTTCTGTTGATCAGAGACGTTCTTTCCCTGCGCCTCGGGACTTCTCTAGACCCAAAGGGCCCAAAGAAGCTTCTCCATATACCTACAGTGGACCACCTGTGACACTGGCTCCCCTAGACTTATGAGTTGTCATTCTGGGGATTGGGCTGAGGAATCTTCTTCTTACCATCCCTCCCCAGCTGATATTTGCCTATGGCCAAGTTCAGGAACCACTGTCCTCACTCCTTGGATGAAGTGCCATTAGGATGGAAGCACCTCTCCTGGAGTTTGGAGAACTGTGTGGGGGTTGGGCAGTGAGCTTCCACCTTCTGTATCTGCTCTTAACTTCCATGTGTCTTCTCAGAGGCACAGAACTTGGGGAACTTTATTGTCAAGTATGGCTACATTTATCCCCTGCAAGATCCCAGAAATCTCGTTCTCAAGCCTGACAACAGCCTCTACCGATTTCAGGTGGGTTTTGGTCTTGACCTTGGTGTTATATGGGAATAACCTTACCTGAGAAGGTAATTGTGTGGTTTCATATCATCACAGATCAGAACTTTAGAAAGAGTGGGAGGGGGCTAAGGTAGTTTCATCTCAAGCCACAGGACTGGGGGCTCAGGGGACAGTCACAGCCTAGTGTTTAAGCATGGTTTCCTGGTTTCTTTTGTAGACACCATATTTCTGGCCCACCCAGCAGTGGCCTGCTGAAGATACAGACTATGGTAAAACTCTACCTCCCCATGCCTTTGGTAGTGCTTAATACGCTACTTATTTACTCACTGCATTTTGGTGACATTTGTCTTGCTGTCATCATGACCTTTATGTCAGTTCACATCTGTATTGGGAGTGTTCCCAGGGAAGGGAGCAGGGGTCTGCTGAGACTTCTCCCCACCAAGCCAACCACAGCAGCCTCATGCAGATGCAGTTTTAAAATATGATGATGATGGAAAATGTCGTTGCTTTCTTTTTCAGCCATCTATCTGGCCAAGCGAAATATAAAAAAGAAAGGGATTTTAGAAGAATATGAAAAGGTACAGAGATGCTTTCAAGTATAAGCTATTATAGTTGGAATAAAGCCTTGAGTTGTTTTTTCCTCTTCCCCCTTTGTGATATCACATATACCCTCATTGTCCATCCATCCATCCATCCATCCATCCATCCATCCATCCACCCTTGATCCATCTGTCCACTCACTGTCTATCCATCCATCATCCATACATTATCTATCCATCCACCATCCACCCATACACCATCCACTATCCATCCACCATCCATCCACCAACTCTCCATCTATCCACCATCCATCCACCATCAGTCCATCCATCTATCCTCCATTCATCCATCCAGTATCCATCAACCCACCATCCATCCATCCATTTGTTTGGAAGCAGCTTGCTGAAGTAAATTCTTCCCCATGTCAAGCTTCAGTTTCTCCTGCTATAACAGAAACCCTTGTCTCAGTGTCTACTGGACACACAATAGCTACTACCTTCCTTTTGCTGTCCTAAAACAATGAGACAATTAATATGCATGATAATGGATAGTATGTGATGAACAGATTTGAACTTGAGTGTGTGATGAGAAAACAATAGTGTAGCTTTTGTTTTAGGCCAGACGAGTTAGATTTCTCAAAGAACACGCCCTTGCCCTCAAAAGGCTAGATTTCTGGGCAGACAGCAACAATATTGCTGTGTTTTTATTCTTTACAAACATGCTTTTAGAAATGCCAGCATCATGCCAATCTTAGGACTTGTCTGTGCATTTGTGATGCTCTGTCATTGAATATTGAGTTTCTGCATTTTCTCCCACTGTATTCTCCCTTTCCTAATAAGATTTGGGATATATTTATTTAAAAAACTTCAAGCCAGGGTTTGGCTTCTGTTGGCAAGGCTTTCTGAGAATTTGGTGCTACCCTTTGAATGAATGCCTTTGCAAAGCCAGGATGGGAGATCATTTGGCTGGGGTGAGGCTGTAGCAGGGCCAGGGGCATGCCATCATTGACTTAAAGCTTTCTACCCTCTGCACACAGCATATGTCATGGGGCTCAGTGTTCTTTTTGTTTCCCATTTCTAGGAAAATTACAATTTCTTGAACAAAAAAATTAACTACAAATGGGATTTTGTCATTATGCAGGCCAAAGAGCAATACAGGTAAGTGAAAGGTCACGTTTGTCCACTAGTCATCCTTCCTTCCTCCCTTCCTTCTTTGTTTCCTTTTGTTAAAATAAATCTTTACTGGGAACTTCTGTGTCAGACTTTAGGCTAGGCATGGGGAACATGGAGGCACAATCTGGGGTCAGGTGGATGAGCAAACAGGCTGCAATGCTACACTAAGATGGGGGCCTCACACTGGGGTTTCCAGAAGGAGCGGGGGAAACCACATCAAAGCAGATGGAAGTCTTCAGAATCTGGAGTCAGGGGAATGGCCACTTGAGGCAGCTCTGCATAGCTGGAGCAGAGAGCCTAGAGCCTGGAACTGACGGATGTGAGACCTGAGATGTCAGCAGGAGCAGCTCGTGGGAGGGTTTTGTGCTAAGGGCCACGGGAAGCCATAAAGAGATTTTAAGTGGATTCGCACGGTAGAACCACCCACTGCTGCTCTCATTTGCCTGCTGTCCACTTCAGAACTGGAGCCGGAAGTCCTTATGAGGGCTTTGCCTTGTCTAGGAGAGCCAGACGTAAATGTTGAAGACAGTGAATCAGGCAGGATGAGATCAGAGGTCAGGCTGTTACAACAAATAGCCCCCAGGTCCCAGGAGCACAAAACCATAGTGCTTGTGTTACATGCCCACTGTGGGTTAGCTGGGGCCCTGACATGCTTTGTGCCCCCTCCAGGACCCATGCTGAAGGAGCAGCACCATCCAGGCTTTGCCTGTTGCTGGAGCAGAGGAGACAGAGCCTGTGTGGGTCACAAGTGATGCATGTCACTTCTGCTCATAATTCCTTAACCAAAGCAGCTCCTATCATTGTGCCCAACCTCAAAGGAGTTTGGATGGGGAGGTACAGTCCTATCGTGTGCCTGTAATACAGAGGAGTCAGGAATATCTGGGGACCAATGCCAGATATTACCAAACTGGATAAGTCAAGCTGGCCTGGCCTCACTCACTCTGGCAAGTCCATTTTCTGGAAAGGTCTACCTTTGCTGGTGCATAGTTGAGCTGGACAGTGGGCTCTCATCAGGCAGCCTTAGTATTGGAGTAGTTGGAGATTAGTTAGGTCTCTCTAGAGAAACAATAGGATATATATGTATGTATGTATATCAAGAGTTGTACGCTAAGGCATTGGCTCACACAATTACAGGGGCTGAGAAGTCGCAAGACCTATGGTTGGCAGGCTGGGGACCCAAAGAGCTGGTGGCGTAGGTTTGTCTGAAGGCTGGCAGCCTGGAGGTCCAGGAGCTGATGTTTTAGTTGAGTCCCAAGGCAGGAACAGACTGCTGTGTCAGCCCAAGGGCATCAGGTGGGAAGAATTCCCTGTCATTTGAGGGAGGATCAACCTCCCCCTTTCATTCCATTCAGGCCTTCAACTTAACATATCCTCACTTGAAAACACCCTCAGGGACACATCCAGAATAATATTTGACCAAATACCTGGGTGTCCCGTGACCTAGTAGTTGACACATAAAATTAGCCATCACAAAAGGTGAGCGCTATTATGCAGGTGTGCCAGTTTGGGAAACACACAAATTCCAATGGCAGATGGCTTTATTGCCTGGAAGGGAAAATATCTGTTTTGAGGCTTTAGATTCAGGTAGAGGAGCATTACTGAGAGACCTGGTGTGGGCCTTTCACCACTGACATGTTTCTGCCTGGGTATGTCTGAGACAGAGCGCTGCAGGGAGTGCTCTAACTTCCCATCACTTGTATTTGTTCCTAAGGCTTCTTTTGGTGAAGTCTGTGTACTGTCTCCTTTGCTGTTGATGAGAGGGAAGTGCTCACAGTAATTCTGGTCATCCTTCACATCCACAAATAGCGAAACTGAGGCTTAGAAAGTTTAAACAGTCCTCGGCAAAGTCACTCTGTGAGGTAATGGTCAAACCTGGGCTAGTATTACTTTGAGTTTCTGCTGGATTCCACACTGGGCTGCAACCCCCTTATTCTTCCCCAGCTCTCTGCTCTAAGTAGGATAGCCCAGGGATCCTGAGTCCTGTAGACCTTGACATATGCCTTTCAGGATACTCTAGCTCTCTGGCAGCTCGGGACTATTCTCAATGGCTCCCACAGGCCCCACCAGTTGGGCCTTGGCCTCAGCCTAGATAAAGCTGTCTTTTCCATGTCACAGGACGTCCCCTCCTCCATCACTTCTAGATGCCTTGGGATGAGCAATTCATAAAAGGCTCTGTCCTTCTGAGATACTGGCTTTCCCCACTAATTCCATTGCTTGACTCAGAGGCTGCCTCCGATTCCAGATTTCGTGTCTCCAGTGGCTAATTTTGTGTGTCAACTTGTCTAGGCCATGGTACCTAGATAGCTGGGCCACCACCAGTCTAAGATGACACTGTGAAAGTATTTTTTTTTTTTTTTTAGATTTTAAAAATTCGTGAGCAATCTTTATACCACTGTAGGGCTCAAATGCACAATGCCGAGATCAGGAGTCTCATACTCCACCTACTGAGCCACACAGGTGTCCTGTCAAGGTATTTTTTAGGTGAGATTAACATTTACATCAGTAGACTTTGAGTAAAGGAGATTACCTCCGTAGTGTGTGTGTGTAGGCCTTATATAATCAGTTGAAGGCCTTAAGAAAAAAAGACAGGTTTTCTGAGGAAGGAGGCGTTCTGCTTCCAGATTGCCTTTGGACTCAAGTTGCAACATCAACCCTTCCCTGCATCCTGCCTGCTGGTGTGTCGTTCATAATTTAGACTTGCCAGCCTCCTCAATAGTGTGCTATTCCTTAAAATAAATTATCTACCTATCTGTCTATCTATCTACTCTCCTACTCTTTCTGTTTTTCTGCAGAAGCCTGATCAATACAAACACAGGGTCTCAATAAAATTAGGTTGGCCATGTAGGTTCACTCCTGAGGTAGCCATTTTGTTATACTGAGCCTTTCCACATAGACCTCTTTTCTGAATCCCGGATTCAGTATCTAGCTACTCACTCAACATCTCATGTTGAAGTCACGGCTCAAACTTAACTTGTTCATATTTGAATATTTCTCTCCCTCATACCCCAAACCTCTTCCTCTGGTGTTACCCACATCAGTGGAAGGAGCCCCATTTACCTCCCGTCCCCAAGGCCCCATAACCAGTGTCTAGTCATCCAGTCCTATTGCCGACTCCTGGCAAAACTTCTGCCCACCTGCTCCCACCTCCCTGCCCTGGTTGAAACAACTTCACCATGAAACAACCAGGCCATGGCCGTGTCTTCCCAACTGGTCTCTCTGCTCCAATTTGCATTTTTGAAACACAAATAGGGTCCTCTTATCCTTCAGAGAGAGATCTCTCAGTTCAAATGTCTACTCAAAAGAGACTTTTCTAATTAGTTGTTAGGGAACACACATCGTCCTAAGACTCAGTGGCTCAAAACAGCAACAATTTCTTTATTATCTAAACAGGTTTCTGTCGATCTGGAATTTGGGAAGAGCTTGGCTGGGCAGGCCTGGGTCTGAGTCTTGTAAGTGGCTGCAGTCCAAGGCTGGAGCTGGAGGCCTGCAGCCACTGGCTGGGCATTTCTTGCCCTCATCTTGGGGCCTCTGGACCTCTCCAGGTGGCTTGGGCTTCCTCCCAGCATGGTGGCACCAGGGAAGTCATGTTGCTTACAGGTGGTTGGAAGCCTCAAGGGCAAGTATTCCAGTGGGAGGATGGCAGCTATCCCGCCCTTTAAGGCCCAGCCCCCCAAATCATAGAGCGCCATTTCTGACATTACTGTGTTGGTTGAACCAGCCACAAAAAACCCACCTGGTTTCCCGGAGGGGAGGACATGAACCCTCCTCTCAAAGGAAGGAACATCAAAGAATTGTAGACATATATATTTTTTAATATTTTATTTATTCATGAAAGACACAGAGAGGCAGAGACATAGGCAGAGGGAAAAGCAGGCTCCCTGCAGGGAGCCTGATGCAGGACCCAACCCTAGGACTCTGGGATCATGCCCTGAGCCAAAGGCAGATGCTCAACCACTGAGCCACCCAGGCACCCTCATCTGATTACCACTCAAAGGCCCCATCTCCAGACACCATCGCATTGGAGGTTAGGGCTTCAATATATGTTCTGAGGGGCACACAAAAATTTAGTCTATAACAGTCTATTTGGTGCACCAATGTACTCTCAGCACTTTTTTAAAAAAGATTTTATTTTATTATTTATTTGACGGCGGGGGCGGGGTCGTGGGGGAAGAGAGAGAGAGCCCAAGCAGAGGGAACAACAGAAGGAGAGGGAGAGGGAGAAGCAGACTCCCCACTGAGCAGGAAGTCTGATGCGGGGCTCAATCCCAGGACCCTGAAATCATGACCTGAGCCAAAGTCAGCCACTTAACCTACTGAGCCACCCAGGCACCCCATACTCTCAGTACTTTGAACATAGGGGGAGATCAGTGAATACATGAACAAATGATTTATTGATTGATTGATTAAGCAATACTGTTGCTAAAAGAAAAAAAAAGATCATAATATGACAACCTAAGATTCTTTCTTGTTTACTGGTTCTTTCGGATTCCATTCATCACGACTCTCCTCCAAGTACATCTGTCCCAGCAGAGCCAAAGAGCAAAGCCAGAAAGGACCATTATTGTCAATTAGCCACTGACTATTTACAAGGCTCTCCAGCATGATGGAAACGCTGCAGTGCCTTAGGCCATCTGTGGCCCATCCTCCTGAGGACGTGGGGTAGTTAACCTGGTGGAAAATCCAGTTAGGTTGGCAAGGGGAAGTTGAAGTGACAGTGTTTATATTTAATTTCCAGAGGAGGTTGGCAAAACACCCCAGTGGAATGGCACTCTCCACCCATCTGGCTCTCTAGATGTGCTGACGTTATTCACAATACATTAGCTGGCAAATAAATCTGCCGTCTTGTGGAGGGCATGTGCGTCATCCCACGTTGCCTGGGAAAGCAAGCCTCACCGTGTGAGTGCAGGTCGCTGTGGAAATGGTGCTGAATGGGACCTGTGGCCCGATAATTACCGTTGCCCGGCTTCCGTGGGAGGAAAGCATGGCATTGTTTCCTCTCCATAATGAGGAGAGGGGGAGATGGAGATAAGGGAAAATAAATAGCCTTTTACAATAATAAGTTGGGTTTGGAAAAACCCTGACTTGTCATGAACTCTTTGAAAGGACAGAGTGGACCCAACAGGGAGGGAGACACACAGATCCCTGAGGCCCAGCATTTTCCCCATCAGCAAGCTCTGGCAATGCCTGCTGCCTGCTTGTCCAGACGTTGACTGTGTTGTCTATCAAGGCAGGGAGAAATTAAGCTGGGTAGTCAGGTGTCAGCCCAGAATGTCATCCACACTCGCCCTGGTGGTGAAGGTGGTGGCGGTCTGACTCTGGGGCCAGTCACCGCGTAGCGTGGCAGCTCTCAGGCAGAGCTGGACTCTGGGACCAGATGCCTGTTCGGATTCCACCCTGCCCCTTGCTGACAGTGTGACCCTCTGCAGGGCATTCAGTGTCCCTTTGCTTCAGTCCTTGGAGCTGCGAAGTCAGGGGGGCAAGGTCACTGGGGGCATTGAGTTAATACTCGTGTGATATTAGTGTTGACGATGATGATGATGATGATGATGATGATGATGGCAAACGCAGATTATTTGGAGAGGTGGGGAGAGTGGACTGGGTCATCAGAAGTGGGGTACCTCACTGAGCAAAAGGTGCAAAGTCTTACTGGCCTGTATGTGGCTTTTGGCTTCTCAGGACTGGAAAGGAAAGAAATAAAGCAGACAGGTATGCGCTGGATTGCCAGGAGAAGGCATATTGGCTGGTCCACCGATGCCCTGTGAGTATTATTATCCTTCCTGGTTTCACCCATTTTATGCCTCCCCATCTCCATCCTGTACTCTCATTATCCCTTTTCTGGCTCATTTCCTGCTGTGGCTGGAACTGAAGGAACAGGAGTGGTTGCTCAGCATTGGGTAAGCGTCTAAGTGCCTCTTGGTGGAAGAGGAAAGACTGCCTGATGGAATGAGCTTGTGGCTCATCTGGTGGTGGTGGGTCTAAACAAAGTTACCTATGGGAGGAACCCAAATGAGCTTGCCTTTTATGAGGGGTAGATTATGATTTTGACTTTTTTTTTTTTTTGCCATGATACCTTGGAAAAGGGACACAAGAAGAAAAAACTAGTACCCAGGTTCTACAGAAAATGCTGTAGAGAACTGGAAGTCTGCATAGCCCAGGCTATGCCTTGCATCTCTTGTTCCCTCTTCCTTTTCCAGATCCATCCCCAGCAGTTGAGATGGGAGGAAGTGTGTGCTGTGCCTCACTGCTCAGAGCACAATGCATCTATAGCTCAGGGACTCTAGGGACCCAGAGAGACAAGCTGGGCATAAGTGATGTAGCTTGCTACGGCTCATTACCGGGAATGGTCACCTGCTGGGGTTACCTCTGCTGTCTCACTTTCCTCCTGTGGCAGATCCAGGTGCTGCCTTTGGGTCACTGGAGGTGGGAGATGTGAAAGGGAATCTGGAAAGTGAAGAGGTCAAAGCAGATGTGCTTCCTCTTCCTCCTTTAGCCTTCCCGCCTGCCTGCTTACCGAATTCTCAGGCCAGAAAGTGAACTGGGTCAGCCATGGTGCCAAAGCTTCTGGAATTTAGAACTTTGACCTCATCACATTTTGGCCATTTTGCTTATTTCCTTTCTACATTCAAAACAGATACACATACACTGTTCCATCTGTGGGGGCATTGGTTTGCACAGCTCGTTGCTGAGGTTAAGGTCCTGGAGTTGGTTGATCCCCAAGAAGCTTGTTTGGTTTTGCTTTGTGTCAGGATTCGTCCTCTAGACAAATCGGTTAGCTGATGCCCGATAGAGGTCACCAGGGCTCGGTGAAGGAGTCCACAGCTGGGATGACAGGGTACTGGAGGAACAACTTACATATACGCCCCTCCCTGTTGTAGCTCAGGAGTGAGATCTTTGTATGAGAAGGGTGCTGTCATTGCTCAGCCTTCTTTCTGTCACCTGTTCCTGAAAGGGGAGCCTGGGTGAGATAGGGGCACATGGCAGGGAAGCCTCTCATTTGGCAAGATGCCCTGGTGCCTGTGGCACTCGTGATGGAGGGGATCCTGCTCCTTGCAGGGTGGAGAACAGATCCCCTATTATGTGCAGAGACTCCATGGGGTGGAAGGGCCAGTGTGACTGTGTCCCTTGCAAAGTGACATAGACCGACTGTGCACAGGACCTGCCTCGGATCTCTCTCCTCCCCTCTGTCCCTGTAGCCAGCCAGGAGGCCTGTAGGGAACAAAGTGAAAAGCAGATGATCTGAGTTCTCCCAATTTCTCCTGGGGCAAGCTCTCAGTGCCCACACCAGGCAAATGGCGCAGAGTGGCCCCTCACAGTATGATGCAGAAGTCCCTAAACTTGACAATGTGACTCTATGGTTACTGCTTCCACTATCACCTGCCTTGTTTCCACCCCCCACCCCCACCACACTGCTCCCACTTTCTCCCACCTCCATCGCCATCACTGTCACTGGTCCATGATTATGATCATCATCACCATCATCACCACAGCAGACCTGAACTGAGCACATAACTATGTGCTGGGCACTGTGCTAGGCTTCACCTGCATTCGTCCTCTTGTTTCATCTTTGCAGCCCCTCATGAAAGGTGATATTAGTCCCATTCTGCTGATAGGGAAGCTGAGGCTCAGGCATATTGCCAGAGTTGCACAGCTACTGAGTGTCCAAGGATCTGAGCCCGCAGACTGCGGAGCACCGTCTCCTGGTCCCTGTGCCCTTTTGCCTCCCACCACAACGTTACATGATGTCTTAGCTCATTGAAGGCCTTTTTGGAACCTTCCCAGTCATTAGAGCATCGTGTGAGTCACTGCTGCTCTAACAAACATGATGCCAGGGTGCAAAGGTGCCCAGTCCGTGCTTGAGAGCACTGGGGAGCCAAGTTCACAGGGAGGTTCTGAAGTACCTGGAGCTGTCGTAAAACCCTGTGGACACAAAACTATTTTCACGTCCAGTCCTTGCCAGGGCTGCACCCCTAAATCAAACTGGACCATCAGCCAGAGATGAGGCTGGGGTGCATCTGGGTCCTGCTTTCCCTGACTTTCTCAGAACACTGTCAGCCTCTTGGTGGAGCGTTCTGCTTGAAGAGCGTCCTGTCTGAAGTCTGTCTCAGCCTAGAAATTGAGCAGTCTCACTGACAAACCCACGAAGCCCAGGAGTTTAGGGGCTGTCAGACTGTCTCCAGGAGACCAAACAAACTGTCAGTTCAGTGGGAAAAAAGCCAGCCAGGCAAACAAAGCTTTTGACTCCGTGGAGTGTAAAGCCGCCAGTATGTGGACCATCTATAACCAACTGTCATAGAATGGGACATGGATTGCTGTGTCTCAGCGGTCCCCCTCTTCACTTGTCTGTTCATTGATCTGTGAAACCTTCATGGGCCCCAACTTGGTGCCAGCTCAGTTTGGTGCTGGGCATAAAACAACAGCTAAATGTCATCGAGCACCTGATACATGCCCGCATTAAGCTCTTGGTGTGGATGATCCCATTTACCTGATGATGCTGCTGTCAAGTAGGGAGTATCCCCATCCCTGCCACTCAGATGGGGGGTGATCCAGGCTCAGAGAGAGTCAGTAGGTTGCACAGCGCTGGGATGTGAATCCACATCTGTCTGATGTGCTGCCGCTGTAGGATGTGAGGTCCACCCCTCCCAGCTTGGGGGGCACAAGATCTAAATTGCCATAGCAGGTGAGCAGCATCTCCTGGAGGTAAGGCCTAAGTGCTGAGGGGGCTCAGCGAGGGGTGCTTGACTCAGGAAGTGCTGGTGGCGGGGTGGTGGTGGTGGTGGTGTGGTGCCGGATGCTGTATCAGAGAGCTCATCATGGGCAGAGACCAAGACCCGATGTGGGTGGTGGTGGCTGAGGATTGTGACCCAACCCCTGCCCTGAGCCCAAATGCTGCCTGTGACTCAGCATCCATATGCTGGGGGCAGGTTAGAAGGGGAGAACAGTGAAGGAAAACGATGTTCCTCTCCCATGTTTTACCCAAAAGAAACAGAGTGCAGATGTAGGCAGGATGCAAACAACAGTTAATTGCGTAAATCAACAGAGGGTGAATGGTTCCTTTAGAGAAGTCATTTTGGGGCCTTCTGTGCATCTTTGCTGCACCATCTGGGACTTCTGGGTCTCCCAAGGATAGGGTCCACTGACGTGCGGACCATGGGTATATGGAGGATGTGGTCCAGGGACAGAGGCAGTGTGTGCTCCAAATGACACGGTCACTTGTCCGAATATCAAGCTAACTGGCCATCACATCAACCACAAACCCCGACACTCACCAGAGCAGAAGGTGTCTGCCTTCCATTTCTTGTCGAGGTTGGGCTGAATGTCCAAAAAAGAGAAACAACAAAATAAATTTGAATAGATAAAAAGACAGATAGAAGCATTTAAATCTTTACATATGAGCTTATATCCACATAAAGGAACATAATGAAGCTATTAAAATTGTATTTTTTAAAATATTTTGTTTTATTTATTCATGAGAAACAGAGAGAGAGAGAGAGAGAGAGAGAGAGAGAGAGAGGCAGAGGGAGAAGCAGGTTCCATGCAGGGAGCCCGATGTGGGACTTGATCCTGGGTCTCCAGAGTCATGCCCTGGGCTGAAGGTGGCGCTAAACCGCTCAGCCACCCGGGCTGCCCTAAAATTGTATTTTTAGAAGGCCAATTATTGATGTAGGAAAATGGTCTGACATTTAATGTTATATCATAAAGGCAGACGGAAAACCCACATACTCTGATTCAAATGAAAAAAAATCCGAAAAAAAAAAAAAAAAAAAAAAAAGAAAAAAAATCCGACATCTATTTTGTGGGTGCCCACGCTGTGCCAGGTGCTCACTCAGCAGTGGGGATACCTGGACACTGAACCACGACAGACGATGAGCCTGTGCCCTCAAGGAGCTTACAGTCTGACGGAGAGCTGGGGACAGAAGCGATTGCACACACGAGTGCATACTATACAGAAGGGCAGGACGCTGGAAGGGGGCAGGGGTCCCGTGTCAGCGCGGGGTCTGGGAGCACCTCTCTAGGGAACTCATGTTCCAGCCAACATCTCCCAGTGCAGCCCCGTCTCTGTCTCTTTCCCCTCCTTCATCTTGTTCATGTAGCTATTTGGTATTTTATCTCTTGCTTTCTGTCCCAGGCACCAGAAGGGGCTGAACTAATATGTTAGGGAAAAGAGTGATGATGGAGAACAGAAGAGGAGAAGGGACAGGAGGGACATGGTGGAGTGTCCCCAAGCAGTGTCCCTCAGCACCAAGCCTGGTGTTGCCCTGGGGATGTCGCCTCCTCATGGAGCAGTTGTTGGGCGTACAGGTTCTTTCCTCACCTGAATTATGATGCATTTAGGAAGTTGCCTCTTTGACTTATGCCCAAGGGACATTCTCAGGGCATCACAGCCTGGCACTCACAGGGAGAGGGGTGGCTGTCTTTGTGGGCTTTCTGCGTGTGGCACTGGGGCTGGATGGGCCTGCTGGCGGCCCACAGCAGGGATTGCTCTGGTCTCCTGCACACCGCAGGCAGCTCTGGCGAGTACCCTCCTGTGTGCCAGAAACTGCAGCGCCAGTGGCTCTGCAAGTGGCAGGGGAACAAAAACTTGATTCTACTTGATGAATAAATGAATGAATCAGTGGAGCCTGGGAGTCTTCCAAACCAGCAAAGGTGGAAAGGCAACCCCCCTGGGGAGTTTTGACGGCAGGGCACCGGGATGGGGCCACAGCTCAGTTGGGAGCAACTGAGATGCTCGAAGGAGGCAGGAGATGGGGAGACGGGCTGCCAGGAGGGCACGTGTGGCCGTCTGCACAGTGCAGGGCAGCCAGGAGGGGCTGGCACTGGACAGGCTGGCAGGATCCTAAAGCCCACGGGGCGGCCACAGCTCTGAGAGTCAAGGCCGTCTGGTCTGCGCGGCGGAGGGCAGCCCTGTGCTGATTACGGTTGTGCAGGTGCACCAGGGAGCACTGGGGCAGCCGAATTTATATCAGAACATGGGGCAAGTTTGAAGGAAAGATTTGGAGAACTAACACAAGACTTGAGCAGACAAGTGCACTGAAGCTGCTGAGGTTGTAGGGGTGCCAGGAGCATGGTGGGCATGTGTGTGTGTGTGTGCGCGTGCGCGTGTGTAAGTGTGTCTTTGGGGGTAGTTCTTTGTACCAGATGGAGAAGACAGTTCCTAGAACTCACTTTAGGGATGTGCACGGATTCTCATGTCCCCCTGCCCCCACCTCCATGCTGGGTTAGATCCTGTTGAAGGCTGGCTTGGACTTCCACATTGTCCCTCATAGCACTTGTCACAGCTGTAATTTATCATTTGTGGGATAAGTTGCCGAGTGGCTGCCTTGCCCACATGACTGGAAGTGCCTCGAGATGCCAGCTGGGGATGCCTTGAAGTGTCACATTCCCCACAAGCTCCCCAGGCTGAGCACAATGTCAGCCATGGGAGTGCCTGATAACATATTTGGTGATGGAGGTCCACATGTGACGACTGAGGTGAGGACAGCCACTCCCTTCCCCTGTCTTTCCCCACCGATTTTTCTACTGCTTTCTTTTGTCTCTTCCTTGCCTTGGCTGTGTGCCCAATATCTGCCCCCTGTGGTAGCCTGCTGAGCTAAGTAGGCGGATTGAGCAAGTAAAATAGAGGATGCCCAGTTAGGTTTGAATTTCAGACAAGCAGCAAATGATTAATGTCGCAATATTTTTATGCTTATTGTATATTTATATTAAAAACATATGGAATGTATTTTTATGTATCAAAATTGTCATTTGTCTGAACTTCAAACTTCTCTGGGCATCCTATATTTTATTTGGCAACCGTACCTCTGAGCTAAACACGTGATTGATGTTATTGAGGTTGAATCTGTTGGGGGGAAAGCTCAGTGGCCTCCTGCCTCTGCGTCAGGGTCATAGGCCGGGTTGATCATATGTGTTGGGAACTTGATGGTTGCCTACATCAAACTAACAGAGAAGGAAGTGAAAGACTCAGCTTGCTAGTCAAGGAATTGGGGAGACCAAGCAAGGTTGGCTGGAAAGTTGGTTGTCTGACAGAGAAGGGGACTGGTAAAGCCTGAGGGGCCCCACTTTGGCCCCGGCCTTTACATACACGATCCTAAAATGAACATAAGCCATTGCTCAGTAATTGCTTAGAGCTTTGCACATCAACTTGTTAAATCCTCAACAAGAACTTGACATGTAGGAGAGATCACCTCCATTTCTCAGGAGGGGTAGCGAATGTAGTGAGAGGTGGTTTCCAAAATCTTCATCACAGCTAGGAAGTGGCAGTTCCAGCATTGGAAACCAAAGGTGCTGACTGAAGCCTGGATTCTCCAAAGCACCGCACTGTAGGGTGGGGAAGGAGCACTTCCAGAGGAGTTGGGAGTCCTTTGTACTAATCCCAGTGAAGTCTTACTGAGTTTGAGTTTTATCCATCCATCCATCCATCCATCCATCCATCCATCCATCCATCTATCCATCCATCCATCCATTCACCCACCCATCCTTTCCATCCATCCATTCATCCATTTATCCATCCATACATCCATCCATTCATCCATTTATCCATCCATACATCCATCCATTCATCCATCCATCCATCCATCCATCCATCCATCCATCCATCCATCCATTCACTCACTCCTACACACACCTATCCATCCCACTGTATTGGGTTTTAGGGATGCCACGGTGGTGGAACAGCCCCATGAAGCTTACTAGCTCATCCAGAGGGTCTTTGAATAACTGTAGTTCCCCATGGGCTAAGCCACAAGCCCTTCTTAGCTCAGGCTTATAATTGGTAGTTTGACCAAGGCCTAGAGTTAATCAGAAACTGGAGAGTCTTCCAGTGGTGGTTCTTACATTGTTTTTCTTCCTTTTAGCCGGGAATGAACAACGTACTAGACTATGGCCTGGACCGAGTGACCAATCCGAATGAAGTTCAGGTAAACCAGGTAGGTCTCTGCTGCAAACTTTGGGCAGGGCCTATGTCACGTTCCTAGGCTGGGAAGGTGTCCACACGATTATTGTCTATTTGTGCCTGTTGGGGCAATGATGTCTCCCCTTTGGGACTGCCAGAAAGATATCTTGTGACACCAAAGTCAGGAAGGGGAAAGGCCATGATAAAAGTCTTGCATGATGAGAGATGAGAGAATGTAGAGTGCAGGTCAGAGCAAATGGGACCTAGGTGGTTGATATTCAGACTTTTTTGAGGCAGTTCCCCCTTTGATGAAATCTGATGTCTGATGAAAGTTATGAACCTGTCTGATGAAAGTTATGAACCCATTCCTCCCAGAGATGCCCAGACAGACGTTTTGCACACAATCTCAGCCAGTTCCCTGACATTCTGGAGACTGTAGGCCCCAGGCTCAAAATCTTATACCGACTTTGGGTTTAAACCTTAATCTACATAACTAGAATGTCACACTTCCTTTTGCATCTCAGTAGGGTGAGGCCTTTGCAAAGATTCTCTTATGCTTTTAGTTTTAAAGGATCCTGTCCCCAAAGAGGCCACTATTTATGATGGATGGCCATTTTCCTATGATAATTTTTTATTTAAAGGAATGCAGTGCATAAGCTGTTGAAACAGTGGGCATCCAGGGTAGGGCTTCTCAATCATGGCACTATTATTTTTGGCTAGATAATTCCTTGGGGAGGGGGTTTCCCTCATGTTGGATGTTTAGCAGCATCGCTGGACTCTACCCACTGGATGCCAGTAACTCTATGCCTTTCCCCACCGGCCTCCTAGTCCTGACAGTCACAAATGTCCCAGACATTGTCCAGTGTGCCCCGAGGACCAAGATTGCCCTGATTGAGAACCATGGAGCCTAAAACTCACTTAAACTAGTCTTAGAAGTTTCATTGTGTTCTGTCTAATATTGTCCATGGGCAGCAAGGGGTCAGGGACATTTTAACCTTGTGTCATCTGTAGCCTAAAGGCTTGAGTGGAAGGTGGGAAGAATATGCCAGAGAGGAGGAAGAAGGAAGTCCACTGGGACCTGGAACTCCAGATGGCTGTGGGGAACCCAACCAGTGCATGAGGCAGAGACATGCTTGGGGTTAGGGATGGAGTCCATGTGGAGAGGAGACATCAAGGCCCTATAGGGCATCCCCTGGGCATTGCTAGGTCTCTTGTCCACAACTCAAAGTGACCCTTCCTTCGATACACATATGGCCCTGTCAGCCTGTCAGTCTTTTCCATGTTCCTGTCGTCAAATGACAGATAATTGCTGAGGCCTTGTAGGCTTGGTTGCTATGGAAACAGAATCATCAAGGAAAATACTGAACCCGGGTAGAAGATCTACTTTTTTTTAAAACGAATAGCTGGCAGTTCTGGAAGCCTCTGTGGTGTGGAGGAGGGGAGGGTACAGGTGGAAAGCACATTACTCCATGCTGACCCTAGCCGACTGGGGATTTGGCTTACCTGTGTATGTGAGAGAGAGAGAGAGAGAGAGAGAGAGAGAGAGTGTGTGTGTGTGTGTGTGTGTGTGTGTGTAGCAGGGAGTTTTAACTCCAGCTCTGGGAGGACAGCTGAGGAGTGGAGACGCTCCATTCTCTGGAGCTCCATTCTCTCCATTCTGTGCTCCTTGGGGTGTAACTTCCAAGGCCAGACCCCTCCTCAGGGAGAGAACATCTTCAGGCTCATGGCAGTCAGGCCCAGAGAAGAGCACACCTCCTGGCTTTCACGGCCCACTTCTTGCCAGATGCTGGTGATGCTGTGAGCTCAGAGTTGGAGCACAGACAGTGTGTGAGGCTGAGGGCTGTCTCTAGCCATGGCCAAGTTTGCCATGGGAGTGTTTTCACTTCATTTACCCTTCTTCTCTCTCTCTCTCTCTCTCTCTCTCCCACCAGCTCTCTTTCTCCCGTCTGCCCTTTGGCTGCTCTGGAGTACTCAGAAGAATAAGGAACCATAATTCTCATGCGAGTGGGGCCTCTCCTGCTCAGTCAGCCCCAGCGTGTGTCAGGCCCAGCCACTGGGGGGATGGAGGCTGGTGCCATGTTTGATCTGTTGGCAACGCTTCCTACCATCTGACTAAGTGTCCCCTGTCTTCCCTGGTTTATCTGCCCTGAGGGGAGAGGGTGGAGGGAATGGGAAGTGTCTCCATGAGGCCTTGGGCATGCAGAGGTTCTGGATTTTTGTCTCATTCCAGAGAGGAGCACTCATTGCTGGTTTGAAGAGAGAGGCCATCTCTGAGAAGTAGTAACTTCTTGAAAAGATGCCTGTTCTCCTTAAAGGGAGGCAGATAACCCAAAATAAGTGAACACCATCAAGCATAAGAAAGACGACTATTAGGTTGACAGGTGTCCTAGGACTTTGGGTGACCCGATTCCTCAGGCTGATGGCCATTGGTTAGTGTGGGAGGAACTGGCCGTGGTCCCAGGGCTGCACCCAGAGAGCATGTCCTCTCTCAGTTCCCATACCCTGGGGGACACTCAGCCCCCCTTCTTCCCTTTATTTCAGTGAAAAGACAGAACAGGGAGGCTGGGCATTAGCCTAGCCATGGGCATTGGTATACCCAGGGCTGGCCCTTCCTCCCCTGACCCTGACAGGGGGACAGTGGTCATTTTGTGATGAGGGCCAGTGTGGTGTGCTGAAGAGAGGTTTGACATCAGGTTAAGTCCCAGCTCAGCCACTCCCTGGACATGTGGTCTTGGACAAGCTCTTGAGTTAGTCAAAGCCTTAAGGTTCCTTGCCCATAAAATGGGAATAACAGTAGCCCCTTCTTCAGAGGATTAAATTAGATCATTTATGTGAAGTGTCTAGAATGGTATCAGACATGTAGAGGCGCTCCACAGGCAGTAGCTGTCATTATCCTAACTGTCGATGTGTGTGAGAGAGGTCATTTATGGGACCTGATTTTGGGGGGCTGTCCTTAGGCCAGTTTCCTCTTCTGTCCTCCCACTGTCTTATATTTCCATTGGGTTGGAAGTGGAGGGAGGAAGATACGCACCAGTTCAGCTTCCCTGTCTAGTCCACAGAACAGCTGCTGAGAACAGACGTGCACGTTAGTCTTTGGATAAAAGATGGAAATATGGCTCCATGGAATTCAATAGTTTGTTCTTTAGAGCCCTCAGCCTGGCTCTCAGTGAGAGAAAGTTCCTCACCACTACCACATACTCTTACCAACTGAGGACAAACAGTTCTCTTCTTGTGACTGGCGCTGGCTGGAAGGGACAGCTCCCACGGCGCCCAGGTCCCCATGTGTGCCCAGCATGGGGCTGAGGGCTTCGCACCTGGTCACAGCTCAGTTCAGACCCACAACTTTCTGAGCGAATGAGTATTACTAGCATCCGGATCTCGCAGTTGAGGAGAGGGCCAAGAGAGGAAGCAACTCATCCAAGACACGCGGCTCAGAGACAGAGAAGCTGGGATTTGCACTTCAGCCTTTCCTGCCTCATGTGTTCTACTGTCCAGTAGGTGGCTTCTGGAAGCTTTGCTGAACATCATTAAATTCTTACAGTGGCTTGGGAAGAGAGGTAGTATTGTTCTGTGTTTCACGTGATGAAATGGAAACAGACAGGTTCCATGTGGGTCTTTCCCAGTTCTGTGGCTCTTCCTCTTCTCTGATCCCACCACTATTCCTCCTCCCCGCCCCCCCCACACCCTTCCAGTCTGCACCCAGGGTCGGTGTCATGAGTGGGTGACCCACGCACTGGGCCGCAGCTCCACACCCTCCACACCCAGGTCAGGTCCTTTATTTGGCTTAATATTTTCTTGTCACCGCCTTGAAGTTCTTTTTTTTTTTTTTTTTTTTTAAGATTTTATTTATTTATTTATTTATTTATTTATTTATTTGAGACAGACACAGAGAGAGAGAGAGAGAGGCAGAAACACAGGCAGAGGGAGAAGCAGGCTCCATGCAGGGAGCCTGATGTGGGACTCGATCCCGGGTCTCCAGGATCACACCCTGGGCTGAAGGCAGGTGCTAAACCGCTGAGCCACCAGGGCTGCCCCGCCTTGAAGTTCTTAATGCTTTCTTTGGACAAGGGGTCCCACATGTGCATTTTGCACGGGGCCCTGCAAATTCTGCAGGCTCTCCTGCCTCCATCTGATCAGGAAGTCCATGGCAGGACAGACTGCTTCAGGTGACTGCGACCTCAAATTCTTGTCTCTTTGGACAGGTCACTGCCTCCAATCTCTTGTCTGCTCTGCATTAATGACTTCAGTTCCCAGACTTCCCGGTTTCTGACTTTTGACCCTCTCTCTGCTCTCAATGCCCTTGTTCCCCGAGTTCCCCTGGTTGTCCCCATCTCCTGTGTCACTCTGTGGCTTGCCTGGCCCCTCACCTCTGTTTCTGTATATATTCCTGCCTGGCTGTCTGATCCCAGGGTCCTTGCTTGTGCCTCCTGCTTGCTTCCATGCTCCTGTCTGCAGTAGCCCCAGGGCCTCTCAGGGCATGTCGTGACTGACTCCTCCTGCCCTGTGACAGCTGTCTGCAGGCCACACCCGGGGTTTGAGGCCTACAAGCCAGCCATAGAGCTGTGTAAACGGGCTCTAGATGTGTCCCTATTTGGGTCACTCCAGAAGAGAAAAAGAACAAGTTAGAATTCCAAGAATGTGTAGCATTCGAAGCTTCCTTAGGCAGAGTATCTTACCGTAGCAAAGTGTGTCACTTGGATGAGGAGTAAAAGAATGAATTCCCTCCAGGAGGGCCAACTGTTGAGAAAGTAAGGGGTTTTGTGCATGGATTACTGGGAAAAAAAATGTTTATTTCTTATGCTGTCATGAAGTGGTTTTCTTTAAATTGCTTAGAAATGTGCATGCATGCACATGTACACGCTTGTGTGCATGTGTATGTATGTATGTGTGTGTGTGTGTGTTTAATAACTTCACTTGAATATTTAGTTTTATGGCCTTTGGCTGAGTAATCATAACATGGACAGGTTTATGAGATTTAGCAAATAAAAATACTGGCTTCTCAGCTGAATTTGAATTTCAGATAAACACCAAATAACTTCTTTGGTATTAAAGTATGTCCCAAATATTGCATAGGCATCCTGTGTTTTATTTTATAATTATGGCCAACACCCCACTGTACCTACTCTCAGCAATAGTGTGTGAACCCTACTCAGTAGCCACTGTAGGTTGAGCCCTTGCTCTATGCTAGTCACCTCTATGTGTTATCTCATTTAATGCCCTCCCCCTTTGCTATCGCCTTTTACAAATAAGGAAAGAGGCTTTGAAAATTTGCAAAACTCATCGAGAGTCAGATAGCTGATAAGTGACAGAACCAGGAATTTGACCTGGGTCCCAGTCTGAAAGTCCATGCTCTTTCCTAAGCCTTACCTCCCTTCCCCAATCACATTCTCTCTCTGTCTTCTAGAAAAGTCCAAGACCCTCTTCTGCACCATCCCAATGTCCATACTCCCTTAACAGGACAGAGATAACCCTGTATGTCCATCTAGAGGAAGCTGATTCCATGGAAAGCTATTTTTAAAGCTAGAAATAACCAGTAAAATGCATGTGGGAAATCCAAGGTAAGGGCAGGGAAGCCTCTGACTCAACCAGACCCATTCCTTTGACTCCCAGAGGGTGGCTGGTAATCGCAGGAATCAGAGAACAGTCAGTGAACCGCACCACCAATGCAGAAGCCCTAACGGGGTAATGCAATCAAATGAAGTGAATTAAAATATGAAATAATGAGATAATGGCCCCAGAAACATATTAGAGCTAAAAGGCAGGCCATGCCAGGTAGAAGAGAGATGGGAGTGTGTGTATGTTATTATGGTTGACTTGCAGGGCCAGCTCCCCACGGAGCCCAGAGAACATCAGGCAGTCTGAGAATCTGGCTCATTTAATCTCTGTTGATCTTCTCAGGAGCCCCCTGCTCTCAGGAGGTTTGATCTTGTGTCCCAGGCCCTTGTTTATGACTCTGGCGGTTGAACACAGGCCTGGTATGATTGTGATCTTTACCATCATTAGTGTTTTTTTCTTCCTTAGCTTTATTGTTGACATACAACATCTATAAATTTAAGGGGTACGATGCGATGATTAAAACTATATATATTGCAAAATGATTACCACAATAAGGTTGGGTAACACGTCCATCCCGTCACATAATTGATTTTTTTTTTTTGAGTATGTGGTGATGGCATCTAAGATCTATTCTCTTCAACAACTGTCAAATATATAAAACAGTATTATCAGAGTCACTGTGCCCCAGATCTTGTTTCTCTGAGAGCTGGGAGTTTGTTTTCCTGTCATTAGTGTTGATTAAAGAGTTTCCTGTCTTTCTGTTTCATCTCGCGATCAGGGCTTTAGCTGTCTTTTTGTTTTAATTTTTAATGAAATTGCTGGACAGAGTCATTCTGTGGTGCAGCCCCCGTGGCTTCAAGGTCAAGAGGAAACTGGTGAAGAGTAGGCTGTTTTCTGAGTCTCATGGATCACTCCTCAGCTTTGTGAAGGGAAGATCTAGGTTTAAATCCTGGCTAAACCCGTTATTGGCCAGGAGGTATTGAGAAAGTCGCCTGTAACATCTCAGCAGCTCAGTATCCTCAGCTGAAAATCAGAATATAAAACCTCCCTCCCTTAAACTTTGTAAGGCGTCGGAGAGGTGTAAATTGCTTTGCACTGTTAAGTGATTACTATTCTAGGCAAAGATCCGGCTTCTGCTTTTTTTTTTTAATAATAAATTTATTTTTTATTGGTGTTTAATTTGCCAACATACAGAATAACACGGCTTCTGCTTTGAACAGAGGGGGAAGACCAGTAGATAGGATTCTTAATCCACTTTAGCACATTCTAACAAGAGAGTCTGAATGTATTAGATTTGAGTGCAAAGCCACTCTGGCCCCTGGGTCCTTTTTTTCCTGAAATGTGTCTTCTAAAACAGTGTCTTGTGTTAAAAGATAATGGGAACAGATAATCAGCAATGATCCATATTTTGGATCCAAAATATGGATCATTGTGGTAGTGTCTTCAACTTTTTAGGTGGAAAAAGTTCAATTCTACTAAGCTTAGACTAATCTCCATTTTTCTAGGCCTCCAAGCACATGGCAGCTGTCATTTATCTGATTTTTTTTTTTTTTTGAGCATCTACTCTGCACCAGAAATTATGCTAGAGGCAGGCATGGTGGCCCTGCTTTTAGTGGTAGCTGGTGGGTGATACATATATGAAACAAAATGACACAAATATTTAATCACAGCTGTGGTAAGGGCTATGCAGGAAGAAGTCAGGGTGTGTGTGAATCCAAAACAGAGAGACCCGCCTTTTAGTTTTCTGAGATAACTTTCCCTACTCCCCCACCCAGGAAAAAGGATTTCCTGTGAAAAGCAATTACATAAAAGCAATCTAATAAAGCAAAATGAAACCCTGCATGGATTAGAAAGGAGAGATACGTATGTGACATTCCAGATTAGACCCTCCTCTATTCCTTGTCAGTGGGCTCATAGGCCAATACTTAACTTTGCTAACTGGCTAAGGGAAATCGTGTCCTCCTCGGGCTTCTGATTCTATTCCCAGCGAAGATCTGGTTGTGTTAAGCTGCTTGGATTCTGGAAGCCAGGAACGAAGATGATCAATTTAAAGTGTAACAGTCAGCACCAAGTAGCCCCTGGACACAACCAAACCTGAAAAAACCAAGACTGGCATCACCAGCTGTGCCCAACTTCCAGGAGTTGCATGAAGCAGAGAAGTGATGCTAAGGACGCATGTCTGATTATAGAGGGATTTAGGAGGAGGCAGGTCTGAGTGGTATCTAGGAGGTTCTAAGAGCCTATACATGGAGTCTCTCTTGGGAGCCAGCCTTTCTCTGCTATATCGCAAAAAAATCCAGAGAGGATGCCCTACAGCTCACTCCAGGCACGAATCTGCTTTGGCTGCTTCAACAAGAGGATGGGGCCCACCTGATATGATCTACATCAAAACAGCTCCACTCTGGGACTTAGCTTTCAGTGGTTGCAGGTCTCAAGTTTTTCAATCGTGTGCTTTATATTTGGCAATGTGGTTGCCTTCTCCCCCCAACACTTGTATTGGTCAAGTTGTTATGAATGCCTGAGGAATGGATCTCTCCTGGGAGAAAAGAAACAAACATTCCAACTGCATACTTGTTTCCCCATATTTATGTCTCATTCCATTTAGGGTAGGCACTGTGGTAGATTGGGACCAATCCCAAACATAGTCTTGAATTCATCTTGGCTTTTGGGAGAACAGCGTGCAGTTATAGTAGTAAATCATATGCGTTCCCTCATCAGAGCCTTGGTCGAACTAATTCTCCAGTGGTTGTCTAGAACAGGGTGAAGGCAGTGGTCATGGGGAAATCCTGTCTTTTAAGTAAGAAAAGGTGAAACCATTTTTTTCATGGGCAAGGATTTTTATTTCTCAAATGGGTATTTGAACCATAATGAATTAATGGCATCTGTTTAATGGTTTTTGCTTCTTTGTTTTACAGAAACAAACAATCACTGCTGTCAGAAAAGAGGTAATTAGTTTCCCAGTCCCAGGGAAGTTTGATTTTCAGTCCTCTAACAAATTATATGTACTTTGGCTTTATGCTCTGCCCTCAGTAGTGAAATGAAAAACCACGTGTAATGTTCAAACAATTATTTCTGGATTAATGAACGGCGCAGAATGACAAAGCATCTTTTGTAAGATCTAAATGGATCAGTGCTGAGGCTCAGGATATGAAACACCATCAGAAGAGCCCAGATCTGAGGGATGTGGGGTAGATGCCACAGGGTCTGCTTGCCCACCCCAGCCCCTCCTCCCACAATTATGGGGCAAGTTTAGAATCTCTCTGAAGAGGCATACTGCTTATTTTGGCAAATTTTGTGTCCAGGGTGCAAGACAGAGCTCTTGAAGGTGTTGGCTATTGAGGTTAGACCTGCTGTGTCAGCCAGAGGCATCTGAGGGAAAAGCCAAGCATCCATCCCCACGTCTCGATTTAATGCTCCTTAGAACCTTTTGTTTTTCCAATTGGTACCTCTTCCTGAACTGATACATGATGGGCTGTGGAGGCTCCTAATTTAGAGTTTGGGGTCACCCCTCTACTGTGGGTCTCTGCCCTGTTAGTACCACCATGAGTGGCTTAAGGGGATGGAAGGGCAGATAAGTGGCTTCTGGTTCTGGGGGCCATGTGTGAGTGCCAGTGCTAGTGACACTCAAGGGTGGGGAAATTGGGCATCCTCTAACCACTGTGTCTCTTCCAGATCATGTATTACCAACAGGCCTTAATGAGGTCCACGGTGAAGTCTTCTGTGTCCCTTGGAGGGTAGGTCCCTAATTTGTTGGTCTTGCTGAGGTTGGAGCACGAGGTGGGCAAGAGGAGAACTTTCTGCTTTAAGGAGAACTTGAGCGGTCATGAGCTGACCTATCCTAAGGAACTCTGAGGGACAAAACCGGTCTTCTCAGGATTACGTTCCTAACTCTCAGTCTTCGTGTGTCCAGGGCTCATCTTGGGTTAGCCAAAGTTAGGGTTGGGTCAGGTTTTGTACAAGACTTATTGTTCTTGGAAGCCACTACTGTGTGGATGAAGAAGGTGGGCAGAATTGAAAGTTCATAGACTGGACCCTCTGGGGGATCCACACTAGCCTGTATTCCTGTCGCTACCCACTCAAATTTATTAGAGATATGTGAGTTATGTTTACTGGTTCAATGTCTACTTAAATGTCCGTTGTTAATTTCTGATTTAAAATCTACTTACGAAAAAAAAAATCTACTTAGGATAAATCAGAAATTTACATTTGACTTATGGAACATCCAGAAGGGGACCTTGAGCCAGTCCCCCAGAGGACATTATTGGGGAGATACAAAAGGGTGTAGTGCCCCCCAGAGGGTTTAGGACCACCTTGCTAACTCAAAGATTTTCCTGCATACATGAAAATGGACTTGACTTCTTTCTGGAGAGGCACAACATGGCTAATGATTGATTTTGATTTTGCGAGACCCAAGCAGTGGTACCAATCAAGATGGAAGATGTTGTATTTTGTCCAGTGCCTTTCTTCCAATGTGGCGAGGGGTCAGGCTCTTATAGAAAAAAACGAACAAATCCTTCACATATCTTCTTACATCTTCCCAAATCCCTGCTTTGTATACATACCACCTGCCTGAGAAAATGTGCCCTGACCCCACCCGCAGATTTCCACAGCTCCTGTCTGCAGCTGCTGAGCTCCATCCGTCACAGATGAGAGTGTACCGGTTTACTCAATAGTCACTCACTTTGGGTCGTAACAATCATCATTGTTTTAGGAGAAAGTAAAAACCCTCTACTGTGATGTACCAGAAACCCACTTTAACGAAACCAAACAGAAAGCACATGGAAGGAGATACAAAGGTTGTTGGATACTTCTGACACCCACTCTCCAATTTCTGTTTGTTTTAGGGACTCATTATGAGGATTTAACATCACTGGTGTTAGGACTTGTGGGCCAGTTTTCTTTTTTCTTCCCTTCTGTTGCCCCACTCTAAAGGCCTTGCTGAGAATTGAGAGGGTCTTGGGAGAAATGAAGCCAAGGGGCCTGAGTTTTGCACAGAACTGTAAACCTAATGTTCTGGGATATCTCCAGGGCATGGGTTCTGTTCTATCAAAATCTCCTGGCTGTGGGCAGATGGCAGAGCAGGTGTCTCATGTGTATACCATGGGTGCAGTCCCCCCACCCAAGGGCCAGAGGCACAGCAGGCTTTTCCACACTGCCCGTGCCCCAGGAATGTGCTGCCTAGGCAGGTCTAACTCACATAGAAGAAATTAGCTCTTGCTCATATTTGTGAATGTGGGATTCACACCTCAGTGAGACCATAGGCTTTGAGTGATGAATCTAGGTTCCCAAATTTAGGCATCATCCTGACCAAGTGGGGAACGTGATGTGGCAACAGAATCTCAGAGAGACCATGGCAACCTCATGCTTCCAAGATGGCACCACTAGGACACTGGTTTGAACACATGCAAACTGACCGGCTTTGAACTTTGAAGACTCATGATAAAATATCAAGAGGCCTTGTTTTAATGACATCAGTACAGTAGAGAAACTGCAAAGGGATTGGACGGGAAGACGATGTGTCATCTCATGAGTAGATCAGGGACAGATCCTGTCAAATACCTGCCAATCCCGAAGGCTATTAGAGCATGTTTCTAAGAAGGCAGCAATAAGTATGCAACTAAATCGATAAAGAGACGGGAGGACAGGCTGGTCAATCAACCTGAGTATTGATTTCGCCTCTTGGGTGTTGAACTTCTAGGAAATCATTTTCCATTTGCTTTTCAGGATTGTCAAATACAGCGAGCAGTTTTTGTCCAATGACGCCATCATGTCAGGCTGCCTCCCTAGCAATCCTTGGATAACAGATGACACCCAGTTCTGGGACTTAAACGCTAAATTGTATGTATTTGATATATTGGTGTTTTGTGTGTGTGTGTGTGTGTTTTTAAAATAGCCTTTTGAGTTATAATTCAAGTGCCATACAATTCATCCAATTGAAAGTGTGCAATTCGGTGGTTTCTACTATATTCCTGGAGTCGTGCCACGATTACCACAGTTAATTTTAAAACATTTTCATCACCCAAATAAGAACCCCCTTCACTTCCCCAAAACCCCTTCAGCCCTAGGCAACCATAAAACTACGTTCTGTTTCTGTGCATTTGATGAGTTTGGACATTTCACATAAATGGAATGATAAACTATGTGGTCTTTTGTGATTAGCTTTTATTTATTTATTTATTTTTTTACTGAAAATAATGCTTTCAGAGTTTATCTGTATGGTGCAGTGTATTAGTACTCCATCCTTATAAATGTGTGAGTGATAGTCACTGTAAGGAGATACACTTTTTTTTTTAAGATCCATTCATCAGTTGGTGGACATCGTCTCTGTCCTTTAGCTATTATGAACAATGCTGCTGCGAACATTTGTGTACAGATTTTTGTGTGGACGTATGTTTTCATTTCTCTTAGGCATGTACCTAGCGGTAGAAATTCTGGGTCAGCTGGTAACTCTCTACTAGTAATATATTGTTTTTGAACAGAAAACGATCATCTTTATGGCTTTGCAGTTTTGATATCTAATTAGAGAAAAAAATAAGTTCCTGGAGGCCAGGGCCCTACACCTGCCTTGGCAATTATACCACTCACTCCTTTGCTCTGTTTGTGGATTATAAAGAATCGTGGCTCCTGACTGGGCCTATGTAAGCCTGTTGTTTGTAGGAGGCAAAAAGGTAGAAATGCAGAAGGAGAAGCATAAGCTGATGAAGGAAGAAGAGAAGGTGTAATAGTCACATCAGAGGGAAAGATAGGGCAGGAGGGGAGGAAGGAAGTGGCTGGTCAGCGTGGGTAAGACAGGTGGGGTGATGCGAAGGATTGAGACCATCAGGTGAATACCACAGTTCAGGTCCCCACCAAGGTCATTACCACGTAAGGCACAAGGAACGTGCAGGTAGCACAGATCCAGCCAGGTGAACAAGCAGAGCTTCCCCGTAGCTTGGGGAATCCTTCCACCTCCTGGCCTGCTGAGGGCAGCTGATGGGTTAAGGAGGGTGCTCATGTGAGTGTGGGGTCTACTAGTGTCACCTGCAGGGCCCAAGATTCTAGAGCCACCTTCCGGAGAGGCCTCCCTCCCACGCTGGGAGCTCTAGTTATTAGGGTGTTCCAGTTCCCAGTGTGTCAGGGAAGAGAAGTGACCGGAATCGCCTTGTGTGCAAGGATGTGCATTATTCAGCTCTCTCTGGAGGAGAAGACAGGGCTGCCTGGCCAGAGAAAGGGTTTTCTTGGGAGAGCTTGGGATGGAGACGCGGTTAGCTGCTGAATTTTAAATGAAATGGAGAATACGGTATTGAAGCTTGAAGCAGAGATGTGCTGGGGAAAAGAACAGGGGTGATGTATTGTGTAGGAGCCATCCATCAGAGGGTTCTAGAGGGGTGATGCCGAATGGAGGCCCCACTGAACAGAGGAAGCCTTGTTCTGAATGGTTTAGATCTTCAAGCCGTATTCAAATCACCTGGGAGGCTTAAAAACAACAAACAAACAAAAATCAACATCCAGCCCTCACCCCCAAAGCCTCTTATTTGGCCCAGGCTCCCTTCTTATCCTCACCAATGGTTTTTAAAAGCTCGCATTGACTTTAATGAATAGCCGGGACTCACAACACTGGTTTAGAGCATTGGCTCCCAGTATGGCCCCTGGACCAGTAGCTGCAGCATCATCAGGGAGCTTGTTAGAAATGCAGATTCTGGGCCCCACCGACCCCTGTGAACCAGAAACTCAAGGGATAGCACCCAGCAGTCTGTGTTATTATGAGCACATGTCTGCTTCTTATGTGAGCCTTGGTCTTCTCAGCAATACATGGGGATGACAATGGACAGCTCACAGGTCATCGCTTAAAGACCTTGCGATGTTTGTAAAACACAGTGCCTCACAGGCGGTGACAGACTGGTGGCTCTTCATGTTAGTACAATATTTGTACTGTTTTCACGTTGCTATAGAAGGCACAAACTTGCTTGGCCGCCTTTAGATCCCATGAGCATGAATTGTAGCCGGTCCCGGCTCTAGCTGCCACCTTAGTGGGAGGTGTGGTGTCGTGGACTTGGAAACCTGTGTTTCCAAGGGGCTCTGTTGGGTTCTGGAGAATTTCATAAGGAATAGGAGAAAAGCTAACTCTTTTTCTCATTTTCTGGAATGTTAGACCTCAGCCAGCTGTGCTCAAATGTCCTACCTGGGAGCAGCAAGACCTTTCCAAATGTGGAAGTGCTGGGGGATTTGTATCTTGGAGGAGGCCCTGGGAGAGGGTGTATCGGTGACAGTAGGGTCTGCCTGGGGTTGGGGGCCTGAGGGCAGGTACAGGACGAATCATTGGCTCCTACTAGATGCCCATGTAGTCCCGTGGTGAAGGGACATGGGGCAGGGTGGCAGTGGCCAGAACACCCATCACCAGTGCTGCTCTGGAATCCTCTTCTGGTCTGATGTGGCAACCGACCCTCCGCTGGCCAGTCTCCATAGGCCTTGGAGGCGGCATCTGTGTTCCTTTGCCCTGAAGTAGAAAGGAGTGGGCCCGAGTGTGAGGCTGTTTGCTGTGGGCATCCTTCTCACCTCCGGGGTACCAGTTTTCCAGATGAGCCCAGGGGACTTACCTGAGGCTGCATTTTCCTAGCAAGTGATTACTTGGATTGTTCATTTGTGCAGGGATTGGGGTGGGGGAGGATTGGGTTGAGCCCCGGGCTGTGGGACTCCTGAGCTTGGTGGGGGCCCCTCCCCTGCATTGAGTGTCTGGTGCATTCATAAATCATCATCCTTGCAGGGTGGAAGTCCCAACCAAGATGCGGGTGGAACGATGGGCTTTCAACTTCAGCGAATTGATCCGAGACCCCAAGGGCCGACAGAGCTTTCAGTACTTTCTCAAGAAAGAATTCAGTGGTGGGTCTTTGATTTTTTTAAATACAATTTTTACTTTTAGAAACACCCCTGCAAGTGTCAGGCATAGGGTTTCGAGGATTTCTCAGTAGAGGCCCCATAGTTGGGGGATGGCGTGGGGCCAGGGTACTGCATCTGCTGACAAAATCCACGTAGCATTACCCACATCTTCGAGGGCTTTGTCCCCTCTGGCTCTTCTCACTTTCTCATGCTGATTCTGGGGTCACCAGTCCAAGAGTCCTGCACCCCCTGCAGCTGAGTACAGCTCCTCAGGGAACCCCCGGCCAGAAGGGAAGCCAAAAAGCAAATTTTCTCTGTCTGGCAGCCTGGTTTCCTTCAGCTCACTGCTTCTCTGACCAGGCTGAGCATTTGAGTCACCTGGGGGTATTTTAAAAACACATCCACCCAGATCCCATCTCCAGATGCCTCTTTTTTATTGGTTTGGGGTGGGAGCTCGGCAGGTTTGAAAACTCCCCAGGTGATTCTAATATGTGGCTGCGCTGGAGAACCACCATCTCAGCTTCCGCTTTGCTTCCTTTGGGGCATCAGGAGCGGGACAGGCGGGGCCCTGTTTTATACTCCATCTCCAAGTGGCTCAGCATGGCAGGGAGGCACTTGCAACTCCTTAAATACACTGCCCCTGAGAAAACATCTGGGAAAATTAAAGGTCAGATTAGGTTCGATTTCAATAGGCCAAGCGTTCAGTTGGGCTTCTCCAGCCTTTGCTGAAAGAAGTGTTTTTATGGGATCCGTTCATTTGCTTACTGGATCCCTGACCCTGCAGAGCATCCTATTTGAACCTCCATTCTCAGCCACTTGCTCCCAGGACCCATTTGTCTATGGGGTTGCGCCTGAAACTAATCCCAGGGGACATGCCATTAGCCTGCTTGACTGTCTGATGCAGCACATTACAATATGGATTCCTGACAATCCTTCTCTCTAATCAAGCCTAATTGCCGTGATAAAATAAAACCCAGACTAGATGATGGGAAAGGCAAGTGCTTTTAGCTGCCCCCCCCCACCCCAAGCAACTGGCGAATAAGAGGATAGAGTGCCATCTAGCGGCAGCATGGCAAACTGCACCCTGAGCTTTCCCACCCTCACTTGGTAATAGTGAGAATCTGTTGAAAAGATTTCCTTGTGTTATTAAAATAGCACTTCTGGTGATCTCCTCAAGAGATTCCCGAGGCTTCAGGGGTAAACAGGGGAGATGAATCGTGAGTTTTCTCATTTAAATCACGTTTTTAAGAAATCGGGATCTACTTCGCATACCATAAATACGCGTACCATGTAATTCACGTGCCATCATCCTTTTAGAGTGTACAGTTCAGTGGGTTTTTATTTATTTTTTAAAAAGGTTTTATTTATATATTTACGAGACACACAGAGAGAGGCAGAGACATAGCAGAGGGAGAAGTAGGCTGCCTGCAGGGAGCTCGATGTGGGGCTCAATCCCAGGACCCCAGGATCACACCCTGGGCTGAAGGCAGACGCTCAAAACACTGAGCCACCCGGAGGTCCCCAGTTCAGTGGTTTTTAGTATAGTCACAAAGTTGCACAACTGTCATCACTATTTATTTGTAGGACATTTTTACCACCTCACAAAGAAACCCCGAACCCGTTAAAAGCCATTCCCATTCCTCTCTCTTCCTCTGCCCCCTCCCTTCTTCCCCCTTCCTCACCATTTAGGTGACCTCGAATTTCCTGTCTATCTTCATGGATATGCCTCTTATGGACATTTCATATAAATGGGATCATACCTTATGTGGCTTTTTGTCTTCTTTCACACAACATAGTGTTTTCAGGGTTCATTCCTGTTACATCATTTAATGGCCCTTCATTCCTTTTTATGACCAAATAATATTCCATAGTATGGAGAGGCCACCTTTCGTTTATCCATTCATCATTTGGTGGCCCTTTGGGCTGTTGTGAATAATGCTGCTATGCACACTCATGCACACGTTTTTCATGTGCTCACTTAATTTTTTATGGTAATAAAATATTCATCACATAAAATTTATCATTCTAACCGTTTTTAAATGTATGGTTCAGTGGCATTCCGCACATTCACGTTGTTGTGTACCCATCACCACCATCTACCTCCAGAACTGTTTATTTTCTCCAACTGAAACTCTGTCCCCGTGAAACACTAGCTCCCCATTCGCTGTCCCCCCCAGCTCCTGGTGACCACTGTTCTACTTTCTGTGTCTATGAATTACTCTATTTTTAGGTACCTCATGTAAGAGGAATCATACTTCTTTTTTGTCCTTTTGTACGGGCTTATTTCACTCATTTCACTAATGTCTTCAAGGGTCATCCCTATTGTAACCTATGTTAGAATTTTATTCCTTTGTAAGGCTGAATCACATCCCATTGTATGGTTTTGGCTATCCATTCATCTGCTGATGGACATTTTTGCTTCCACCTTTGGCTATGGTAAATAATTGCTCATTTAATTTTAACCTTAAGCATTTGCTTTTTTTTTTTTTTTTTTTTTGCCATGAGTAAGGTGGTCTCCATCGCACTTGTTGTGAGAGTGATTGGCTGTCACTTAAAAGCATCACTGGCTTGTCCACTCCTGCCTGTGATCTCAATCCTAAGAGCACCCTGATATTCATGTTGAAGAGGAAGGATCACTATAGTTATGGGACAGACATCAACTAGTTTAGAATTATGCCGCTTTTTCCATTCCGATGCACCTGGGAACTTTCCAGAGAATGGTGTGAATGGAGAGGAGGGGGAGCTCCTGTCTCTTTCCCCACCCCACAGCATACTGTGATTTACACACATGCACGTGCACACACGCACATACAACACACACCTACCCACATGCACACCCATGTGTAATATGCACACACAAGCACACGTGCACACACAGCCACTTGCTGCCCCACTGCTGTGATCATCTGTATTTTCTTAGGCACAGATGATCACCTGGGTTGCTTGGACCCAAGTACTCGCACTCCTTGTGGGTGCCGTGGGGAAGTGAAGGCTCGAGAGGAGACTGGCTTTCCTTCCGGGCCCAGAGGAGCCGAGTCTATGAGGCTCAGGTGAGCCTCCTCTGGGTCCCCCAGTGGCCAGGCCTTCCCTGAGAGTCCATCATTGCTGGAGCAGCCACTCTGTAAGGACCTTTGGCTGGAATATGCCACACGGGGGGGCTGTGAAAGCGGGGGTCTCTACACACAAAGGAAGCAGAAGTCATGTGCAGCTGCTGAGCATGAGCGAGGTGAACGGGGGCTTTATGAAGAAAGCCTGTGGGGGAGCAAGCAGGACGTGGGTACAAGCCTATCCTATGCTAGCTTGTTCAAGCAGTGTTTGCTACAGTCACATTCCAGGACAGTCCTAGGGCGTTGATAGGACCTCTGACCCCAGGAGAGGCCCGCGTGGCTGCAAACGTGGTGGGCGCCAGGCTGGTTCATTTCAGAGACCACGTGCGGGGCAATGGCAGGTGAACAATGTTCTCCCAGGCTCTGGAAGCAAGACTCGGCTCCTCCTCTCAAGGGGTGTTTTGTCCAGACTCGCAGCGTGGCCTGGGCGTGTTCTGCAGAGGGGAGATGCTCCCTGGGGCATGGGGACTGAATCTGCCCCTGCTGACCCATCTCTCTTCTTTCCTCTTTTCTTCTCCCACCTTGGTTCCTGCCTGGCTTTTGTCTGCGTGGACCCCTGCTCCCCGTGCAGGAGAGAATCTGGGATTCTGGGAAGCCTGTGAAGATCTGAAGTACGGAGATCAGTCCAAGGTCAAGGAGAAAGCAGAGGAGATTTACAAGTGAGGACTAGCCAGATTGTTGGGAGAGCCTCCCTGCGCCCCCCCCTCCCCGCCCCGCTGGCCACCCATCACCTCGGGTGGAAGGGGAGGGACCACATTCCTGGTGTGGGCTCAGGCTCTGCAGCTGCCAGTGCTATAGATAGATGCATCCCCACTGAGGCTTGGGGCTTCCTTGGGAGAAAGGCTGGGGAGGTGCGTGGCGTCCCTGCCCCGTTCCCAGGGGAATGTGCTCAGGAGTTAGAGCAAGCTGCCCAGAGTCATAATGCACTGCTTTGTTTTTGACTAAATCCCCTTAGATGTCCTGGGAGGGGTGTGTATGCGCGTGTGTGCGGGTTTGAGAGAGAGGAGAGAGACAACAGGTGGAAGAGGAAAGCCTCCTATCCTCAGCCAGCTTGGAGAAGTGAAGACCATGAGGTCAGGGAATGTCCCCAAGTCTCTGGGATGGGGCCCCCAGCTTGGAGTACAAATGTGGGCTCATCTCTTCTTTTGCATGTAATGGCTCTGGGCCCTGCTAGCTCAGCACAGCAGTGAGTCTGTTCTGCTCCAGGCCTGCTTCTCCCCAAAATTGCCCTCCATGTTACCCAAGAACCCAGGGTTCTAGTTCAGAGGGCCAGGCCCGCCTCTTCTGGAGAGGAAGAGGAGGTGGGCCGAGACCTGGGCCTGCTGAGCTGCAGAGCTGTTGAGATGTGCGCCCACCCCCCCGCGGCCCCCCCCTCCGGCTGAGCTGGGCGGGCCTCTCTGCCAGTCCTTCTCTCTGCCTTGGTCGTAGTGGACACCAGCCTTGGGCTCTGAGTGCCCAGCATGTTCAGTTCATATACACGTAGCAGTGGTTTTCAGAGCCTAAGCGGTGTGCCAGGCTGTGTGCTGGGCTGGGACCGGCCCCCGCCGGCCACCAGACTGTAGCTTCAGTTGGGGCAGCAGGCCAGATGGCCCCTCCGCCCTGAGTACTTGTCCCTTTGGATGTCTGGTGTCCTTCCGACAGGCTCAGAATGGGCTACTGCAACTTCCCGAAAGGTTCCTCATATTTGGGGGCATCTTGCACTTTCTCAGAAATGTCCCCACCTCCTCCCACAGGGGGGACTGTGCACATGGAGAGAAGAGGGAGTGCGGGTGGGATTCTCCTTCCAGGAAGGTCCCCTGATGTCCTTGCTCAGAACAGTGGCACCTGACCGACTCACACCCCACGACACACAACTCCTAACTCCAAAAATCAGCTGTAAAAAACCTTGCTGCCTCCACCTAACAGCTAGCTTCCTTTTTCCCTAGGCTCCTCTATTACAGTGTCTTAGTCTAAATTCCAAAATTTTGATCTCTAGCTTCAGGGTGTGGCAAAACATTCATGGATTTCTAACTCTGAAACAAGTCAAAACTGGAAATGCTGGAGAGCCAGGTGGCTGAGTTTGGGTTCTCGTTGGGGCCATCCGCCCTCTGCTGGGACTGTGGCTGCCTCCTGACTCAGCATAGGAGATCCTTTCCCTTTCCCTTTCCCTTTCCCTTTCCCTTTCCCTTTCCCTTTCCCTTTCCCTTTCCCTTTCCCTTTCCCTTTCCCTTTTCTTTCTTAAGATTTTATTTATTTATTCGTGAGACACACAGAGAGAGGCAGAGACATAGGCAGAGAGAGAGAAGCAGGCTTCATGCAGGGAGCCTGATGTGGGACTCGATCCCAGGACCGTGGGATCATGACCTGAGCTGAAGGAAGACGCTCAGTCACTGAGCCACCCAGGTGTCCCGAGATTCATTTTTAAATACATCTAGAGAGCCTGGCTGGCTCAGCGGAGCATCGGACTCTTGGTCTCAGGGCAGTGAGCTTGAGCCCCATGTTGGGTGTAGAGATGACTTGAAAAAAGGATTTTAAATACTTCTAGACTGGGCCAAAGGAGAGCAGAGGCCCTGGAACCCCTGTTTGGGGAAGTCTCGGCCTGGTTCTAGGTGGGCCCCAAGTCAATAAGGCAAAAGGCATTAAATAGGAAATTGGATTCTGTCTTCCAGTGGCTGGCCTTGCTGCACCAACTGTTTGCTCTCCTAGGGGTTGGGAACACTGAAGTTAAATACGCACCTGCTGAATACTGGTGTTGACATTTTCTTGCTTCTAAGAAATGTCCCTTGACAACCTGTTGAGACTCTTTACTGTCCCCTTAAGAAGGACTGCTGTCATTCCCAGTGACCTGCTTCATTCTGGGTGACCCGAGTCATGTCGATCCTTCCCTCCCAAGCAGCTGTAAACTTTCATTAGCTGACTTGGTTGAGCTACTGGCTAACATATTCCTCCCTGCTCCAGGCTCTTCTTGGCCCCAGGGGCGAGACGGTGGATAAACATAGATGGCAAAACCATGGACATCACAGTCAAGGGGCTGAGGCATCCCCACCGCTACGTGCTAGATGCCGCGCAAACCCACATCTACATGCTCATGAAGAAGGTAGGTGGGGTCTGTGCGGATGGCGATCTGGGGCCAGGATGCCCTTCCCTTCTCAGGTACCTGGAAAAGTCTTTACCTATGGGAGCAAAGGGAGATGCTGTGTGGCTTCTGCTCTGCTGGTGTTGGGGTACAGTGTTGTCAACAGTCTCTTCCACCCATCCACTGGCCCGGAACCTCCCCGAGGCTGCAGTCTTGGTGGCTGGGTGGGAATGGGGGGACACTTACAGATGCTATGTGCATCCTTCTGGGCTGTCACTCTGCGGTAATGGTACAGGCATTCATGCCCTGGTGATGAGAGTGTTGCCACAATAGCTGTTATTTAGTGGGGGCTTGGGAGGTGCTGTCACAGTGCAAAGCATGGAACTTTGTATCAAGGACAACCCATGGGGCAGGACTTGCTTCTCCAAGGCCTAGATAATCCAGGGTCTCCTCAGAGGTGAAGTCAAGAGCCAAACTGTGTCCGCCTGCATCCGAAGGCACCTCTTAGTCTCTAGCATAGAATGGTGGCAGTTCTGGAGGCCCTGACCCTAAGCAAGTATCACAGGTTGGGGGTGGGGAGGAGTTTAGTATCTGAAAGAGACTGATTTGGTGTGATGATGGTAAAACCCTGTGGGAATTCAGGTGGCCTTCCTGGGTTATTTTTTTTAAGATTTTATTTATTTATTCATGAGAGACACACAGAGAGGCAGAGACACAGGGAGAGGGAGAAGCAGGCTCCCTGCAGGGAGCCCCATGTGGGACTTGATCCCAGGACCTGCGATCATGCCCTGAGCTGAAGGCAGACCCTCAACTGTTGAGCCATGCAGGCATCCTGCCTTCCTGGGTTATTAATGAAAAGTGAACATGGTGGGAATTTTTAGGAAACTGTTAAAAAAAAAAAAAAAGAACCTGAGACACATATTAGTCACTTTCTTAAGAAATTAGAATTTGGGGCTTGGTGTTGGCCTAAGAGAGGTTTGTTTCTTACTTGATGTCATAAGAAGACTTTCTTCAGAGGTACCTGGATGGCTCAGTCTATTGGGCAGCTGACTCTTGATTTTGGGTCAGGTCATGACCTTAGGGAAGTGGGAACGAGCCCCCCATCGGGCTCCTTGCTCAGTGGGGCGTCTGCTTGAGATTCTTTCTCCCTGCTTACATGCATACACATACACTCTCTCTCATAAATAAATAAGTCTTAAAAAAATAAGACTTTCTTCACTTGCTTTAACTTCACATTACTGCAGTTATTCTTATGGCAAAGTATCTCTAGAAACTTTCATTTAAAAAAAAAGAAACCTTCATTTATTTATATGATGGTGGTTTGTTTGAGTGGCAAATTTTTATTAGCTTCCCTTAATTATATTTCTTTTTTTTAGTCTTTTATGTATATTGTGTTATAAAGAGATATTTTTACTTTGCTTTTCTTTTTTGAAGATTTTATTTATTTGAGAGAGAGAGAGAGAGAGAACGTGAGCTGGGGGAGGGGTAGAGGAGGAAGAGGGAGAAGCAGATTCCTCACTATGGAGGGAGCCCAACACGGGGCTCCATCCCAGGACCCCAAGATCACAACGTGAGCCAAGGGCAGATGCCTAACCTACTGAGCCACCCAGGCACCCCTTCTTTGCTTCTAAAATATGTAATAGTTTAGAATTTTCATGAAGGTGAACCACTTTTCTCCACTTATTTTCCATCAGTGGGGTTTATCTGTTTAGCTTACAAGAAGACTCTCACTTCCTTAATAATGGTCTTCCTTTGGGTATTTTGACATACATTTTGATTCTTAAAAATGTGGTTTTATACAGCCTTTTTCAGAGACACCCATGGAAGCCAGATTCTAGCCAGAGCAAAACGGAGTCATGCATAACTTAAGAACAACACATACACTTAGTGGACTGTGTGTCCCTATTGGCTGTGTCCTATGGCAATAAACTCAACATGACGCGGTGATCTATAATCTCCACTCCCAGACTCTTTCCTGGTCCTCATAACTTTTACTGCTACCACTTAGTCTTTAAAATGGTACCGTTTGGGATCCCTGGGTGGCACAGTGGTTTGGCGCCTGCCTTTGGCCCAGGGCGCGATCCTGGAGACCCGGGATCGAATCCCACGTCGGGCTCCCGGTGCATGGAGCCTGCTTCTCCCTCTGCCTGTGTCTCTGCTTCTCTCTCTCTCTGTGACTATCATAAATAAATAAAAATTTAAAAAAAAATTTTAAAAAAATGGTATCGTTTTGATAAATTTGAAAAACTCAGTCCCTGGATTATTGCTGTGGGCCTCATCCCATGTTTGTTATAACGAGAGTTTTGAGTTGGTTTGGAAGTGACAAGCATTCATGAAGTGACTTCTCTGATTCTGCCAACGTCCAGGAAATAGCCATACAAGAGAAATCAGACTCTTGGTCTTTTAAAAAAATTATTTTTATTATTTTCTTGCTTTTATATCCAAATTCAGGGCAGAAGGGGGTGTTTGTGGGCTTCGAAGTGGGCTCCATGCTCATGGCTGCTTATTTTCCTTGGAAGGAGATACTGGGTGGGAGAGGTAAGGTACAGGTGGCCTGTCATCTCACGCTTGCCTCCCAGAAGGTGGATGTTAGCACAGGGCGTTACAGACCACAGTGCAGCCAAAGTGTGTCAGAATCGGCGGGAGGCTTGTTTTAAGACTCCAATGGCCCCATCCTTGGGATTTCTGATTTCATAGGATCGGGTGGGCCCAAAGATATGTGCTTCTAGCAAGTTGCCGGGTACAATTGATGCCGCTGGTCCGGGGACCACACTTGAGGACCGTTGCTTTAGACACACGTCTGAATGCCTTTCACACAGGATGCAGATTCCCTTAACTTTGTCATCTCACTGCCCGGGGAGGGCTTGGAAACAGCAAGCATATTCGTTTGATTTGACACTTCCCCTCTCTTAATTACTGTTTTTCTCTTGTTCCCCCTAGGATTCTTATGCTCGCTATTTAAAATCTCCGATCTATAAAGAAATGCTGGCGAAAGCTATTGAACCTCAGGGAACCACCAAAAGAAGGCAAGTAGAGTGGTCTCTAATTGCTGGTTGCCTGCTGTTTTGTTTACAGGGAAGTGAGGGTCTTTTTCAGCCAAATGGCCGTGATTGAGATATTTGCTTGATGAAAATATTGGGGACTGGGAAGGATTTCTTAAGGGTATGATTGCCTTGTTGGCTTCAGAATGCCCTGAAATCATTCTAGCAAGATTTCCTTAGTAATTAACTCCAGTAAATTTGGTTTCCCTGACACTGGTTCGAGAAAGTTCTGATTATCAGACCCATCATTGCCCTTGCACAAATGGAAGCCTCTCATCGGTTTGTTAATTGCTACGCTTGCCCACCTTGAAACTAATTTGTGGGAATTAAGTTAGCCATGTCCTCGGATCCTTGGAAAGTCCCAAGACCTTAGAGAACATAGCCGACTACACCCCCAGAAAAACAGCAGACTAATGGGGGAAATGAACAGGGGCATTCTAAGCATCCTTGTTGACGCCAGGGCCCCCCTTTTTGTGAATCCCCTGTTAACTGGTTCGTGTGCATCTTCCCCATTGGAGAGGTGGGTCATCCCGTCTAGCAGAACCCGTGGGCAAAGGATAAAATGTTCCGAGGGGCAGTTTGAACTCATTCTGGGGAGGGGGAAGGGCGAGAAAACTCTGTAGGGACTGAAGATTCAAAAGAGGAGCCTAGTGACAGCTTGAACAAAGACACGGGACTTTGGCAGAGGCTTTCCCAGAGCCAGCGCGTGGCCTGTCCCCCCATGGTTGGTAAATGTTCCCCTGTTTGCCGGCTCAGCCCACGCTGGGCTCTTTTCCAGCGACTCCAACTCAATTCAAAAGAGGGGTGGTTGGACCGGAGCCTTTATCAAAGGAGCTTAGAAAAAACAACCCAACTTGGTTTCATTCTTGAGGATAATGGCCCTGTTATAAAAAGGAGAGAAAGGAAGTCTCTGTGGTGCTATTCTTCTAGGTTTACAGGGAAGGAAGGGAGTTCAGTGTCCCTGGGGGCTTGAAAGCTTCTCCTTTGAGCCACAGAAGGGAGTATAATCTCTCCAGAAGTTCTGCCAGAAAGTAGTGGGGAAGGGAGGACAATCTCGTATTTCTCTCTCCAGATATTTTGTAAGTTGGGGCAGACCTGATAAATCAGCTGGGATCTTTTCTGGAGCACCCCGAGGTGGGACGGGGGCTTGGGTGCTGGGGTGGCATGAGGGCCTCGGTGCACCACTGGCTTGGGAGTGGGGACTTGTGGGTGTGGTGGTGTCCCTGTGAGTGAGAATACCTGTGTGAAGGCTCCTGTACCGAGGGAAGCTCAGCCTGTACATATGTGGGGGTTGCGGTGGGTGTGAGTTTGTCCCATGGCTCTTGAGCGTCAGACGACGTATGAAACTTAATTTCTCTGGAACCAGTTAAATCGAGCTCCATGCTTCCCCTTGGCAGGGCTGGTGGGAGACCCAAGTTCAGGCCTGACTTACTGGTAGGAGAGCCCTCATCTTCTTCCCTAGGGCAGATACAAGAATCCTCTGGGCCTTTGTAGTCCAGAGATTTGGGGAGGTCTTGGGTTTTAAGTCCGCCCTTGCTGCTGAAATGCTTGTTTTCCAGGCATTGCAGCTCCCCATTACCTTCATCACTCAGACACCCAGAACTTTCACCTGGTCCCCAAGACAATGGTAGACAGAGTTGGGTCCCCGGAACCCATGCTTGACTTCTTTTGAGGTCTTGACTCATCCAGCGCACGCACAGTACCACCAGCCCACCGACCCTCTCCAGGCCTCTTCCCCCTTGCTTTGCTGGCCCAGCCTCTCCCTCTTGGGAGCCCAGCTCTTTTCTTCCTTCCCAGATCCCTGGCTTTTGAAAACAAATGCTCCAACTGCTCCCTGAGGCCAGAACCCTTGGAGCCCCCTTCTTTCAGGAAGAGCCCACTGGGAAGTTCAGCTGACACATTGATTTCTAACCCTTGTAGAAGGCAGGTTATCACCGCCACAGCAGCCCTCCTTGTGCCTAGTGTAAAATCCAAGGGCAGCCGGTACTCATCTGGTCCGTCCAACAATGGGGGAGAAAGAGCTAAGGTGGAACATGACTCTGAGGGCCCCCCTTGGGGCTCACCAGGAAAATGAGGAAAAAGCCCAGATTCTGGTCCTGCAGCTCCGTCTCCCATCAGGTGGTACAGAGGCCCTGCTGGGTGGGCCACTTGCCTTTCCACCAACCGCCACCCTGTCCTTCCTTCTAGCTCCGGCCTCCCATTTATGCGGCGCCACCTGCGTTCCAGCCCGAGCCCCGTCATCCTGAGGCAGCTGGAAGAAGAAGCCAAGGCTCGAGAAGCAGCCAACACAGTGGATATCACCCAGGTCATGAGCAAGCTGGACCGTAGGAGCCAACTCAAAAGAGAGCTACCTCCTAAATAGATCTGTGATCTTGTGGGGGGTGGGGTGGGGGATGGTGTGAGCAAAGAAAGGCAGGATCAGAGCCTAGAGAATGCTGTTCCCCATTAGTGAGGTAGTGGGGCAGCCAGGTTCATCCCATACTCCCCCGACCTCCTTCATGGTGGACTTCCTAATGCCAGGGCAACTAGAGCTAGGCCCCCCAACCCCCCAGCTCCAGTTCACCAAGGGCCAGGATTGCCAGCGGTGGGGTGAGGTCACCTGTCTCACTTGCTGAGGGGGTTCTTGCAGCGGGAGCATAGAGAAAACAGGATGCTTCATGAGCCACCATTTGCTTTGGAAAATGAAGGAGGAGGCCCCTCTACTCCCACAAGGCATAGTGTTTTTTCAGGTACATCGTTTCAGATAGCTTAATGAACCTCCTCACCCCATCTCCCCAATTTAGACTCTGCTTCTAAAGGAGTCTGAGATCCCTCCCAGGGACTAGCTGCAGGGTCCCCAGGACTCCCCTCCTATACCTTCCTGGAAAGGCCCTGCTAAGACATCCCTGGTGAGCTTGCTCTTGGTCACAGTTAGGGAGGGTTGGTGAGCTCTCTCCTTCCTTTTTTTCTACCCGTCCCCTGATACCTACCAGGGGAATATGTAGCTGGTAGGGATGAAGGACTCAGGCTAGAAGCCTCCAGAACAGTCAAGGGGAAACAGCTTTCTGAGGAGCTTCATTGTGGGTAAAGGAAAGGTGCTAGTATCTTCATTCGTGGGAAGAGAGATGGTAAATACCTGGATGTTTTCAAGATGAATTAGGGTCAAAGATAATACTCCTTGGGATATTTTCTTTCTTTCTTTTATTTTTCATTAAAGATTTTATTCATTTGTTCATGAGAGACACAGAGAGAGAGGCAGAGACACAGTCAGAGGGAGAAGCAGGCTCCCCACAGGGAGCCCAATGTGGGACTCGATCCCAAGACCCCGGGATCATGCCCTGAGCCAAAGGCAGATGCTCAACCACTGAGCCACCCAGGTGTCCTTCTTTTGGATATTTTCTAGATGCTGGTGCTTCCGTCCTGTGTAGCTCTAGACTAGGTCAGTCCTTGGTCAGGGTGGAAGGGGAGAACAGATCAAACTCTGACCTCAGGAGGAATACAAGGTAATTCTTGAAGTTAGTTAGCCTCACCTCATACACCTGTGTAAGAACATAAAGGAGATAGAGTAAGTCAGTGAGCCAGGAACCGACATAGCACAGCAAAAAGACTCATATGACACATTTTACTGAGTATCTATTATGTGCCAGGCATTGGTGACTACAGTGGGCATGGTCTCCATCTCATAGAGCTTATAGTCTAGGACTGACAAAAAATAATGAAGCCGACTGTATCACTACCTTTGCTGACAACCACAAAACTAGAGCGGCATCCAGTAGTCAGGGTCTGTTGCTCATAGGTTTAGAGTCATCTGTGCGGCTCTGTTGATCTTGGAGCTCATTCCCATCCCTGGAGGAATGGTCTGTGGTAGCCTAAGCTGGGATGAGTGGAATGATTCTTCTCTACTTCTCATGTCTCTTGTCCTCTGACAGCCTGGCCTCAACATGATCTGGCATGATCGATGCTGATGGTGGAATTGCAAGGGAGTGAGTGGAAATGCATAGAGTCTTGAGGTGTAGGCTTAGAATTGGTGCACAGTCTTCCACCTCATGTTCTTGGCCAAATCAAGTTACAAAGCCAGCCTAGAACCAAGGGGTGAGGAAGTAGACTCTAGGGAGAGTCTTTAGGGAGATAAATTGTAAAGTCTTGTTGCAAAAGACGTGAAGACAGGAAGGATGAAGAATTGAAGCCATCATTGCAATCAACAACAACACACTTATGTGGTCAAACCTGTACAAGGTGTTATAAAGGAAATGGATACGATGCTGTGATAGGAAAAAGGAGGGTTGTGTACACTAAGATGGCCTCTCCAAGGTGGTAACATATAAGAGGGTGAGAAAAAAATGGGCCATAGGAAGCATGTGGGCAGGCAGGGAGAACTTTCCAGGCAGAGGGGACTGTCTGCATGTGTAAAGGCCCATTGTGGGGAAGCAGCTTGGAGTGAATGCAAAGCTAGGCAAAGGGAGCCTCATGGGCAAAGGAGGCATGGCACAGCGTGAGCTTAGAGAGGTGGGCAAGACCAGGTCATTGGGGACTTTTTAGGTCATCACAAGGAGTTTGTGGCTCTTGGTTTTATGTTAGCAAAATGATCCCATTATTCTCTCCATTTTCCCCAGTCGTAGACTAGTTTACACTCTGGAAGAGCAATCAGAGGTATGCTTTGGTCATCTCTCTTTTGAAGAATGTTGGAGTCTTTCAACTCAGGGAGGGCACCCCAAGCAGAAGTTTCTGGTAATGGCCATTGTGTACTGAGTGACGTGAGGCAGGGCCATGTCTCATCGCTTGGAGCCTAACACCTGAGGTAGTGAGTTCTGCAGAAGCGTATATCACGTGAAGGAAGGAAGGAAGGAAGGAAGGGAGGGAGGGAGGGAGGGAGGGAGGGAGGGAAAGGAAAGGAAAGAGCCCTGGATTTGGAGAAGGCTAGTGGTAGGTGGCCTGTGGTCTTCACCAAGTCACTTACTGTCTCTGCTTCCTGATTCATGAAGTGAGGGGTTGAGACCGGATCCATACTTCTTGAAACAGACTTTGTGAATTCCAGGAGGGTACCGAGCCTGGGGCTTCCATTTTACTTGAAGATTTAAAATGAGATGAAACTTAGGTGATTTTAAATTTTCTTGCATTAAAATAATCATGAATGTATTATGAATTAGAATGCAAAATGTACATGAATTTTTTAAGCTAAAAATTGAGACATCAAAGACATTTCGTGCTTGGCTGTGGCAGGTTTAGGCTTTGCCCTCAGACTCCTGGGAGAGTATGTTTACCAGGCTCTCCTGCTGTTTGTCCTACTTTACTGGGGAAGCTAGAGAAGCATGAAATCAGAAGTGCATATTCACTACCCTTTCTAGTTACCTCATAGGAGTGGAGAGCACATGCCCGGTGCAATAGTGGTGAGGATGGCGGGGTATCAAATGCATCGTGAATTCTTCAAGTTACAGACTGCATCAAGTTCATCTTTGACTCAACCATCTGCCATCGGCCTCCTCATGTGTGAGATGTGTCTGCTTGACAGGTCTCTCACCTTCCAGCAGATGACCAGGGGCACATAGGGACACCACACATATCAATGGAAACATTCCCAATGTCAGATACACAAGGATCCCACACTCTAATGAGAGGCACAAGCGTGTAAAGTTGGCTGTCGTGCTTGATGGGATAAATAAGTGTCAATAAGTATTGTGACACTACCCCTCTGAAGGAAGGTGGGAGATGAATGGCTTTAGTCCCGGAGAGTGACATTTATGTCCTCTGAGTGTTCTCTAAACACCTGCTCTGTGCTATGTCCTCTGAGTGTTCCCTAAACACCCAGTGAAGGGTGCCATGGCCGATACAAAAATGGACGAGAGGTTCTTCACCCTCAAGGGGCTGACAAGGGTGCGTGGGTGCAAAGATGCAAGGTGAGACAGAATGGGATGGAGGCTGGGGTGGTGTACAGCACATCAGAAGAGCACAGAGACGGGACAGGATCGTGAGGCCTGGAGGACGGAGGACGAATCCTCCAGAATCTCTCATGTTTGGCAGCAAAGGAGCCACAGGTCCCTACCCAGCTTTGAGGTTTCCTAAGTGTCCGCTGCTGGGCTCCAGCAGGTGGAGGCTGCTCCTGCTAGCTTGCTCTGTGTGGCACACGTAACAGGAGCCCCGCAAGGTCTGTTTGACTCTCAAAGATTCAAACAGTATCTTGGAATCTTTGAGAATCAAACAGTATTTTGAAAATAGTGTTTGTTGGGACAGCATTATTGCTCTATTTAATGATTATGGTATTCTCTGCTGTCTGTGTCCTTAGACACCATCGTAATTCCTTAATGCCAGGTTTTAAACTGCTTGAGTTTCTCTGTTTGTGGTGGGGTATAGATTATGCTAGAATATAAACTATGTGGTAAAGTACCAGGATTTACTCTGTAGAATTTCTTTTTCAAGCTTGACTTTTAGAGAGAGGACTGTTCTTTTTTTTTTTTTTAAGATTTTATTTATTTATTCATGAGAGACACACAGAGAGAGAGAGACAGTGTTAGACATAGGCAGAGGGAGAAGCAGGCTCCACGCAGGGAGCCCGATGTGGGACTCGATCCTGGGACTCCAGGATCATGCCCCGGGCTGAAGGCAGATGCTCAACTGCTGAGCCACCCAGGCGTCCTGAGAAAGGACTGTTCTTGTGAGGATTGTGATAGTATAAAGGCTAGGGACAATAGGTAGAGTACATTGGATAATGTCTGGCATATAATGGTTCAATAAATGCTAGCTACTATTATCAGTGTCATAACCATTATCACTGTCACCGTCCTCATCATCATCACCATCCTCTTCCTCATATCACTGTCATCACCATCACTATCAACATCATCATCACCACCACCACCACCACCACCACCATAACCATCGCTATCACCACCACTACCACCATCATCACCACCTTCATCATCATCATCACTGCCACCATCACTACCATAACCATCATCACCATTGTCATCATCATCACCATAACCATCATCACCACCACCATTACACCATCACCACCATCACCATCACCACCATTACCACCATAATCATCATCACCATCATCACCATCATCACCACCATCCCTAGCAGCATATGGTCTCAGAGTAAGCTTGGGCTTTCTGCATCTGTCAACATCGTCCCATACAGTGATTCATTATTCTTTGTTATTCTTTATTATTTAGGGCATTTCCTGAAGTGTGTTTACAACTTTGTTTCCCTAAACCATCTTACTTCTCTGCTCTCTCAGAGTCTTGCAGTGTGGCCCTCCGCACTCTCCAGAGACCAGGATATATTTGAAGGGAGGAGAGTGGGGCATTGGTGTCATATCTGCTGTCTATGAGAGGGCTGACCAGCAACCGTACAATGACTGGTCCATCCTCTGGTTCCAGCTTCATGGCTACAGTAAGGGGAAGGTCTTGTGTGAGGCTGTGCCAAACCAGATAGTAGGTAGGAGGAATGATGGGTTCACCCTTGTAGATTGTTCTCCATGGAGCCAGTTTGCTTATGGGCTTTTCGAGGCAATGGGGAAAGGGAAAGGAAGGAGGGACCATAGGGACCGCTGTGTACACTGCATGATGAACCTGAACGTGGCTCACAGGATGGGGGAGTCCAGGAGGCCACAAGGTCTCCTTCAAATTCTCAGCCAGTTTCTAGACAAAGTGAATCGCATCTCTTTGCACCACCTGCTTTGCACTCCATTGAAAGGCCTGTGATTGTGTTTTCATGTCACTGTGTACCCACTGCATTTCATGCTCCTCTCCCCGTTCTGTTCGCTCCTTGCATAATAAAACAGCAGCACAAGACCAAACGAACCAAGCTCTCAGAGCTTCACCGTGTCTCTGCGTGTCACATTTCTTTGCCATGTGCCTTGCATGCCACTGCTTCGCTGCCTCACACCAATGGTGGGCATGGCATGTGCTGGAGGGACTAGGTCTCTTTGGGAGGGGCCAGAGTCACGGAGGGATGGGGTAAAAGGTGTCCTGCTACAGGTATCCAGGGCCAATGGCGCTAATGGCTATTTGCCCAGAAGGGACCTTCCCGGACCAGGTAAGTCAAGCAGGACAGTCGCTACTTCCTTACCTGTCTTGTCATTCATCCTGGAAAAGAAGGTGCTGGAGGAGGTGAGGGGTGAGCAGAGGACACAGAATTGGGTGGGTGCGGGGGGCGGTAATGGAGAGGCCCGTCCTGTCATAAACTCTACCATCTTGGTCAAGTTGTCATCTCCACGAACCTCAGTTTTCTTATCCGTAAAGTGGGAGTGATCACGAGTTTATTACAGGTTCTGAGAAAGTAGGATTCATGGTTGGGTGTCCTCAGTCAATTTATTGAGGGAGGAGAGCCTTGATGCCACTCCATCTCTCTTAACAAAGCCTATTTCCTAGTTTTGTTGTTTCAGTCTACTGTGCAGGACCCCAGGTCCTATCTGAGCCCCGCAGGCAATGGGATGGCCATCAGGATCAGTTGACGAAGCAGGGGCTGTGGGGTTACCCACTCCTGGGATTGAATTCTCATCTAGTTGCTGTGTTAGCTGTCTATTGCTGTGTAACAAAGTAGCCCGGACACAGATGCTTGTTAGCTCACAGTTGGCCAGAGGAGGCTGGGCTGGGTCCTCTGCTCATGGTCTCACACTCAAGGTCATGCCAGGCTGCTGTGTTCCTATTGGGGGGCTCTTGGGAAGGGTCTGTTCCAAGCTCATTGAGGTTGATGGTGAGGTTCAGTGTCTCATTGTAAGGCTGAAGGCCCCAGTGTTTTTTTGCTGGCTTTTAGCTGACGGCTGTACTCAGCCCCTAGAAGCCGCCCTAGTCCCTCTCATGTGTCCCCCTTCCACTTTCAAAGCCAGTAACAGAGAATTTCTCCTTCGTTGAATTCCTGTCATGCCTCAGACCTCTCTGACGTCTGTCTCTGGCCTCTAGACTCAGATCTGAAGGGTTCGTGTGATGAGGTCAGGCTCACTCAGATAATCCTTTGTTAATGTCACCTATGCCATATCACGTAGCCTGACTTTGGAGTGACTGTCATGTGACGTTTATGGTCTGCACCCACACTGGAAGACAGGGACGGGAATGTAGGGACCACCTTAGCATCCTACATAGCACAGTCCCTGTTGGTTGTGAGAGCCTCGGGAGGGTGATGAACCCCTCTGGACCTCAATTTTCTGTTCTCTAAAATGAGGGCATTACAGACACATACATCTACTAGCACATCGTAGATGCTTCCTGTGTTATAGGGCCGGACTCTTTTCACCAAACCATCGTCTCCTGACCCCTTAATTAGAGCAAGCTTTTATCATTATTCTCTCTCTCTCTTTTTTAAGATGTTATTTATTTTAGGCAGAGATGAGAGAGTGAGCAGGGGAAGGGCAGAGGGAGAGGGAGAAGCAGACTCCCCACTGAGCGTGGAGTCCAACATGGGGCTCGATCCTAGGACCCTGAGATCATGACCTGAGCTGAAACCGGGAGTTGGATGCTCCACCGACTGCACCACCGACTGCGTCCTTCCCCTTTATGGTCATGCTTGTCTGTGTTATGCAGACTGTGTCCAAGGTGAAGACCCTCATCTCCATAGAAGGACAGTGTTAGAGGCATACTGTGGGGCTCCTCAAACTCATTGGGCAGATAACAAAACCGTGACCTTGGGTGTCTGTTAGAAGATGCCGTCCCTCAGTTGCAGTCCCTGAGTCCCCGTGGGTGGGTCTGACTGGGGCTGGGATCTGCACCTGCAGCAGACACCCGGGGTGATTGTGAGGTGGGCTGAGGTGCAGGCCGCCTTGGGACATGCAGCCCGAGAGCCCGGCTTCAAAGCCTGCCTCGCCGTCCCCAGTGGCCTGTCCTTGGGGCTCACTTTTTGAAGCATTAGTTTCCTCATCTATAAAATGGGGATAATGAGAGTTGGTCACCTTACCAAGTGGCTCTGGGAAGTAAATGCAGTGATCCAAGAAAAGTGCTCAGCCCAGAGCCTCTTATTTGCTGATTCTCACTACATATTAACAACGATGAGTCTGTCAACCCTGGGGCCCCAGGTCTGGGCCTTGGCTCTGGTTTGTTGGCCTGTGGCTGCCAGAGCAGAGGAACAGAATTAGCGGCTCCCAGCTGCTGTTTCAGGATGGGATTGAGCTTGAACTTCGGGGAGCTGGTGGGGGAGAATGGAGACCACCCCCGGTGCCCCGTGGCAAAGCCTTCAGTGGCCTCCTGGCCTTTCTTTTCCTCCAAAAGCTGTCTTTGGATGTGCCTGGCACACTCGGGGTGACCTGGAAATCAGGCCACACCCCAAGGAAACCAGCTGCCTCCAGCTCAGTGCCCTGAGCTGCCCTCCTTTGGCCCCAGGACGATGCCCAGGCCCCAGGGGCAGGCAGGCTTCCCTAAGCGGGGCATCTGTGGGGCTGTGCCAGTTCCGGAGAGGGTTTGTTGTTCCCTGAAGTCCTTTCTGGTTCTCTCTCAGAGACAGCGTTGGCCTAACTGTCCCAGAGGGTCCCCTTCCCCACCAGGACCAGCACATCCTGGCTAGACTTTGGTGTGGGCACAACAAACTGGGCCGATGGGCCCTTAGAGGCCCGTCTGTGGAGGGTAGAGAGGTGGCAGCAGAGAGCCTCCCTGCAAATTCCAATTTTAACTTTGTCGGCTCAGACAAAGCTCTCTCGGGCTTCCTCGCTGAACACCTGCCTGGTCTGGCACTCCGGCCCCTCTGCTCCTTGACTCTGGGGCCTCGGGAGCCGGGGAGGCTGAGATCCCCCCCACTCCACCGACGTGTCCTGGTTCCACACTCAGTCTTTCTGGCCCCCCTGCTTTGCTGTGGGAGGCGTGGAAAGTGCCAGAGCGTGGCCACCCCAAGTGTGGCCAGGTTGACAGGGGTCGGGGCCCAGGACAAGGTGGGCGGTCTCAAGCCAGCGGGGCCCCAGCCGGGGCTCCTCGTACCACCTCCACTGCTCCGTCACAGGGTTTAGATGCCTCCAGTCCCCAGGCTGGGAGCCCAGGATAGGGAAGGGATGGCGTGGGGGGTGGCGGGTGCTGAGCACAGTTCACTGGGGCAGGAGTTGAGGGGAACTGGAGGCCAGCCTGGCCACACCTGGTGCCCCAGGCCCCGAAGACAGTCTGCGATGCGGCCGCCCGACTCCGGGCACCGTGGCGGGGGTCAGGGACGGGCAGCCCCTGGGCAGGAGGCCTCGTGCGGCTGTGCCACCGCGGCGGGTGGCTCTGGGCGCCCTCCCCGGCCCCCCGCTCCGGGCATGGGGAGGAGCTGAGGGAGCAGGGCCCCCGGGCCCACGCCACTCACTCTGGCTCTCTTTCCTCCCTGCAGCCGGGCCAGCACACCGCGCCCAGCCCTCACCTGGCCGTGTACACCGGGACCTGCGTGCCCCCCTCTCCTTCCAGCCCCTTCTCCCCGTCCTGCCGCTCCCCGCGCAGGCCCTTCCCCTCACCCGGCCGCTTCATCCGCAGGCCCAGCAGCGCCATCTGCCCCTCGCCCATCCGGGTGGCCCTGGAGAGCTCGGAGCCCAAGGGGGAGGCCAGCGGGCCGGGGGCCTGCGCGGGGCCAGCCGACGCTGACTCCCGGGGGGCCTCGGCCGAGCGCCCCTGGCCCCGGCCCCAGCCCAAGGCCCCGGCCAAGGCCCGCGCGGCCCTGACCTTCGGCAGGCTGCTGAGACGGGGCTGCTTAGCTTCCCCCGTCTTTGCCAGGCTCTCGCCCAAGTGCCCCCCGGTGTCCCACGGGAAGGTGCAGCCCCTGGGGGATGTGGGCCAGCAGCTGCCACGACAGAAAGCCAGGAGAGTAGCGAAGTAAGAACCAGAAGGGACTGTGCTGTGTGCGCGTGTGTGGGTGTGTGCACGTGTATCTCCGTGCATGGTGCACATACCTGTGCAGTGTGCACATGTGCCTGGAGGTCTATGCACACTTGCCTGCGTGAGCACGCATATGTGTGCATACGCCTGTGTGTGCACATGTGTGCACATGTCTGTGGGGCGGTGTGTTTGCACATTTGCCTGTGTGTGAGCATGCATGCATGTACATATGCCTGGGTATTTGTGTATATGTTTGCACACTTCACTGTGTGTGAACGTGCACAGTGAAGTGCACATATGTCTGTGGGCATGTGAGTGTGCATGTGTATGCATGTATGTTTGTGGCGGGGACCAGGGCTGTGTGGCTTGAACATGGTCTGGAACTGGGGGCTGGTGGGTTGGGTAACAGGGATTCTAGCCTAGTAGACACTAAAACAAGCTGTAAGATAGTTTCTAGGAACTCAGCATTGCCCTCCCCTGCTTCCTGAGAAAGAAGAGGAACAGGTGTCTCTCTTTTTCATCCTGTTCCCCCTTCTGTTCAGCACACACCCTGCCCCATCCCCCAAACGTTACTCTAATGAATCCACCGCACTTCTAAAGGGCAAGAAAGGCCAGTGGCAGCCCTGGGAACCACAGGTGTGGGGGCTCCAGTCCCCTCCCCTGTCTGAGGTGCCCTCGCCTCACCCACCCTCCTCCTGCATGTACCTGCGGACTCCCAGAGGGGCTTGCTGGGATCCCTGGTTCTACAGTCACTCCTGTGAAAACCACAGTGCGTCTCTTCTGAGAGGTGGCCCCTCTCTGCTCCATTGTGGGTGGCGTTGCAAGCCTGATTTCTGAGAACCCCAAGTGCCCTGAGGCAGCTTACCGGATGCAGAAAACTCCCAGGGGTACTCCATAGCTCCTGGACCAGTGACAGAAAGGAAAGTTGTGGACAAGGCAAAACTGTGAATTAGGCCCCACCTATGATGGTTTGGGGAAGACAGTTGGGGGTATCCCGGCACCAATCAACATGCGCCTGTGTTTGGCCTTGGCTGGTGTTGGAGAAAGAAAGCTCCACGCAGAGGTCTCAGGTTGCCATGGATACCGGAGCATCCCTGGCCTCCTCTGCCTGGCCAGTGTGCTTGGGAGACAGCAGGAGGCAGAGGTTATTAGTTCTCTGTTGCCCACGTTGTCAGGAGGAGGAGGGGGGGCAGGAAGGCGGCCAAGGATTGAGGGTGAGCATGTCTATCGATTCTTCCCAACTAACCTTATTCAGGGAATGTTCTAGCTTTGCAGCCGCTGCCATGCCACACACACACACACACACACACACACACACACACACACACATGGGCTTGGGGCTTTTAACAGGTTCTTTGCTCAGGGGTACCACTTCATCAGAAGGCAGTCTAACTAGATTGAGGATTAAACTGCAGGCATGTCCTAATGGGACATCCCGAACTCATTAAAACCATAAAAAATTCAAGCCCCTCAAAAATGAAAATAAAACATCTTTCAAATCAGCCTCAATTCAGCAGAAAAATGTGAGTCCCTTTCTACCACCAATAAAAGAAATCCACCGAGCCATTTGCTGCACACAGAGTTTTTTTGGCAACTACACCTGCATGCCACTCTTCTCCAAGGATGTCAGGGTATGTTGAGGATTTGCTTTCCTTTTGAGCACTTGCTTTCCTTTTGTGCCTGAAGCTTTTTTCAGATCAAAATGGATGTGCCTACGCAGAGTGGGACCTGTCTGATGGACTCAGAGGACACCGGGACAGGAGAATCGGGTGACCAGGGCATAGAAAAGGAGGTCATCTGCCCCTGGGAGAGCCTGGCAGAGGGGAAAGCTAGCTGAGCCAGGGGCCGTGGACCAAGAAGACGCTTCCAGCAGACCCCGCCAGATGGGGCCATGGGCATGCTTGTTCTGGAACCAAAGTGCATTACGATCACCTTTGGGGGCCAGAGAGACAAGATGGGATGGATTATGGGGAAGTGTGTGCTGACTGGGGTCCCAATGGCCAATTCTTACCCTTCCTCCTCACCTTCCCTCCCTTGGGCAGAAGAAAGGCATGCGGACCAGAGGACTCTACTTGCTGCCTTAAAACCGATTAAAAAAAAAAAAAAAGGTTAACTTGTAAGAGTCTTTTGGATTGGAATGTTAGTGTGTGTCTGGTTTTATTAGTTAGTTATGAGCTATTATTTACGAATTAAACTCATTTCTTGTTTGGTTCTAGGGACAAAGGCACACTAAGTCACTTTCAAGAACTCCCTTCCTGTCTAAATTGGTTTGTGCATGTTACTTTTATCAACAGAGCACCCCAGAGTGTGGCATCATTCAGGAAGGGGGTTATGGGGAAAGGCGTCTTTCTAGAATGCCGGGTGTGTTCAGATCCACCAAGAAGTAGAAACAAGATGGGATTAGATGGGCAAGGGATATTTGGGGGGAAGGATAAAGAGTGGGAGCTGGAGCTGGAGGGGGTGAGGGCTGTCAGACCCTGTGCCAGGCTGGCCTCCGGGGAAGGGGCAGCGGGCAAGGGAGAGTCTCAGATGGCAGCACAGTTCCAGGAAAGTTTTGACCAAGCCACTAGGGTGTCCCTGAGGCAAAGTCACCATAGGAGGAGTTCCTATGTCTGGCAAGAATGGTTCTCCCTTAGCACCTCCACCATGCAAGGTCACTGGTTGGGACCCGGGGGGAAGCCTGGCCACCACATGGACACACTGGTGGCCATCAGTCCATATGCTCCCCGAAGCAGGAGATCTGAGCACGCATGTTCATGGCCGCTGCATGCAGTCTGGTAGGTACCTCTGGATGCATCCCCAGATGGGCCTTGGTACATCCCCGCCTCCTCTCCCATACTTCACCGAGCGAGTATTTATTGGGCCCTAATACGTGCCAGGCACTGTGCTAGGCCCTGGGGATGTAGCCGTGGATCAGACTCCTTGCCTCTTGGAATTCGTCTAGAGTGGTGCTTCTCAAGGAGGGGCAACTTTGACATGTTTTTGGGTGTCAGGACTGATGCGGGGAATGCTCCTGACATCCAGGGGGTAAACACCAGGGATGCTGCTAAAATTCTACAAAGCACAGGATAGTCCCCTACCCCGCCACAATGAAATGATCTCGTTCAAAATATCAAGTGCCACTGTTGAGAAGTTACAGGTTCTGCCCATGCTGCTGAGCATGTGCCCCTTGTCGTTGGTTTCTGCCCAAAGCCCTGGAGTGATTGCTACCTGCAGAGGTCCTGCTGGGGTTATAACTGGATGGAACAATGTGTTGAGATTAAGGGCCACGTGGTAAAAAACATTTTTTAAAAATTGCATGGAAAGTTCTCATAGGAAAAGAAAGATTCAGGTGGGTCTCCTGACCACTTATTATGCTCCTCCCCTTAATCCTCAGCTTCATCAGATTTCGTTTAATAGGTAAGAATCCCTCTTATCTTGCTCTTAACGTTGAACAATTTACCTTATTTAGCCCATAAATACTGCAGCTACTGAGTCATCCATCCTGATTCTTCTAGAGATGAATGGTGGCCAGGTGAATGGCCAAAACCTGGGCTTGCTGACCATGCAGGGAAGCACAGATGACTTAATACTGAAAGAGCATCTCATTTTACATCCCACAGAATCCACTCCTTTGGGCTCACAGAGTCACTCATTTAGGGGTAAGGAAACTTCTGGAGAGCGCACAGAATGGGCTGGATCTTTCTTGGAAGGTGATCTTTCTGGATCATTCTTGGTAGGTCAATTCATTTGATTTCTTTATTTACCAAGCTGGTCTAAAATTAGATTACAGGCAAAACAATCCATACCTTAGTCTACCAGTAGCCAGTGAGCCCAGACTTGTACCCTACGGCTATGGGGTTCCACTCTTAAGCCCCCAGGGCCCTAAAGAGAAACCAAGCCCACATGGATCTTCAGCACCAACTACTGCAGGCTGCAGGATTCACTGATTGGGTTCGGTGAGGTCCAGCCTATGGAGCAGTAACCCCAGAAGAGATCCCAGAAGGAAGGATGTGGTTCAGACATGAAGGAGTTTCTGACTTGGTCACATAATTGCCCAAAGGCAGGAGGCAGTCTATGGTGAGTGGATTCCAGGGAAGAGAGGTGATCTAAGGGCCATTTTTTTTTTTTTAAATCTTGTTTCTCCACTCATCCCCTAGTCACTGTCATGATTACTCTCCCCACCTTGTGTGGACATCTGCCAGGACCTTGAAAGATCGTGATGCCCAGGCCATACCCAGTTCAATCAAGTCAGAGTGCTTGGAGGTGAAACCCTGGCATCAAGACTTTTATTTTCTAGTTTTTAAAGATTTTATTTATTTATTTATTCATGAGAGACACACAGAGAGAGGCAGAGACATAGGCAGAGGGAGAAGGAGGCTCCCTGTAGGGAGCCCAATGTGGGACTCGATCCCAGGACCCCAGGATTACAACCTGAGCCAAAGGCAGACACTCAACCACTGAGCCACCCAGGTGCCCCACATCAAGATTTTTAAAGAGACTTTCCCAGATGACTCCGATGTCCAGACAAGGTTGAGAACCACTGGACTGGGGGAGTGATTGAAGCTGCCTCCCCGTCCTCAAGTCCATCCATGTTCACACTCAGAGAGACAACAGGAAAGGAAAAAGCGGTGGGGCCTTTAGTTCACAACCTAGAAGTAGTAGGTGCCATTTCCACTCACATCCCATTGGTCGGTACTTGTTCACATGGCCACACCTAGCCGGAAGGATGCTGGAAGGTGCAGCCTCCGGTTAGGCCAGCTTGTGTGCAGTTAACCTTCTGGAAGTTCCAATAGTAGGAAGGAAGATGGAGATGACGGATGTTGGTCTTTTCCACACTGTAACTATGACACAATCTCGGTGGGGGAAAGAATGGTGGAGAAGAAGAGAATGGGGAAGGTGGGGCAAGAGAAGCTGGGAGTGGCTGATTCGTTTGCGTTTGGCCAAGTATTTGGTCAATATGTATAAAATGCTGCTCTGTGCATTTCCGTGGCCGGGCGGCCTTGCCGTCATTCAGAATGAATACGTGCTGGGTGCCGAACACCGGGAGAGGCGCTAGGCGTGCGGCCGATGCCCTCATGGATCTCTGCCCTTGCTCAGAGGCAAGCTGGGGAAGTCAGATCTGTGGGTCACCAGTAGACACAGGACCATGGGCTACGTGGGTCCTGCAATACCCCTGACCAGTGTGGGGCAGCTCCTTGATTCCTTCATCTGCGAGCTGGGAGCTGATAACTGGACCTTCACAAGGTTATCTGAAGATACATAAAATGAAATGATTCGTGGAAAACGTTTTGCCCGTCCAGAACTTTATAGGGTGCAAGAAGGAACCAGCTTTATGCACCACCCCTCCGCACCCACGTCTCCCTGTAAACATACACCGTGAGTTATTTTGATTTTCCAACCCTGAATGAAAGCTCTGGTGAGTCCCATAACTTTTCTGGTCGCTTTCGGATAATAAATCCTCCAAGCACTATCGGTGATAAGCCCCATCTCAGTAGCTCTGTCCCCCCGCAGTTCAGATGTTAGTGTAATGAGCTCAGAACTTCATCCAAAGCTAAAGCTCCTTCCCTCCTCCGGCTTGGACTGAGGCAGGCTGGGGAAGGGTGTCAGCTTCTCTCTTTCCTACCTACCTCTGCTTCCCCCCCCCCACTCATCATGTGACCTGTGGCTCCTGGAGGGGGAGGGCTGGAGAGCCATGACGTTCTCAACTGATGGACCAAAAGCATCAGTCACGGTGCTTGCTGGGATTCCCCTGCGGGCTCTTCCCTAGCTGGGGTCCTCCTGGATTCTTGGGGTCTTTTGGCCTCAGCCTCCTCAGTCTGAGGGGGACCATGGGGCTCCTCCAGACAGTTGCATGAGGAATTCATCCCATGGTCCACATCTCAGCTGTGGTCACATCCCCAGTTGCTGGGGCAAGGTTCAGATGACCACGCACCAGCTCCCTTCAGACCGGGCACCCTTGCCCCGGCCGGGCAGCCCTGCTCTTTTTCTCTCCTTTTTGTTGCGTGGCATTTCCTGATCTCAGCTTTCTTCTGGTTCTTTCCCTCTTACTCTAGCTGCACAAATCAAGCCCCCCCCCCCCAGCCGAGTGACTTGTAAACCTCCTTTCTTAGCTTAAGAGAGAGCAAAGCACCCTCTGCCCCGGTGAGTGGGTTTGCAAGAATGACTTTCGGATCACCACCTGTGCTGCTCCTGCCCACCTGTCTGGCCCTTCATTCGGACCTGGTTGGCCAGTGGTTGGCACCTATTGTTTTCTTCTTGGCCTTTGGGGCCATGGCAGAAAGGGAGACAGAAAGAATCCTATTTTAATTTTCCATTACAGTTGTCACATTTTCACGAGTGTGCTCATTTTCTTTGTCTTAAAAATCCACGGGTGTGTCTTTGGGAGTCCCAAGGCGGTTGTCCTTTTGCCTTCAGGAGAGGGACCCTTGGTGGCCTATTTGAGGCTGTGAATTCTTTGAAGCTGAGAGGAGATAGTCCTGCCCCTTGCTTCTTTGCTAGGGAGGAAAAGAAGAAGCATCTTTAAGGAGCCTATACCTGGGCGCAGAGAAGGTGAGCGGGGCGGGTGAGAGGACACGGGATCTCCACTCACTTCTGCCTCAGACGCCCGGCCCTCTGCTCTGAGCACCATCTCCTCACACTTCACCAGAAGAGGGAGTCCACGGCTCACAGATCCCCAAAGAGAGGTGGCTGGGATTTCCCCTCAAGAATCCAGAGCCCAGCATTGGAAAAGTGAGAGGGGCCTCAGAGACAGGTACAGATGCGGGGTGCGGCTGGGGTTGGCAAGGGTGGGGTCTGGACCTCCCCTCTCAGCTTTGTCCTCTTGTCCCCAGCCCCAGAGCCCCTAGAGCTAGTGGAGGTGGGGACCTGGCGAGAGAAGCCTCTCACTGCTCTTGGCCGTGGGGCCCCAGCGGGGTTCTCCTGGCTGCTGTGCTCTGGTGGGGACAGGGGCTGTTGCTACTGGCTTAGGGTGAGGGCTGAGACTCTGCAGAAAAACTCCTACAGAAAGAGACTCCCTCTCTTGCCCTCAGACCTCTGATAAAAATTCCACTTTTTTTTTAGTTTTATTTATTCATGAGACACACACACACACACACACACACACACACACACACACACAGAGGCAGAGACACAGGCAGAGGGAGAAGCAGGCTCCATGTAGGGAGCCCGAAGTGGGACTCGATCCCGGGACTCCAGGACCACACCCTCGGCCAAAGGCAGGCGCTGAACCACTGAGCCACCCAGGCATCTCCAAAATTCCCCTTTTTGAGGTCCTTCTGTGTGCAAAGCTCTGGCCCCCAGGACCAGGAGCTGACAGGGCCTCATTCAGGGTCCGTATCCTGGTGCTAAACCCCTCTGTTTAGCAGGTGTGGCTGGAGGCCTGAGGAGTCAGAGGGGCCAGAGCTCAGTGATATTTAGGGCAAATACATGGTATCAGAAAACAAGCTTTTTAACTTCTCTGCTGATGAGAGGGGCCTGCGTGTGGCCTTATGACAGGGGATTGAGTCATCTTGAGCAGGGGTTCATGTGCTTCATCGAGTCATCTCGAGCAGGGGTTCATCTGCTTCTCAAACAGTAGAACAAAGGTATTCAAAGGTGCTTGTGAGTAGGAGGGGTAGAGTAGGGATAGCCGGGCTCAGGTGCAGGTGCTGGTCGGTCAGCGTCATCGTGTCCAAGGAGGGGAGGAATCCTGCCGCGTGCAGAGAGGTGTGTGTGCTCACCTGTGTGGGACCACGTGTGTACCCCCCTGGGCTGTGGGTGCAGGGAGCATCTGTGTGGTGCATGCATGGGATGCTGTGGATGTGGGGCTGCAGAGGCTACACTACACACTCACACTACACTCACCCCAGCACAGAGGTCGCTTGGCGGTGAACTTGGAGACCATGGTACACGTGGAAAGCACCACAGGAATGTCCTCGAGAGCTGGGTGTTCATGAAGGACGCCTCTGTCTCCCTGATACAAACATACAGGGAGATGGGGGCACAGTGTGTTAGACGAGGGGGCTGGGGTGCAGTGAGGTTCAGCCTGACAGGACAGAAGTCATACTCTGGATGATGTGGTCATCCATGTCAATGTGGTCCCAGCACATTGACAGTGGGTCTCTTCTGGGGACCTTCAAAAGAAATCCTTCTTCATTGTCCATCTCCCAGCTGGTCCCAGAAGCCACCAAGCTGTCCTGTCCTGAAGCTTTCCATCTAAGGGAGTCAGGGATCTGTGAGCCCCAGCTCACAGGCTGACATTTAAAGACTCACCCTGTGAGTTCCTGCTTGAATTTAATCCTCACTACAGCGCTGTTGGGGGACAGCCCCACTGCCCTTATTTGGAGATGTGATCTCCCACTAACAACTGGTAGGAACACTTCTATTGCTGTCTAGGGAACTTGATTTTCTCTGTGTGTGAGTCTGTGTATTATATTTACATTTTGGAATTAAAAATATGTCTAGAATGAACTCCTGTTTACATTGTTCCCTAATTACTATTGATGCTTTAAAAAAATCAAGGCATCAGTCAGCAAATATTTTCAGTATTTCAGTTATTAAATATTTTAGACCTTGCAGGTTACCTTTGGTTTCTGTCACATATTCTTCTTTAAAAAAAAAAAAAAACATAAAAAAAGTAAAATCTGGGGCACCTGGATGACTCAGTTGGTTGAGTGTCTGACTTTTGATCTCATTTCAGGGTCTTGATCTCAGTGTCATGAGTTCAGGCCCTGTGTGTTGTGCTCCATACTGGATGTGGAGCCTACTTAAAAAAATTAAAAAAAAAAAAAAAACAACAACCGGGGATCCCTGGGTCGCTCAGCGGTTTGGCGCCTGCCTTTGGCCCAGGGTGTGATCCTGGAGCCCCTGGATCGAGTCCCACGTCGGGCTCCCTGCATGGAGCCTGCTTCTCCCTCTGCCTATGTCTCTGCCTCTCTCTCTCTCTCTATCATGAATAAATAAATAAAATCTTTAAAAAAAAATAAAACTCTTCCTATACCTGACAAAGGGTTAATATCCAGAATGTATAAAGAACTCCTACAGCTCAACAACAAAAATACTTACAAATTGATTAAAATATGAGCAAAGGATTTGAATAGACATTTCTCCAAAGAAGATTTGTAGATACAGATATGAAAAGATGCTTCAATATCACAAATATGTAGGTAAATGAAATTAAGGCCACATTGAGTTACCACTTCACATCATTTAGGATGGCTACTGTTAAATAACTCCCGAAACAACAAATGTTGCAAGGTATGGAGCAACTGGAGCCCTTGTGCACTGCTGGTGGGAACATACAATGGTGCAGCCACTATGGAAAACAGTATGATGGTCCTCAAAAAGTTAAAACCAGAATCACCATATGATCCAGCATCCCCACTTCTGGGTATATACCCCAAAGAACTGAAAGCAGCGACTCCAACATATATTTGCACACTCACGTTCATAGCAGTGTTAGTCACAGTAGCCAAAAGACGGGAGCAATGCAAGTGCCCATCAATAGACGAATGGATGAACAAAATGTATTATATCTACACAATGAAATATTGTTCATCTGTATCAAAGAAGGACATTCTGACGCCTGCTACAACATGAATCGACCTTGAAAACATTGTGCTAAGTGAAATAAGCCAGATTGTATGATTCCACTTATATGAGGTCCCTAGCTAGAGTAGCCAAAGTAAAAAAAAAAAAACCAGAAAGCAGAATGGTGGTTTCCAGGGGATGGAGGAAGAGGGGATGGGAAGCTATTGTATAATAAATAATGTCCCATTACTCAACAATCATGGTTTAGCAGAGCTTTGGTTTGGAAGCTGAGAAAGTTGTAGAGACGGATGGTGGTAACAGGTGCATAACAATGTGAATGTACTTCCGGCCACTAACCCGTACATTTAAGAATGGTTACAGTGGTAAGGTTTATGTCATGTGTATTGTACCACAATAAAAAAATATAAACAGTGTTCCTACCACGAGGGCCATATAAAAACAGGCTGCTGACTGGATTTAGCTCAAGGGTCAAAGCTTGCCAACCTTTGTTCTATGTTATGAGTTTCATTATGGTTTTTTTGGAAAATGAGTCATTGTGATTGTTAGTATTGTGTATTATAGTCAATGCTTACTTATCTTCGGCTCCACGTTTACCCAGCTCTGTGGTCACCTCTGCCCCTAGTACCCTACTTCTTCCTTCCCAGGTCCAGTTTTCTTTGTACTGAAGGGCATCTTTAGTGATTCTCTCATTGACAGCTTGGAGAAACACATGGAGTTTTCTGCTTGAAAATATGCCCTATTATTTTTCTCCTCATTACCATTAAATGATTGTTTGCCCCAATAAAGAAGGATAGGTTGAGGGGGCGCCTGGCTGACTCAGTTAGTGGATCATGTGGTTCTTGGTCTCATGAGTTGAGCCCCACACTGGGCAAAGAGCTTGCTTTAAAAAAATTAACAGAATGACAAGTTAAGAGTAATTTCCCCTCTGCATTTCAGATATTTATGTCATCATCTGCTGCCCTGTCTTGCTGCTGCTGAAACATCCAATTGCTGCCATTTAATAGATTTTCTTTTCTACTTTGCTTCCAAGCAATGGGTCTTTGTCTTGGGCATTCTGCAGATTTCCTGTAGTGCCTCTAGTATGGACGTGCTCTTGGGTATCCTGCTCTGGTGGTGCTTCCTCAGTCTGAGGACTCAGCTCTGGCTTTCAGTCTCAAAATTCTCACCCATTGTCTGTTTGAATGTTTCTCCCTCCTCCCCATTCTCTCAGTCTCTCTTTTGGCAGCTCCTACTCTTTGTTATATGTTGAACAGAAGTCTCTCCTTTTTTCTGAGTCTCCTTTTCCTCTGCTGTGCAGACCTTCTGGGATCCCAGCTTGATGGAGGGGTCTTAGGTTGGGTCCTCCAAGTCTCTGGGCCCCCAGCAGATCCCTGCTGCTCTCTCTCAGAGTTTTTTTTTTTTTTATAATTGCTATCTTCATTTGGTATGATTTCCACATTTTGTAATGGAAGGGAGTCCGTGTTAGCTCAGTTGTCCTGTTGCTGGAACTGGAAGTCCATCCAGTGCCTTCTTTTTGCCACAACACAGCCACACAGCCATCTGTCTCTCTTTTCCTCCTATTATTATACACATATATTTCATATATATACTATTCCAGTTGTCCAATTATAGTATTTCCCTCTTCACTGTATCTCCATTTTAATAGGGACCTCTGGTTCAAGGAAATGGATCTCCAAACCTAGAGTTATAGGCACCAAAATAAGCTGTGGATATAATTTGGGGGCCGGGAGATTTACACTCAGAGAATGCTGATGAGGCTGACTCTGGCTGTGGCCCTGCCATGACCTGTTTCTTCACTCTCCACCGTAAACACACAAATGAGTCAATATTCCATCCATCCATCCATCCATCCATCCATCCATCCATCCATCCATCTGATGGGATCCACTTGGACCTGTTGATGTGGTATGAAGCTTAACTTAAGTTGAAAACATCTAAACAGGGCAGCCCCGGTGGCTCAGAGGTTTAGTGCCACTTTCCGCCTAGGGTGTGATCCTGGGCACCCGGGATGGAGTCCCATGTCAGGCTCCCTGCATGGAGCCTGCTTCTCCCTCTGCCTGTGTCTCTGCCTTTCTCTCTCTGTGTGTCTGTCATGAATAAATAAATAAAATCTTTAAAAAAAGTGAAAACATCTAAACAAATAGCAGACACAGAAGAAAAAAACATACCTAAACTTTTTTTTTCCCCTGACTTAAACGATGACTCTCAAAAACATACCCTCCAAAAATCCTCTCTCTGGGATGTTTACAGTTAGAGGAGAGATGGACCTCTTGCACATGGATGAGAAATCACGTTAAACAAAACCTCATCAAAACTTTCTATTCCTTTCATTCTTTTTGCTGGTTTTCCCTACTTGTCTCATTACTTCCCACCATTTGCTTTTCCTTGAAATCCTAACCCCTCTTACTATGAGGATGATATATAAACCCTCAACTCTAGCTGTTCAAGGAGAACAGAATATTTTTTAAAAATATTTATTTATTTATTTTAGAGAGAGACAGAGAGTGCACACACATGTGAGCCAGTGTTGGGGGAGGGACAGAGAGAAAGAGAGGGAGAAGGAGAGAGGCAGACTCCCAACTGAGCATGGAGCCTGATGTGGGGCTCGATTTTACCACCCTGAGAAGGACATCTTTGTCCTGAGATGGTAGATGGGAAAGTGATGAATATAAGTTGGGGGAAAAGGGGGAAAAGCTTTTTTTCTCCTAACATTTCCATCCATCCATTCTTATATCCATCCACCCATCCATCCATCCATCCATCCATCCATCCATCCATCCATCCAAGTTTCAAGTGTCTACTAGACACTTGGTACATTGTCATGACTAAATCTAGGTCCTGCTCTCAAGGATTCATAGTCAGATTGGGAAGCATACTTTTAAACTAAGAATTAGAGTACACTGAATTGGCAGGGGGTGCAGAGCATGGGAGCTAGGATCACACTGCCTGGTGTACACTGCTCTCATCTGCCTCAGGTCAGATACGGGTTCTACTCTCTCCTAGCCGAGTGATCATAAGCATCTTATTAAAGCCCTCCAAACCTCAGTCCTCTCAACCATAAAATTAAAATCAGGGTAATACCTGCCTTGTACAAGGGTGCGAAGATTATGAGCTAATTTGTGTAAAAAGCTCAGATCAGTGCTTGATGAATATTTGCTATTTTTATATACGAGGTGGTACTGAAGCAAAAAAGAACCTCTAGAAAGTCTTATTGGCCCCAGAATGTGGCTCTGTGTATGTGTTGGGCTAGCTTGTGGAAAGTTTTAGTTCCCGCGAGGAGCATGTAGTAGGAGAGGCCAGGAACGTACAAAAATAATCTCAGAACGCTCACCTCCAATAAAATGCAACAGAACATGGTGGGACGTTATCCATATGAAACAAGAAGGCACAGAATGAAGGAGACATCCCCCTCAGTAAGAGGCCGACATAAAATATCTCCTGGGATCCAGTTCCTGGAGATCCAAGGAGCAAGGAAAGAGCAGAACATATTTCAGCCAGCAGGAGAACACGCCTCCACACCCCAAGAGGACAACAAGCTTTGTACCCAGTAGGGCCCAAGCACCTGACCCACATCAGTAACTTCTAGTGTGTGTGTTAATTAGACATTAGAACAACCTAGATTGCTGAGTTCTCTGCTTTCCTGTAGAACTCCAGCTCTGGTCCTTCCCTCTGCTAATCCTCAATGTTCTCTCATTCTCCTTTGGCTTCAAGGGAAGGAGAGTTTGAAGCGTTGTAGTAACATGGGACTCCTGGGATTTTTGGCTGAGCCTCTGAACTACTGGAGGGCATGCCTCTGTCACTATGTCATGGTTGTCATTGAGTTTTATTTGTACGGCTCATTACTCTCATCCCAATAAATGTCAACAATGGGAACTCTAAAAGGCAAGAGTCATGACCACAGCCTCATCTTTGTCCAGAGCTCAAGGCAGCACCACACTCAGTTTGGGGCGTGGGGTATTGAAGATGTTGGATCATCTATGAAGATAAAATTCTCCTGATTATTCAGCAAATGCCCACATATATCACTCTGTAAATTAAGGCTCATATTGTGAATTGATGGCCTTTTTACTACTTTTTTTTACATCTCTAGTATTTTTGTTGAAACAGGATGAAAAGTCAATGACCTCATAGGAGTTACTGGCCTGAGATTTTTAGTGTCTTTTTCCCCTCCCCAAAAAAATCCCTACTGGTAACTTTACTGAAATATTAGTCATACTGGATTAGGGTGGGCCCTGAAGCCAATGACTGGAATCCTTCTAATAAGAGAAGATGACGCGTGGGGACACAGGCCGCCATGTGAAGTCAGGCACAGATGGGGCTGATGTGGCTCTAAGCCTAGGATTGCTGAGAGTTGCTGGGGCCACCAGAGGCTGGGAGGAGCAAGGAAGGAGGCTCCCTTACATCCTCCAGAGGGGGCTGGGCCCTGCCAACACCTTGGATTCTGGCCTCCAGAACCGGGAGAGAATAAATTCTTTAAGCCACCCAGTTTATGGCACTTTGTTACAGGAGCTCTAGGAAACGAACACATTATGCTTGTAACATGGCTAGATGATTCTATACACGAATACGAAGTTGTTTCCAATTTTTCACAACGACAATGTTGTCACGAATACCGGGTGCATTCCTGTCTGTGTGTATCTCCAACCAAGTACCTCCCCAGAACAGAAATGGAAAAGAGGAAATCGCTTGACTGGAAGTTCAAGTTCTGTGTTACAGACCAACCCACCACATCACCTTGCCTTTTTAGAAGTCTATACTGATTCAGATTTCTACCGACACGAATGTACATGGGCAATCATCTCCTGACAGAGCTGATATTGACCCTGTGATCCTGTCCGTGCTGGTGTTTGCTTGGCCTTGAGGGAATGGGGAGGCGAGCACATTCTTCTCAGCTAGAGCCTGAGAACACCAGGTCCCTGCACCCCCTTAACCCTGAGAGGATGGGACAGTGGGGATGACCACAGAGACCTGGGATGTGTGCCTCCCTGCCTGTCCTTGGGGACATCCCAGCCTTGCTGGGGCCTTGGTGTTTGTTTGATCATCAGTGCCTGGTATGCAGGTTAATGGGACCTTTGTGTTCTTGTGTTCTTTCTTTCTTTCTTTCTTTCTTTCTTTCTTTCTTTCTTTCTTTCTTTCTTTCTTCTTTCTTTCTTTCTTTCTTTCTTTCTTTCTTTCTTTCTGTTTTTGATTTTTAATTTATTTATAAGAGAGAGAGCACAGGCAGGGGGAAATGTAGAGGCAGAGGGAGGAGCAGGGAGCCTGATGTGGGGCTCCATCCTAGGACCCTTGAGATCATGACCTGCGCCAAAGGCAGACACTTGACAGACTGAGCCACCCAGGTGCCCCCTTTGTGTTGTTTCAATATGTGACTTATCTCCCTAAGGGATGGTGACATCTTCAGGGTTCCACTTCAGTCATCTTTGTGTGGATGCGAAAGACAGAGAGGAGCCTGGGGTCCTGGAGGGGAGAGAAGCGAGCAGGTGTCTTCAGCATCCTAGTTAAGGCTGTGTCCTTGAGGCTACCAGTGCCCCCATGTCTTCCCCAGTAAGGTTTATGTCTGGAGACATAAACATGACCAGCCCCTGCCCTCCCCTTATCAGGTCTCAGGATGTCAGCTACCAGGTAGGCTGTCCACGCCATCAGCCCCCTTGCCCCCAAATGACTCAGGTCTCTCAGGCGCACCCTGGACCCTCATTGTTGGGAGTCCCATCCTGGAGAGGCTGGCTCTAGGCTTGTTGAACTAGAAGAGCAGGTTCTGCCGATGACTGCTTAAAATTCACGTTGCCATAGCAGCGTGGCATTAGGCCACGGGTGATCCCGCTGCACAGAGCTTTGATCTCAGGGAAAGCAGAGTTTCTTTTTTGCTCTTAAGCTGGTTCCGAGGGGACATTGCCTTGGGGTCAAGCTTTGGCTTTGCTCCTGGGCCTGGGGATTGTCCCAGAAGCAGAAAGCTGGGGACAGGAAGACAGAGCATGAGGCTCTCAGAAGTCAGCTAAGCTCTGAGACTGAGATTCTGGTCTGGGGGAGTTAGCCCGAAACCCTCAGGGCAAGAGATCTCTGTTCTGAAGAGAGAGCAGCTGGGCAGGTCTGGACTGAGGGGATGCACATGCCTTGCTTGACTTGAGAGGAAAGCACAAAAGTGAATGATTTGCTTGTGTTTTTCATAGCAGAGCTGAGGAATAGATAGATAGATGGGGTTTTCATAGGTGAGTTTAGGAAGGGGACTGCGCTTGGGTGACAGCAATGAGGTTGGAAAGAACAGTCCAAGATGCTGAGCAGACCTGGAGCGTGACATGGGGGAAAGGACAGGGCGAAGTCAGAGATGGCTGAGATGTGGAACCCAGGGCATGAGACAGTGGAGCTGCCATGGGAAGGGACCAGAAAACCAGGTGGGAGAATAGACTCATGACATTTGAAGATGCCGAATGGATTCCTGGGAGAGGAGATAGGGAGGGAGAGGTCGCTTGTGTGACCTCCCTTATAAGACATAATGAAAATACAGAAGGCCTGGGAGTAAGGGGAGGGGATATTGATGAGCAGGGTAGAGAGAGAGAAGAACAAAAACATAAAAGGAGAACCTGGAGGAGTGGGGGTGAGGATGGCAAGAGGCATGGGTAGGGTTGCCCAGCGGCTGTGAGGACCCACTGGAGGCTGCAGAACCTGAGTGTCCCCCGAGGGTGCCCAGGACAGTTGGGATGGTTTGTGACTGTTCCACGTCACAGAGTTTCCATAGGCAGATGGTTCAGCCCCACTTCTAACTTATGTGTCCTTCAGTTTCTTCTCCCTGTAGGCTGACTGTACATATTTGACCTCGTAAGTCACATTTTTGGTGACTTTCAACCCTTTCTCCTTTTTTTCCAAGACATAGTTGAAATTCCCTGGTAATAGCACTCCTCTGTAGTGTGGAGGAAAACATGCTTTATCCTTGAAAAACTTTTTCTTGCACATTTCTCCCTACCTCCTCCACCCATCCCATGTGATGAGGGGCATACAAGGAATAATATTAGTTTTCCATCCCTTGTACATATTTATGATCATTTATGTTCCATCTATATAGCTCAGTGATTCCTAAACTTTGCACCATTAATGGCTTTTTGTTTATATTCCAATCCACGCACATTTTTCAGGTTTGAAGGGAATTAAGAAAGGGTGATGCTTTAGCATTTTTCCATTTTATTGATTAAAAATTACATAGTTCCCAATCAACCTTTCTGATCCTTAGCTCTTCTGATATTTTCAGGTTGCTGCAAGAATTCTCACACTGCTGGAAATTGGTGTGAGAGATGGAAGGACCGGGGATAAAACTAGAGGGTAACCCAGATCGTGAGTACCATTCTAAATATGAGATTTTTCTGTGAATACAGTGGAAAGCCATCAAATCAGGAAGGATAGGGTACAATTTTCATGTTTGAAATTTCTCTCTAGCAGCAATGTGGAAGGAAAATGAACCGAACTGAACTAAGGAAGTGGCAACGAGGACGAAGAAAAACAGAAAGATTTGAGAGATGTGTAGGCGGTAGAATCAACAGGACTTGGGGGATCACTGGGATACCAGGGTAAGGATAAGAAAACAGTGTCTGGTGGAACTGGATTAGGGTCAGAAATGTGACAAAGTAAGGTCACATGGCTTTCCAAAGATGCTGTCTACACAGAGGCAGAGCACTATATGATGGAAGGAATATATGTCTTCAGGGACATTTATTAGCCAGGGTATAAATTCACTTATTCAAGTATCAATGCCATAAACATTGATTGAACATTGGATATATAGGAAACCATCCCTTCCCTTGAGAAATTGAATGTCTCCTTGGGCAGACAGACATATCAATAAACAAATGTCATTACTACCTACTGTAGTAACAAGATCTACAAAGTTCATCTTGGTAGATTTCTCTTAAGTTATATTTGTTGCATATATGACACTTTCTCAAAAACTTTACTAAATATTTCAGCTGTCTCTATGCCAGTATCATGATATTTTACTAATTACGGTAATTTTATATCATCTTAATCATTCTCTTTCTTAAAAAAAAAAAGATTTATTTAGGGATGGTTGGGTGGTTCAGTGGTTGAGCATCTCCCTTGGGCTCAGGGTGTGATCCCTGGTCCAGAGATCGAGTCCCACGTTGGGCTCCCCACAGGGAGCCTGCTTCTCCCTCTTCTATGTCTCTGCCTCTCTCTCTGTATCTCTTATGAATAAATAAATAAAAATTTTAAAAAGATTTATTTATTTATTTTAGAAAGGGAGAGAGTCTGTACAAGCTGGGAGAGGGGCAGAGGGAGAGAGAGAATTTCCCACAGACTCCCTGCTAAGTGCAGAGTTCAACTCGGGGCTCAAACTCAGGACCCTAAGATTATGACCTGAGCCAAAATCAAGAGTTGGATCCTTAACCAACTGAGTTACCCAGGTGCCCCTTATTCTCTTAATTTCTTTTTTTTTTAATGATTGATTTATTTATTTTAGAAAGAGAGCAAAAGGAGAATCTCAAACAGACTTCCTGCTGAGCACGGAGCCCATGTGGGGCTCTATCTTACAACCCTGAGATCATGACCTGAACCGAAATCAAGAGTCGGCTACTTAACCAACTGAGCCTATTTGGTATCTCTGTTCTCTTTGCTAATAATGCAATAAGAGTTGAGACTGGAATTGGAAAAGGAGGAGGGAAAAGTATTGCTTGTAGGAAATACAATTGTAAATACAGAAAACTCAAAAGAATCACCTAAAATTAATTAAATCAATGAAGAATTTAGTAAGAGGATTAGATAAAAGACACTAATTCAAAATTCAGTGACTTTCTGGTTTACTGGTGAGGCAGGTTTATTATTTGTGTAAAATTTTTCTTTCCTTCCCTCTTCTTGCAATGACCTCCCCAGAGTCAGTATATACTTCCTACCCTGTGAACCATGTGATTTGCTTTGACCTATAGGAATGTGGGAGAAAGTGACAACGTGCCAACTCCTAGCTGAGGTCCTAAGGAGTGCAGCAAGTTTCCAACACGCTCTCTGAGATCTTCTGCTCTCTAGTCTGAGAAGAGCATGTCCCAGGTGACCCAGGCTTTTTCGGATCATGTCCAGAAATTAAGACCAGAACTCAGACAAAGCCTAGAGCCCAGTCTAGCTCACCTAATTCTGGAAGAGATCAGATAAACTGCACCTACAGAGTATGAAATACATGTTTGCAGGAGCAAGCATCTGAAACACAATATGTACTAAAACACCCCAAGCACTCTGAGTTATCACACATGGGGAATGGTTAAGTGAATCATGGTACTTCAACGATGCAGCCATTAAAATTATTTTTATGAATGGCATTTAGTGATGTAAGAAAATGCTTATACTATGATAAGGAAAATAGCAGAATATAAAATTGACTATACGATAAGCTTTTAGCAATAGAAAAATGCAATTAAAAGCTAAATTGTGGGGATCCCTGGGTGGCGCAGCGGTTTAGCGTCTGCCTTTGGCCCAGGGCGCGATCCTGGAGACCCAGGATCGAATCCCACGTCAGGCTCCTGGTGCATGTAGCCTGCTTCTCCCTCTGCCCCCCTCTCTCTCTCTCTCTCTCTCTCTCTGTGTGTGACTATCATAAATAAAAAAAACAAATTAAAAAAAAAAAGCTAAATTGTGTGAGGAAGTTTTTTGGAGGCTTATCTGAAAAGCATGCATTATTTTTCCCACTTAGAACAGTGGTTGCCAATTGTCAGTCATGGGTTGATTTTGGTTCACAGTCATATCTGGCACAGTGTTTTAAAAATAAAAATTCATCTTCAATATTTTAAAATTGAGCTATTTTACATATAAATTCCAATTTCCATGTCCCCTGGAAAATAACGTGTCCTCTTGAGGATCTGGAAGCAATATTTTCCCATGGTCACTTCCAATGTGAGCTGAGTAGCTGCTCCCCAGATAGGAAACGTGCTCTCCCATGATTTTTTTCTTACATGGTACCTCGTTTACATTACCCGCTTTGCCCCTGTAGGCGTTTGCTTGTGCAATCGCTCATTACACACTGAATTTAATCCTTGGGTTTTGTCAGAGCATCAAAAGCTATTTCCCTCAACCACACCACTTGGGCTTCTTGCCATCAGCTTATGGAATTCGTTACTATCATCTTCACAGGAAGCCATTGAGGATGTGGTTCTCTACAATCCATAGGAAAAAATCTTGTCTGCACTTAATGCCAGAAAATACTTCTTCTCCCTGGTCATGATTTCTTTTTTTTTAATCTCATAGATGCCCTGAGTCATATGATCAATCATGGCTCTCTCAGTGCTGGCTTCTGGGAAGATTAGAGCCAAATCCTTCATAAAGTACAGTGTATCAGAGCCATATGATACACACTGCATGTATAGAAAAAGAATGGAAGGAGATGCATTAAAGCATCAAGAGCAATGTTGTAGGTGGGTTTCCTAAAAGCAGACCCTGAGATGAGGATTCAAATGCAAATGATTTATTATGGAAGTGCTTCTAGGAGAAACCAGTCAGCCAGTGGGGAAAGCAGGACAGGGAAGGGGAAGAAGTCAAGTAAGGATGGGTTATAGAACAATGGAGAGTAACCTCAGTATCTTCTTGTGGGGGAATTCTGAAACGTAAGCCATGCCTCACAGGATTTCATGCTTCTTTCTATATGGTTTTCCCGGGCACTTCTACCTCTCTGTAAATTTGTCAAAGTCCACCAATTTAAATATTAATTTCATTCAAAAAACATCTTCACAGAAACATGGAGAATAACTGACCAAATATTTAGGCACCATGGCCCAGCTGAGTTGACACATAAAACTAACCACCACACGAGGACAAGTTCTCGTTTCTGACTTGGTGGTTGGCCGATTGCATACTCTTTTCTAGCTGGCACTTTTTGCTTGTGTTTGTCTTCCAATCAGATCACAAGCACTGTAAGGGCTTGATTCCCCACAGCACCAAGCACAGTGACTGCCGTCCATGATAAGAAATACATTTTACATGACACAGCAGACACTGTTGGTGCTCTGTATAGATTTCTTTGGTCTATTCCAAGGTCATCACAGGCAGTTCCTCTGCATTCTGACAGCTGTTCTATCTCTTTGACAGAAGGTGTCCTCTGACCATAAGGTCATACATGGTCTATGTGTGGGGCATCCTGAAAGCGCTACGGAGCTAATGCCCAGGCGAAACCCTAACTGATGGAGGATGGATGTTTGTGGACCAATGCTTCAGCATCCATATCTCAGGGGGATGACTCTGAGGCATTTCCACAGGGTCTCTTAAACATTCCCCAGAAGATTGAGTTCCAGTGGCTCATAGTGGTAGCTCAGTCATTAATGGTGTGCTTCACTGGCTTCTTCTTTCCTATCTCATTTACTCCATCACCTCACAGTACTTTCTGGAATCATACCCTCTTCCCCAAGTAAACTACTTGCCCCAAATCCTTGTCTCAGGCTCTCTTTGGAGGCAAGAAGGTGGTAATGATACACTGTGATCTGGTACACTCATATCTGAAACAAAAGTTTCCAGAAACAATGCTTACCCCAATACATCGAATGACTGTGATATTTTCTTTTCCCCTCTATTGTGCTAGACATGATCCACTAAAGTGACTTGATGACTCACTCATGGGTCTCAGTCTGCAGTTTGAAAACCACCATCCCAGAGGGTGGACATATGAAAGAGAACTGGGTCTTGGTCATAAAGGCAATTTAATAGTCTAACCCTTCCTTGGGGGGTGCACAGGGAGCAGCTGACGTCAGCTTTGGGGGCCTCTCACAGCCTGTGGACGTCTCCTTTTCATTACATTTCAAACCAGTGCTTCTGTCAAGGGGCTACTTCATTGGCCTCTGCTGACCATCCTGGCACACATCCAAATCGAAACAATGTCCCCCTTTTCTCTGAATTGTCCTTCGGGTCACCTCAGAGAAGACCAGAGCTGGGAGTGAGGGTGGGGAGAGCAATCAGGAAGGAGGAGGAGGAGAAAGAGAAGGAAGAGGAGGGGTGGATGTAGATTTTCAAAGGTCAGCTTGAGTATGGTTAGCGAACGCTTGGAGATTTATTCCAAGTGCCTTTCCTGACTGGAAAAACAACAATAAAAGGAAAAAAAAAAAAAAAACCCAAGCCCACAAGTGGGGTAGGAGTTGAAGAACACTTTAATTCATAAGGAAAAGCGCTTGAATAATTGATGCAGCCGCCATGCCAAAGATAATTTCAGCCCTCTCTCTATCTCACAAAGACATTTAGCATTGATTGAGATCAAAGTATCTAGAACCCCCGCTGCTAGGCTGAAAGGCAAAACTCACAGCGGCCTTTCTCCGCTCTGATAATGTCGTCTTTATGTAGTTAATAAACTGCGCACTTCAGTCAAACTATATCATTACAGAAGACTTAGGGAGCTAATAATTTAAAAGCAAAGAATTGCCTCTGTTCTTCACTTTGAACTAAACAACATTCTGTTGAATGAGGAGAACATCAAAGTCTTGTCACTATTACCAGTGTGGATTGAGCAGAAGGCCGCACAGAGTGGGTACTTCAGTCATCAAGAGAAAGAGAGAGAGAGAGAAGAGAGAGAGAGAGAGAGAGAGAAAGATGAAAGATACTGGCTTATCAATCCAAAGGCAGTACCAGGTGTTTTATTATTATATTTTTTTAGTATGTGAGCATCAGGTGGTTTGCTTATTGATGAGCGTCCTTGTTAAATGGATGTACGTGAACCAGCAGACTGTTCATTTTCTTACCTTGGCCCCATTCTGAACCTCGTCTCAGCTACCTTTGTGTCCACCTTCAGCCTGCCTATCCCTCTCGCCACTTCCTGGTCCCCCCAGTTCTGCTTTCCAGCTTTTGTGCTTCATCTTTGTGAAGGGCAGGAAAGTCCTGTCTCCCTCTCTTGCTGGTTTATTGGTCACTGAATGGCTTGCCGGCCTCTACTCTACCTCCAAGACTCCACTGACTTGCTGGAGGAGGGCATCCTTGTGCACATGTATTTGAGGAGATGCAACCATTTGGAGTAGGGGTTTTCTGGGACTGAGAATGCCATTCCACCAGTGCACACACACACACCCTACCTGGTTCTGTTGGCACCTAAGACCTTCCACTTGACCTCCTTCACGCCCACTACTGGAAGAGTGCCTTAGGATGGATTTGAAAGAAGGGGTACTTGTGGAGGTGATTTATTTATTGAAGAGGTTCTTAGGAGAAGTACCTTTGAGGAAGTGATGGAGGCAGGATAGAGGAAGATATAGCTCAGCTGAAGTGTGGTCTTAGCTTGTCCCACAGGGTACTACATGGCTTGAATAACACCACAGGTTGTCCCTCCTTGAGGTGAGGGGCTGGCCTTTGTATCCTAGATCAATCAGCTCGTTGGCTGCAGGCTGCCCCGGGGTGAGGGTGGGGGCAGGTTAACATTCTAGGTACTTTCCAGGGATGGAGCTCCCATAGGCCAAGGGCAAGTCCTCAGATCCCGGTGCAGCTGTGAGCCCTTTGCAGTCAAGATGGACAGCAGCTGGAGGCAGGTGCGTGGCTTGGCAAAGGAGTCCTGGGCAGCGTGTAGGGAAGGTAATTCGGATTAATGTTCAGAAGACTTTAGAAAATGTACATCTCATATAATCTGGCAGTTTATGTCTTGGTTTTAATCCCGAGGAAAATACGGATTTGTAAGAAGCTGTGCTGTTGTCACCACCACCACCTTCATTATCCTTCCTTGAACATGACTTTGCTGGGCGCCTTACATGTTATCTCATTCACTTCTTTCAGTGCTTCCATGAGGTACTGCCAATGATTTCACATCGGGACACGGTGGCTTGGAGAGGTTTTTACTCTCGCCTGGAGAAGGGGGTGTGCCCCTGGGATGTTCACTTTGATGTTACTTACAGTAATAAGAATTTGGAAATAACGTATTTCTCCAACACTGGCAGCAAGGGAGGTGAATAACTATGCCTCCTTACCGTGGCATAGTACGCAATCAAAATGCCATAATGACACAGGGATGGGTCCCTAATGCATTGTTTTGTTTTGTTTTTTTAAATATTATTTATTTATTCATTCATGAGAGACTCAGAGAGAGAAAGAGGCAGAGACACAGGCAGAGGGAGAAACAGGCTCCATGCAGTGAACCTGCTATGGGACTCGATCCCAGGACCGCAGGATCACGACCTGAGCCGAAGGCAGACGCTCAACCACTGAGCCCCCCAGGCATCCCCCTAATGCGTTATTAAGTGGAAAAGCTAGGCCACAACGCAGCATCTTACTGATATGTGTGTGTGTATACAGTATTTTTAAAACATTAAGGGATACTTTTGTATTTGCATTTCCTTTTACCCTTTGCTGAACCTCCTCCCTACCCACTATCCTTGGCATTAAAGTTCAGCCCTTTGGTGCTTATTGCCTCAGGGAAGGGATGTGAATAGAAAGCAGTAGAAGAGGAAAGTCATCAAGGGGCTTTGGCAACAGAGGCAGGGTGGATAAACTTTCCCCTGGCCTCACCCCAGAAAGAGATCCCCTGGGTTTGAGAGGGGTGGGGAGTAGAGGTGAGGGGGAGAAGGATGGCAAGAGTTGCTGAGAGCTTAGATGCTAAAGGATTCCTGAGAAAATGTTGGGAGCCCTGTCTATCACTTGGCTGGGATGCCGGAGGCTGCAAGGAGGTGGAGGATGCTTCAAAGGCTCTGAGAACCAAGAGATCTGAGGCCAATTCCTGAGAGGCCTTTGACCCCTGAGAGGGAGTATTGTGGGGAGAGGGTCCTGTGATGAGACTCCAGGCAGTTTCTGTGACACACCGGGGCTCGTCCCTGCGCTGCAGGGGACCCATGAGGCAGAGGCACTTGACCTGCGGGGCTTGGAGAAGGGAGTGAGGGGCTGTAGGCTGAGAATGGTCTGGATGGACGCCTGGATCCATGGACCGGATCCCCTTACCCCTGACTCTCTCTGCTCTGGATCCTCCTCGCCTTCTTCAGCCACCATGGGAATTTGGAGAAAACTCCAGGGAAAGGAGACAGGTTCAACTAGCAAGACTGAGCTCCTGCCTGCAGTGCAGCTCAGGCTCCTAACAGAAATTAAGTTGAGCTAGAGGAAATAAAGATTTATTTCTTGCCCACCTGAAGCTGTGGGCTGGGATTTATGCTCACTGACACACAGGAAAGGAGTCGAAGAGCACATTGCAAAATTATGATTCAGTGATTATTGTTGAGTGATTTCTGCTTTCTTTTTGGCGCTTTCCTCTGCGTGGGTTTTTTTTTTTTTTTCCATAGAACATTCATTAATTTTGAAATTAGGTGACAAAAAGGGATTTCAGATCCTTCCACGACAACCACAATAGCTCACCTCTACTAAGGAAGGAAGCTCAATATGCTGGGCATTGGGCTGGCCACTTTTCTTTTTTTCAGGAAGTCATTAGTATTTTATTTTTTATTGAGGTATAATTGACATACAACCTTCCAATGAGTTTCAGATGTACAACACAACGATTCGACATCCTTATATGGAAAGAAATGGTCCGACCACCAAGTGGCTGGCCACTTTATGTTATTCCGTTCATTTATTCCGTTCATTTCTTGCGACTGCCCTACGGGGTAGGTACTATGGTGATCACATTTTACAGATAAGAAATTTGAGGCTCTGAGAAGTCAAGCAACTGACTTCAAATGACAGAAATGTGTTAACAGTGCAGGTCTATCTGGCTTCCAAGTCTTGTGCTCTTTCCATCATGCCCCATTGTCTATCAGGGGAACTTTTTCTGCTAAACACGAAATTAGCCAAAGCATCTGGGATGGGTTTAGGGATTCCAAGTGAGCACAGGTGCTGAGCAGAGCTGGCCTTGCCAATAAACAGAAGAGTCCATACAAAGGGCTGACCAGCATGGGGCCCGAGGACACAGCTGTCTGTACAGTGTGAAAGGAAAACTTGCCATGATGAATTATATTGATGTAACAATGAAAGAATCGTTTTTGAAAGAAATGAACTGTTATTAAAACACAAAGGCACATGAATCGCATCAACATTGATCTGCTCAGTGTAATTTCTGAACTAGGCAGTATTTTTTTTAAGATACGTTCTCATTGAAGTTTGACATAAATAGAGAAGCTCACACAGAGACCCGGTATACAGCTTGATGAATTTTCTCAAAGTGAGCATGCCCATGTGGCCAGCTCCCAGATCAAGAAACAAGCATTTCGAGAACCCCAGAAGATCCCCTTCATGCCCTCTGCCAGCTACCTCTCCCCCCCATGAACAACCACCCTGACTTCTAACATTTTAGATTAGTGTTGCCTGTTTTTGAACTTTATGTAGATTGAATTTTCTGAACATTATATAAGTGGATTGTACAGTATATTTGTGAGATTTATCCATAGTGTTTATGTAAAATTTGTGCATGTTATTGACATATAGCATTTCACAGTCCATATTAATTTTGAGTGACTATATTTAATGTATGCAAATAGATCCAGTTGAATTCACCCATTCTTCTGCTGATGGCAGGTGCTTCTGAGGAGCCCCCCTGAGTAGCCAGGAATAATTAAGAAGTTACTCATAAGGGAGGTATAAAGGGTTTGTGGGGAAGGAGGAGCACATGGGGACTCCAAAGAGAATTTGGTCTTCATTCAGGCAGTAATTACTGAGTTCCTTCAAAGTGTCAGGCTCTGGATGTGGTGCTGTGAACACAGGGATAAATAAATATCATTCTTTTCTTTGAAAAACTCAGTCTAGCTGGAAGATAGTTGTGTATATAACTAGCGGTGACAGTGCGTGATAACAGACAAACACCCCTGTTGTTTGCCTACACAACAACTATTTTCCATTACTCCTTTGTTCATAGAGCCATGAGTCTTTTTTTTTTTTTTTTTCATGTCACCACGTTCTGGAGATAGGTATGTCCCTTCCAGTCCCAAGGGATAAACCATGACTGGACCAAGCCAAGTGTAATCCCCACTTCTAGGGACTGTTTAGGGGTCGGCATGTGACTAGATCTGGCCAATGAGATCTGGACTCCTCCCTCCTGACTTGAGAATAGTTGTGCATAGACATGGCATTTGGAAAGGAGGCAGTTATACTGGGACAACACCAAGGATGAAAACCCAAATGCTGAGTTCTGCAATATGAAAAGAGAAAAGTGCCAGATTCCCAGAGATTCTTGTTGAACTGCTGTGCCAACCCCAGAACAGTCCTTGCCCCAGACTTCCTGTTAGGGGAGATAATCAGATCCCTTCAGCCTCTGTCAGGACTCTGTAGCTGGGAGCAGGCTTTTCCCAGGGGATACATGTGTGTAGATTGCTGCAGGAGTGTGGGGGAGAGACGTGGGTGTTGACATGGAAAGCACCATGGAAGGTCTGGGGAGAGCAAATTTCTCCCCAGATGAGTCATGGAGGATAAACAGGCATGTTAGAGAAGGAAGGGGGATGGGAGAGAAACAATCCCACTTAGAGGAAAGGGTCTGAGCAGGATCATAAAAGCCTTTGAGGGACAGGTTAGAAATCTGGCAAAACTCAATCCCAGGATGCACCAAAGACAGGTGGGAGCCTAGAAATTCAGGGTGAGGTGAGGCTGTGTAAGGGTCTTCTGTGCAATTTCACCTTGAGGTGAACTCATTGCCTAAGCCTACTTTCATTTTGGCAGAAGTTCTGGGTTTCTTCAAGCTCTGATTTTAATATTCACTAGTTAAGATTGATTAAGAATCTTCAAACAGGATGCTTATTATTAATGGCAAGGTCTTGTCCTGAGTTAACGTGCCTCTAGAAAGGCAGGTTACAGGTACTGAAAGTTTAACTACTTGGGTAGTGCCTGAGTCAGAATCCATGCCCTGCTCGTAGAGAATCTTCTCTACAGAAAGCTCCAAATGCCTTGTGTGACTTATGTTTGCAATATGGCATGATCTGGGACACACATTTGCATATTTGGAGGTACACGGGAAGTCTAGCAATATGAAATACCTTTTGAGGAGTCACACAGCTAATTAGAAGAACAGACAAGGGGTGCCTGGGTGACTCAGTTGGTTAAGCATCTGCCTCCGGCTCAGGTCATGATCCTGCGGTCCTGGGATCGAGCCCCACGTCAGGCTCCCTGCTCAGGGAGAAGGAGTGTCTGCTTCTCCTTCTCCCTCTGCCCCTCTCTCCTTGTTTGTGCTCTCTCTCTGTCTCTCAAATAAACAAAGAGAATCTTTAAAAGAAGGAAGAGGAGGAGGAGGAGGAGAAGGAGGACAGACCAGACGACTTCCACATCTTCTGGTTCCTCTGCACCAAGTGCCATCTAATTTATCACCATCCCGAGCAGGTGGAAGAGGCTCCAGGAGTGGTGGATACATCATTGACTCAAGGCTTCCAGCCTCCACCCCTTCTACTGGTTATCTATTGCTTTGGAACAAAGTATGGCACAACTTAGTGTCTTAAAACACCAGAATCATCTATTTTGCCTGTAAATGTGCAATTTGGACAGGACTTGGAAGGAATAGCTCATTGTTGCTGCATGCAGCCTCAGCTGGAGTAATGCAATGGGGATGGTGGCTGAAGGGTGCCCTTTAGAAATGGCTCACCCATAGGGCTGGCAAGTTGGTGCTGGCTATTGTTTGGATACTGAGCCTCAGCCATCTCTCTGGGCCTCAGTGCTGTCCATAGGGGCCTCTCCACAGGCTGCTTGGGCTTCCTCATAGTATGGTGGTCATGTTCGAAGACAGAGCATCCCAAAAGAGAAAGGCAGGAATGCATGACATTTTTTTAGGACTTAACCTTGGATGTCACATAGCGTCACTTCTGATGTACTCTATTGGACAGGCAGCCATCAGACCCACCCAGGCTCAGGGAGGAGGGGAAGCACCACGGTCCTAAAAGAGCTTATAGGAAAGAAGATATTATTGCAGCCATTTTTACAAAGTGCAATCTGCCATGATCCTTTACCAGAGGCTCCAGAATTACTCCACAAGTTCATAAACTTTATCTTTCATAAGGATAAAGATGTCCTAGGGAAAAGCGGAGAAAAACATAGCTGTAGCCTGGGGCACAACAGGTAACTCAGCCCAGGGGCCAGATGCCATTTCTGTGTTCTTTGTATCCCTCCTTCCCTCTGGACGTAGAACCCTCCCTGTCCTTTTGCAAACTATCATAATCCTGGCCTGGCCAATCAGAATATTTACCCCATTTTTCTAGCCATAATTATTGGTTCTGGGGTAGTTATCTGACCCAAGCCAGGCCAATGGGAGTGAGCCATGGAACCTCAGCCAAAGCTACTGAGAAGTCATTGGCTCTAAGTACGGGTAAGCTTAGAGCTCCTTCCTGGGCTGCATCTTTTCTAAGGTTCCACGTGTAAGAGACTGTCGAGGAATGAAACCAAAATCCGGAAGGCAAAGCTGAGAGGTGAAGAGTGAGAAGGATTTCTGATCACATTGTTTGCAGACTTGGTTTTGACTATTTGCAATGGCGCATCTGCCTCTGGAGTTTTTGTTTATACAGTTGACCCTTGAACAACACAGATTTGAATTGTGCGAGTCCACTTGTATGTGGATTTTTTTTTCACAGTAAATGTATTTTCTCTTCCTTATGATTTTCTTTCTTTCTTTCTTTTTTTTTAAGATTGTTTATTTATTCCCGAGAGACCACAGAGAGAAGCAGAGGCATAGACAGAGGGAGAAACAGGTTCCCTGCCTGGAGCCTGATGTGGGACTTGATCCCAGGACCCCAGGATCAGGCCCTGAGCCAAAGGCAGACACTCAGCCAGTGAGCCACCCAGGTGCCCCTTTATGATTTTCTTAACATTTTCTTTTTCTAACTTACTATATTGTAAGAATATAGTATATAATACAACAGATGAAATATATACTAACTGACTGTTTACTTTGTTCCTGCCAATAGTAGGTTATTAATAATTAAGTTTTTGGGGAGTCAAAGTTCATACTCAGATTTTTTGACAGTTCAAGGGATTGGGAACCCCTAACTCCCACGTTGTTGAAGGATCACTGTGTACACCAATCAATTTTCTTTGGGGCATAAGCCAGGTTGAATTGAGTTTCTGGCACATGCAGCCAAAAGTGTTCTAATTAATGTAGTGAGCTTCCTACATAAATATTAACACAGAGAAATTGAGTTAGAAGTTTGCAATATTCTCCTTGGAAAAATGATTCAGAGTCCCAAGGACATAAAGTCACCATGTAAAATATACGCTCCTCCAGAATGGACAGATTAGAGGTGAGGCTGACCTCAAAGAAACGGTCTTATGGCTAGGTAAGGCTTGCATGGCTAAGGAAATATCAGACATGCTGGGTTGGTTCTGCTGTGTGTCTGACACCTGCTTCTGGTCGCTGTTAGTGTGATATGGGACTCTGGGCAGGATAGTATATATTCATTAATCTAATAGAGTTCCCATCCATCCATTCATCTATTCATCCATCCCTCTCTACATTTGCCCTTTAATTAAATACATATTGATTGAGTTTAAGTAATTGGCACAAGGCTTTCAGAGAGGGAGGACTTGAAGTGCTCCATCAAGGTCAAATTAGCAAGACTTTCTGTGCCTGGTGGCTGGAGCTCAGCCAGATGCCCTCTTTTTTCATCAGATCAAAATCAGAAAATCTAAGTTAGGTACTTGCTCATTTCCCTTTAGTGCTCCTACTTGATGATTCAAACAACTTTCAAATGGATAACTCAGAATGTGATCTGGTCCAATTCTCACGCCTGGGATGGGAAAACCCAACTTGGGGAGTGAGAGGGATTTATGCCAAGACTTGACATCTACTCCAGGCCGGTGACGCCATCACTCCACGGTGGCTGGAGGGTCAGGAGGGGACTGACCACACAGTTCTGGGGCCCTAGGGCCAGCAGAGAATCAGAGGCAGCTGGTGTGATGGGCACAGTGGATGGGACCCACACGGGCAAGGAGAGTGGGAAAAGAGCTAGGAGCCACAGAAAAGCTGCCCCTGTGGTTTTCCCCCCACAGATTAAGCGTGTCTGCGTAGACTGCCCTGCAGGATGGGATTTCTACACGTTGGCCCCAGGACCATGGGAAGGGCCTGCCCCGGGCGGGCTCACAGAGGGTGCCGGGCTGCTCTGCCCCCCGACTTCTCTCCTCCACAACGGAAATTGCGGACTTGTTCCTGCTTTGCTCTGGACCAGGGATTATGGAGCTTAAACTTGCTCCTTCAAGCCATGTTCAAGTTTTTGACTTAAAAGGGAAATGTTTCATTTTAGGCCAAATGCATCCCCCCCCTTCCCCCTTCTTGGAAAGAGAACAAAGCAATTCAAATCAGAAAACAGAGGGAACTCCGTGCGCACTGTCCACAGGGACCCGGCTCCCAACTGGATCCGACGGAATTTGATTGAAGTACAACTGAACCCCTCTGCGTTTGTTCAAATGTCATTTAAATAGAAACGTTTCAAATCTCTGCCAAGTAACTGCCCAGGGGGTGGCGTGGAACGGAGTCGGGGCCCTCTCGGCTCTGCAGGCTGCTGGGGCAGGAGACCATGGGGCGGGACCCAGGCCAGGGGGGACTCAGCCTTGCTCACAGTGGGGTGGGGGAAGCAGTGGGAAGAGAGAGGAGCTGGGAAGAGGAAGGGGGGAAGGGGGTGGGGGTGGACACCCTGGGCAGTTTTTACTATACAGGTACACAGCACAAATGAGACACCAGATGCCTGCATCTTGGCATCTTATTTATTTATTCATTTATTTATTTATTTTTGAAAGATGTAGACAAATCTAAGGCCTGGAAGGATCTGTGATCAGGAGAGCCTTGAGCCTTCAAGGTTTGGCTGGTCACCCCTTTAGTGTCATGAGGATTTTAATGTCAGTACACCATGCAGGGGCTGTTTTTAGCTGGTCAGTTTGGAAAGGAGACACCATCTCTGGCTTGCCTGGGTTTTGTCAAGGCAAGTGGATAGGATCTGGCTTGGGGGTGGGGGTGGTGCTGAGGGTGTGGGTCTCCATTTCCTGACCCAATGTGGTAAAGGCAGCCAGGGAAGTCAGGGGCTTGATGCTCTTGGTACCCAACCCCAAGAGTCTGTAAGCAGAGTCACAGTGAGCCCTGGTGATGCCCAATAGGGAGGATTCTGGATATCTTATCCTCCCCTCAACTGTAATGGGTACCTTTTTATGTTTTGTATTTTCTAGTTCTGGGTAAAATCTTATGATGGAAGAAATCTGCTACTAATAGCACTGTCTGAGAACCACAGAAGTAGATATTTAGAATGGCCCCTTGTTCTGATAGTCTGATAGTCTATGAGATCAAAACTGGGAAAAGATTAGAGTGGGGTCAATCCTTCACTCCTAGGGACCCATTAACATGGGAAGGAATGAATTTACTCATCGTGACCTTTCTTCCCAGGACAGTAGGCTTACCTGGCTGTTGGTTAAAAAACATTGTTGATATCAGGATAGATAAGCGACTCATTCAACATGTGTGACTCATATCAAATCTTCAAGACACAATTATGTCTGATGCCTGTGTTTTTCCTTCAGTCTTTGTTTATGGAAAGGCTATAAAAGAGGGCTTCCCACATTTCTCAGGATGAGGACAACTTTACATATCAAAAGGCTGCTGCTGACCCTCAACTAGTAGTGGTTGGATTTTCCTTATGTGTAGACAGAAAATATCTAATGAAATAAATCCACTCTAAATTTAATAGTTCTTTGAAATGAGCTTGCATTTTATCACTACATCTACTTATATTTGAAAAGTCATTGCACATATATGTGTTAGACATTATTTATTCATTCTAGATATAATGCTCAGTATCAAGATGATTTGAGAGTATTCACAGTTACTTCAGTGTTCAAGGATTGGTAAACATACATACACACAAACTTGCTGTTGTATATAGATGAAGCATGGCAAATAGTTGAGTCTATGTTTCCTATCACTCCATCATTCCATTTCTTTTTCCTGCTGAATCTGAAATCCAGCCTCAGAACCCTTCTTAACACAGTGCTGTAAGAAATTCCTTTCTATGGAAGTTGGCACATGAGGTCACACATACACTCATTTCCTTCCTCTGAGATAGACTGCAAGGTTTTAGAGGGTAGGGGTCTAGAAAGATGCTTATTTGGCATTGTTCTGAGCCTAAACACAATAATGAAAAACTTCTAGAACTTGGAAAAGATTCACATGGGTCTGGATTAATCAGGCTGGTCAGTGACTTATGCAGATAGATTTAGGGGACTCAGAGAAAGTGCAGTATTGGTGATCCTACAAGATGAGCCTTCCCTCTGAATTGAAATTATTAACTTAAAGATGTATGAGAAGAGCAGTCTAAGAGTCACTAAAGTTAGTTCTCCCTGTCTTATAGACCTTTTTGTTCTCTTATCTTAGAGAACCTCTTAAAGCAGCAGGGTACTCAAAAGGATACATTTCCTTTCATCACTATGTTCAGCAAGAAGTAGCTCTGAGGAGTCCCTTTCTATGAGGATCACCAATGGAGATGGTCGTTCCTGCACTGAGAAAGGACCCCAAGGTATGAAGGAGCTGCTCACTGTAACTCAGCCAAACACAGAAATCACAGACCTTTAGAACTGAAAGAGACCCAAGACTGATCTCTTTATAGATCAGAAAACTGATCCCCACATTGATGGTCCACATATAATTAATTGCAGCCTTAATAAATTAATTATCTAATTGGGCACAATGAGGCTTTTATAACTTTGCTCAAATTTCAGTGACCTCAGTTAAAAATCACAGAAGATATACCATTTAATTTCAAGATGGTCTGCCAAACCCCAAATCAAATTCGTTGTGCATCTCCACATTCTTGGTGATAAATTACACTTGGTAGAAATTAGTTCATTTCTTTGAAGTGGCCATGGAATAATGGATAGGCAGACGTAAAATGCTCCCACATTGGGGTGACTTGGACAGAAACCCTGTGTCATTCAGCTGTTATCACAGAATCATGGCCATATCAGCTTTCATTAGCTTGTGTAGGACCACTACTCTGTAGGACAGATATTGTCCTCTTCCATATATTAAGTAAGTTCCCTTATCTGACCATACCTTTTCTTCCACTCCCTTTTCAGATATTAAAAGCCATGGGATCAAAATCCCAGCTGGCTTTCTTGGAAGAATTGGCTAGCCAATCCTAAAATTCATATAGAAATGAAGGGACCCAGGTGGCGCCCAGGTGGCTCAGTTGGTTAAGCGCCCAACTCTTGATTTTGGCTCAGGTCATGCTCTCAGGGTCCTGGGATGGAGCCCTATGTTGGCCTGTGTGGTCAGCAGGGACTCTGCTTGAGGATTCTATCTGTCGCCCTCCCTCTATCCTCCCCTGCTTGCACGCATGCTCTCTTTCAAATAAATAAATAAATAAATCTTAAAAAAAAAAAAAAGAAAAGAAATGCAAGAGATCCAGAATAGCCAAACAATCTCAAAAAAGAATGAAATTGGGGGACTCTCTCTTGATTTCAAAACATACCACAAAACTATAGTAATCAATCCCGGTGTAAGGATGTACCTATGGATAAATGGAATAGAATTGAGAATCTAGAAATAAACCCATGCATTTGTGATCAGTTGACTTTGAACACACATGGTGAGACAATTCAATGAGGGAAAGAATAATCTTGTCAACAAATGGTTCTGGGACAACTGTGAATCCACATGCAAAAGAATGAAGTTGGGCCCCTACCTCATACCATATACACAAATTGCCTCAGAATAGTCAAAGACCTAAGTGTGAGAGCTAAAACTTTTAGAAGAAAACATCAGTGAAAATCTTCATGACCTTGGATTAGGCAACAGTTTCTTAGATATGACACCAAAGGCACAAGCAACCAAAAAAATGATAAATTGGACTTTATCAACTTTCAGTACTTCAGAAGTGCCTGGCTGGTTCAGTTGGTTAGGTGTCTGACTCATAGTTTCAGCCCAGGTCGTGATCTCAGCATTCTGGGATGGAGCTCCATGTCTGGCTCCATGCTCAGTGTGAAATCTGCTTGAGATTAAAAAAAAAAAAAATTAAATGCTTCAAAGGACACTATCAAAAAAGTGAAAAGACAACCCACAGAATGGGAGAAAGTATTTGCAAATCATATATCTGATACGATCTAGTGTTCAGAGCTCTTGCAACTCCAAAATAAAAAGGCAAATAACTCAATTAAAAAATGGACGAAGGATTTGAATGACCATTTTACCAAAGAAGACACATGAATGGCCAATAAGCAGATAATGCTCAACATCATTAATCATCAGAGAAATGCAAGTAAAAGCCACAATAAGATATGACTTCATACTCACTGGGATGGTTATAATCAAAAAGACAGACAATAGCAAATGTTGGTGAAGATGTGGAGAGATGTTGCTGGTGGGAATGTAAAGTGGTGCAGCCACTTTGGAAAAGTTTGGTAATTCCCCCAAAAGTCCAATATGGAGTTACCATAAGATTCAGCAATTCACTTTTAAGTATACACCCAAGAGACTTGAAAACAAATATCTACACAAAAATTGATGTGTGAATGTCTACAGCAGGATTATTCATAAATGCCAAAAGGTGCAAACATCCCAAATACCCATCAACTGATGAAAAATATTCCTATGCAGAAATATTTTTCTACCGTAAAATGAAACAAAGTGCTGATGTATATGTTACAACATGGAGGAATTTTGAAAACATTATGCTGAGTGAAACAAGCCAGACACACAGGCCACATATTATATGATTCCATTTATATGAATGTCCAAAATAGGCAATCCATAGAGACAGAAAATATATTAGTGGTTTTTGAAGGCTGAGAGTTGGGGATGGGGAGGGAGTGACTGGTAATGGGTACAGGATTTCTTCTAGAGGTGATGAAAATATTCTGGAATTACATAGTGGTGAAGGTTGGAGAACTTTGGGAATACACCAAATCCCACAGAACTGTGTGCTTTTAATGAGTGAGTTTAATAGTATGTGAATTATATTTCAGTTTTTAAAAAAAGGCCATGGGGATGAATTTGGGAAATGGATTAGGAGAGTCAAGGGGGAAAGCAAGAGCTAAGTGGCATCAAGACTCATTTCTCTTGTCCATGCTAGCATTTTTCATGATCATCAAATGTGAGTGGGGCATGGAAGAGGTCACTTGTGTGTAGTGACAGTGGCCCAAACTAGGTGACCAGGATGTGCATATTTTGGTCTTGTTTCTTCCATTGCTTAGTGATTTTAATCTGGTCATTGGATATTTGCTGATTTTCTCTTATGCATGTTGGTGGTTTGGCACAGAAGAAAGAACATGAGACTCATAGCCAGAGAATCTTGGTTCTTCCCTTAGCTCACTGAAGGATCCTGGGCAGGTTATTTGGCCCACCATCAACCTGAATTTCCTCATCTACAACATGGTTTGATGGGAAGACTCATTGTCAAGTTCCAGGCACCTGGTCTATATCCATTCAAAATTAGTGCCTTGCTTTCCCTTCTCATCTTCCCAGAGTGGTGAGACCTTGTATCTATACATGAGAGAATAGGAGTAGGGGAAGGATGGGTGAAGAGGAAAATTGTACCCTCATGTGCCCTCACTGAGGCTCTAACAGGGAAAGAATCTGTTCACAGCCAAACCTGTCAGGTCTAGATTTCATCTGAGGGCAACTTCCCAGGAGCTCTATGAGAATTCAGCTGAACCAAAAGGCTCAGGGCTGGATGAATTTCCCAACCAGCAAACCACCATAAACCAGGTTAACTATGATGAGTTTCTGGAAACCTGAGCCTCTGTTGCTTCCTCTCCTCTCCACTGGAAAAATTCAGATTGCTTACCAGGTTCCTAGATACTTGCCCCACTGTACTGGCTGCTGTGATGTCACTGGGCTTCCTTAGTGACGTCCCTGCCACCCCCTCCTTACCATCAGAGAGAGCCCTCAGCAGAGGCGGAAACTGAGTCAGAGGGTCCTTTCCAGAAGTCAACCCCTTCTCTTCACCCTCCTTCCATAAACTCTGACCCGCAGCTGGTTTTCGTTCTCCTTCTCTCTCAAGCTGTGAAGAATATCTCTTCCTAACACTTGTCAAAAATTAGAGCGAGACCTGCTTTCAAATGTTCTGTCTGTACTTGCCGGCCAGGAAGGCAGGTTTGTCTCTAAAGAATTTGCATTTACAATTCCAAATATGCACTTGTGCTAAGACGAAAGAATGTCTCCTCGCTTTCAAGCTGGGTTTGGCGTGACCTCTAGGTTTTAATATTTTCAACAAAGTGTCGTTTGACAATCCAGTCTTCTCCAGAGGAGAAGAGTGAATGTCCCTTCATACACACATACCGACTGGATTGAGAGGCAGATGGGAAGCCTTCGCCCAGAGCCATCTACTTTATTTTAGCATTTGCTGTCACTCTTTATTTAATTTTTGAAAATCTCTGCAGAAACATTGTTGTTTTCATTTCTCAGTTTTAGCTTCTTTTTTGGTTAAGACGGTCAACACAAGCTTTCTTAAGAAGACACAAAAGCATCCAGCCAGGTGGGGTTTCCCATCTGTCTCTCCATCTCTCCCATCCAACCCAGCACCCCATGTGGTCTCTTCCCAGCTCCAACAGGGGGGAACCTGGTGACATCCTCCAGGTCTTAATTGTGTCTGAGGGCAGCATCCTGGGAATCCTGCAAGAACCCCACAGACTGTACTCTTCTAGGGCTGCGCCCAAAGGGTGATAAGCAGTCCTGCACCAAAGGCCAGCTCAGAGTGTGTGCTTCTGGGACAGGTGCAGCTGGGCAGGAGGCCAGGAAGAAGTTGTCTCATGCTTCAGAAGTCCTCTTTATGGGTCCTGGTCTTTAGCTTTGTACCCCTTCTCCCCTCTAAGCCCCAAAGGCCCCATCTTGACAAATACGTGGTAGCCACTCCATGGCTCAGCCCGTAGATCAACTTGTCACAATAATCAGTGCTAACCCAGGCCACGTCACCTTGCCCTGTTTTGCTTAGAAGTCGGTGGAACAGCAGGATCTCTCACGACAGCTTCATTCAACACTCCAACAGGCCTGTGGGCACAGGATGGGGCAGGTTGACACAGATGCTGGCCTCCCTGGTGCGCAAGCAGGTGTCTGATAACCTCTCTCAGACCACCCTCACCATGAAGACCGCCCTTGTGTTTTGGGGCAAGAGGCCAGTCTTTGGAGAAACTTTCAGACACCCACACACAAGCTGCCCAGGGCCCCAGGGCTGGCTGGGGTGTGAGGACCAGAGCCCACACTGAGAAAGCACATAGGAATATTGTGCAAGGTCTCTCTGATTAACGTGGCCACCCTCCACCTGTCAATACTACCAGGAAACGGGCTCACGTCCATGGTCACAAAGCCAGGAAGTCATCAAGCTGCAGCCTGGCTGGAGGCCCTCTGAGCTCTGGGCCCATGCATGTATCACTGCACCACCTGTAACAACAGACGTAACCCCTCGGAGGCCAGGAGATGTCCAGCCGTCAGCGTGTGCTCTCAACTTGTAAAAGTCTTTGCACGTTTCCCTCTAGTATCTCTTTATCTTCTCCCAGGAGATCTCAGACAGAGTGGTCCAGGGAGATGCCACACCTGGCACTGGTCTCTGCCCCGGAGGGACTCCACCAGCCATGGTGCAGCCAGCTCCCACCAGCATGTGGGCAGCTACCCTCTCCTGAGGTGGCCCCTGGGCTTAGAAAGGCCTTCATTTGCACCCTGAACGTACGGGGCTCACTGTACCAGGGAGGAATGTCATCGAATGGGTCCCTCAGAGCACCGGGAAAGGCTGCCCGGCCCTGGGTGTGCGGTGCTTCTGGACAGTTCCCATCTGCGTGTCCCCCACAGTAGGGGTGACGGAAGATGTTCGAAAATTCTTACACATTACATTTTATCTAAAAAAAAAAAAAAAAGAAAAGAAAAGAAAAGAAAAAAGAAAAAAAAGAAAAGAAAAAACCTACTATATTGGGCAGCCCCGGTGGCATAGCGGTTTAGTGCCGCCTGCAGCCCAGGGCGTGATCCTGGAGACCCTGGATCGAGTCCCATGTCGGGCTCTCTGCATTTAGCCTGCTTCTCCCTCTGCCTGTGTCTCTGCCTCTCTCTCTCTCTCTCTCTGCATCTCTCTGAATAAATAAAATCTTTAAAAAAAAAGTTCATGGAAAATTACATTCTACTTCACCACGTATCTGTTTCTTTTTTTGTCTTTCTTTTAAAAAATTGTAGTACAATGCATATAACACAAAATTTACCATTGTAACCATTCTTAGGTATACAGTTCAGTGGTAGTGAATTCATTCACATCGTTGCGCAAATATCACCACTGGCCATCTCCAGAACTTTTTCATCCTCCCAAACTGAATCTCTGCCCCCAGTAAACAGTAACTCCCCATCTTGCCTCCCCCAGCCCCTGACAACCACAATTTTAGTTTCTGTCTTTCCGAATTTGGCTACTCTAAGTACCACATATAAGTGGAACTGCTTCACTTTGCATAATGTCCTCAAGGTTCATCCGTGTTGCGGCATGTGTCAAAATCTCCCTCTTTTTAAAGGCTGAAGAATATTCCATTTGATAAACAAATGAAAATATATGAATAAAACATATATATGTTTACATATACATACAGATAAAATATAAAAAACAAATTATTCACTTCATAAGGTCTGTGGGGACCAGATAGTACATATTTTAAGTCTTATGGGCCACATGGTCTCTGTTGTAATCACAAAGCTGCCTAGCTGTGTGGTAGTAGTATAGGCAGCATAGACATAAATGAATGGAGGCATCTGTGTTCCAATAAAGCTTTATTTACACAAGTAGGCAGTGGGTTGGATTAGCCTGAGGGTAGTAGTTTGTAGTTCCCGGGTCTGGGGGTCAATAGGGTACATAAATAAGAGCATAGACTTTGGTGTCAGTGGGGTGACTTAGTTCATACAAGAAACCATTTTACTTCCCAGGGCTCACATGTTCAGCTGGGCCAAGACCCAGCTGGTAGGCCCCGCCCAGAACTACCCTCAACACTGATCTTCGGGTCCTGTGTCTGAGTCAGTAACCCCCGGCCAAACTCCTTCTCCCCAGATGACTGATACTCCCTCAGATGACTTGGATCCCTCTCAGTACTGCCACCCAAAGTTTGCCAAGTATGTTTATGAGTGACTGAACGACAGTTGTATACAAGAAGGTTTTCCCCCAGCAGGTTCTTGGTCCTTCCACAGACCAGGATGGAGATAGACACTGGGGGATTGGGTGTTGCAACCCCAGGTGCCAGGAGAACCAGAGTCCAGCCCTGGCCCAAACAAGAGCTCTCTGTCTCTCTGCCCCAGTAAAATCTTTGTAGTTGCTTACAAAGTATCTGTGTTCATTTTCCCTTTTGGAAGGAATTTTACCTGGGATGCTTGGCACTTTCCCTTGGGATCCTAGAGATGCTGTCTCTAAACTGAGAATGCCAAGCTGTTCTGATGTCTTCCACTAATGTCTCAGGAGTGGAACATATGAGCCTGGGCACCAGGCAAACTGTGCAACCTTGAAAACAAGATTTCCAAGTGGAGACTTTCTTTTCTGCCTTCTGTAGAGCCTGAAGACATTTTTAAAAACAGCTTTATTGAGGTATACTCAACATATAAGCTGCACCTGAAGTGTACAACTTGGCAAATCTTGACAAATATACATACCCATGAACCCATCACCACAACCAAGAGAGTGAACATATTTCTCTCCCCCTAGAGTTTCCTCATGTTCCTTGTTAACCATTCCCTTCCCTTCCTGCACTCACCATTCCCCTAAGTAACCACTGATCTGCTTTCTGTCATAGATAAGTTAGCATTTTCTAGTTTTATATAAACAAATTCATATAATATGCACTCCTTTATTGGTTCACTTCTTTTACTAAACATAATTGTTTCAAGAATAATCCATATCATGGAGTGATTAATAGTTCATTCTTTTTTGTTGCAGATAGGATTCCACTGGATGCATATACCGAAGTTTGTTTGTTCATTCCCTATTGATGGGCACTTGGGTTATTTCCAGTAAATTGGGTCAAATTGGTTGATAGTGTTATCCATATCTACTATATCTTTGTTGATTTTCCATCTGTGTGATTTATCAATTATCAAGAGAGGAGTGTTCAAATTTCAAATTACAAATGTAATTAGTCTGTCAATTTGTTATATTCTCCTTGCATTTCTATTCAGTTTTGCCTTATGTATTTTGAAACTCTGTTATTAGGAACATAAATATTCAGGATTGTTATGTCCTTTTGATTAATTGATCCCTTTATCATCATGAAATGAGCTTGTTTACCCTTGGTCTAGAGCCTACAGGCCATCATTTTGGTTGCTTAAAACTTGGTTTCACCAATTAAGACTGTGGGGACAAGGGTGAGTCCAATCCAGTGTGGGAGGCCAACTCACACACTTGCTTAGCCTACTCTGATGGGCAATGCACCATCTCCAGTTTCTTTCCCATTTTTCTCCACTGAGAGGGGCCAAATGGAAGCTAGATTAAGGGTGAGGTAGGGTTAGGGCTGGGGGTCCAGGTCTTAGAATATCTTGGCTTATCACTGGGCATACTCCCCAATGTGGTGACATATGAAGACCCAGGGTGGCAAGGAGGTCATGGTAACCTTGTCTAGACTCTGAATTTATTTTTAAGAGACAGTTTTGTTGGAACCAAGGCTCAGACTATTCAACGTGTTTTCAGATGGTGCTAAAAGGATCTACTGTACAGGGGTAATGTCCTAGGTTTATAATTTCCTGACTAATTCCACCATAAACTTAATTGCCTTTTTTTTGGCTTTGAAGCCTTAAGACTCTTGTTGGCACAGGGCTCTCTTGTACACACACACACCCTGAGTCCTGGCAGGAGATCATGATTGAATATCCAAGTGCCAGGGCTCCTTGACTCATTCTCCAAATGGTTACTTCTGCCTGGCCCAGGAGCTGGACTCTCCCTCTTCAGGAGGTGATGTCAGGAAGAAGACACTTTGCCAGCAACACGCTGGAGCATTTGGAAGCAAATGCCCAGGAGTTGCTGCTTCCAAGCCCTGTCCTGAGTCCTATCCCGAGCACTAGGGATTCCAGCTCATCTTGTCTGCCTATGCCCACCCCTTGACAATGCAGGAGCTCTACGCACTCTGCCAGATGCTTTAGTTATGTTGTCCTTGATCTCATTCCATTCCCAGTATAACCCCTGGGAGCCAGGTCATAGTGGACCCATTCTACAGAGGGAGACACTGAGGCTTGGGTGAAAGTCAAGGAGCTGTGTGAGGATACATGGCTAGAAGGTGTGATTCTAAACACCAGCTTTCCATTATGCCACACAAATCTGTATTAATTTCCTAGGGCCACCTTAATAAGTTACCACAAACTTGGTGGCCTAAAACAATAGGAACTTATTCTTTCTACAGTTCTGGAGAAGTCCAAAATGAAGGTGTTGGCAGTGTGAGTTTTTTCTGGAGGCTGTGAGGGAGAATCTGTTCCATGCTTCTCTCCAAACTCCTGGCGGCTGCTGGCCACCCTTGGTGTTGGCTGGCATGTGGGTGCCTTGCTTCAATCTATGCTTGTCTTCACATGACCACTTCTTCTTCCTCCTCCTCCTCCTGCTTCTCCTCCTCCTCCTCCCTCCTCCTCTTCCTCCTCTTCTTCTTTTCTTTTTTTAAAAAAGATTTTACTTATTTATTTATTTGAGAGAGAGAGAGAGAGAGAGAGAACATGAGCAGGAGTGAGAGGGTAGGGGCAGAGGGAGAGGAAGAAGCAGATTCCCTCCTGAGCAGGTAGCCTGACACCGAGCTTGATCCCAGGACCTCAGAATCATGATCTGAGCTGAAAGCAGATGCTTAACCGACCAAGCCACCCAGGAACCTTGACTTTCTTCTTCTGATAACAAGGAAGTAAGTTGGAGAGTTGGAAGCACTGTAGGAGGATTCAACTAAAATAATCTAAGGAGGATTTGGAATCAGGAACTTCTAGGCTGGATTGTGGGCTACAGTCTTTCTTTCTTTCTTTCTCTCTCTTTTTTAAAAGGTTTTATTTATTTATTCATGAGAGACAGAAAAGCAGGCAGAGGGAGCAGCAGGATCCATGCAGGGAGCCTGATGTGAGACTTGATCTCGGGACTCCAGGATCACGCCCTGGGCTGAAGGCAGGGGCTAAAGTGCTGAGCCACCCAGGGATCCCCGGCTACAGGCTTTCTACACCTGAGCTTCCTCATCTGTAAAATGGGGATAGTAATGGTACACACTTCATGGGGTCTTTGTAAAAGTTAAATATATGTAGGCTTATTTACATTTATATATAAGTACAGTGCTCAGCCCCATGCCTGGCACCAAGGAGGAGCCTAATTAATATTTGTTATGAAAAAATACACTTGATAACATGGCCCCCATCTCATTGTGAATAAAACCCAAAGGCTTTGCTGTGGTCGACAAGACCTTCCATGATACAGGCCCAATTCCTTCTGATCTCACCTCTGACCCCTGGCCCTTCTGTTCTCTGCATTTCTGCTGTCCTGACCTTGTGGTTGCTTCTTGGTCTGCCCAGGGCCCTTTCACTTGAGTTCTTTCTGCCTGGTTTGATTCTGGTCTCTCTTTAAAGGCCATCTGCTTTGAGACCTTCTCTGGAGTTCCTATTTAAAATACTGCCCCATAAAAATACAGAAATTAAAAAAAAACATTCTATTCTGGTCTTCTCAGGATCTCCCTTCCCAGCACTTCTGGCTTTGTGGGAAGCTTTATTTTTTTCTTAACACTTATTAACTGATACATGCTGTATTTATTTCTTTGATTATTTATTTCTGTCTTCCTCCACCAGAGTGCAAGCTTCTTAGGTCTGTTTTGTTCATTACTGAATCCCTAGTGCTCATGATAGTGACCAGTGGATAGTAGTTCTCAATAATTATCTGTTCCATGTGTGGTGAATGAATAAATGAAAGCTGGCCGGTTCACCCCAGTTGGCAGTGTGATGCATGTGTACAACCCTGCCCCATTAACCATCTTTCGAAGAGGGAAACGAGAGTGAGCATCTACCACACATGTCAGTGCCTCAATGCATTTTACATCTACTGTTATGGTGAGGAAACAGGCTCAGAGAGGTTAAGTCAGTTGTCTGAGATCACATAGTTCATGAGGGCAGAAGTGGAATGCAAATCTGTGTCTGCCTGGCCCCATGCCTGCCTGTTTTCAACCACCCCAAGCTGATGTCTCCTTCAGCTCTGGCTTCTAGGGGAGGAAAATATGGGCAAAGTTGGAATTTGGCCCCATCGGGGGGCTCCATGGGAAACTCTCCAACCTCGACTCCCAGAAGAGGGTTCTGGCCTCTGGAATTCTTGGCAGGAGGCACGAGATGTGCCTGGATCCCCCTGTCAGTGACCTTGAAGAAGTATCTTCAGAAACTCTTTTGATCTGAAATCCCCTGCAGCTCCCAGCCACCCACATCTTAAATCAGCAGACCCTTCTCATATTTGACATTCTTTCCTGGAGTTCCTGACCCCAGCATTCTCTGCACCGCGCTCTTGTGCGTTCCCACCTCTGCACTTCCTGGTACACTGGGGAAAGGAGGGGGGCAGGGCGGGAGCGACCGGAAGACTTCATCCACACAGCTGGGGACAGGAGACTCTGTCTGGCTCCTCTGTAGCTTTTTCTCAGAAAGCTCATCTCTAGGAAAGCCTCTAGAAGCTTCTGGAAGAGGTTGAGGTCCTTCAAAGGATGCCTGGAGTGGAGTCAGGGGCCACAGACCTGTGGCTCAGCTCATGCTAGTCCAGCCTCAGAAGAGTTGCCCACTATATAGACCAGCATACTTGTCTTCCCTCTGTGGGTGGGTCTGTGGTCAGACAATGGGACCCCTGCACCCTGGATCTCCCAGTCCACCCACCATTGCACCCTGTTCCTCCATGTTCCGTCTCCATTAGAACCAAGTGAAAATCAGCTTGTGGAACCCACATATGGCTTGTTCCTGACTCTAGGCAGGCCTGGAGAAAGCGTTAGAGCCCACAGTCCTACAAGACTGGCTCCACTTTCTTTCAGATGCCAATTGCAAGTTCAGATTATCATCTGTGCTTCTGACCGGAAGTTCCAAACCCCCATCCCCACCCCTTGGGTTTGATTAATTTTCTGGAGCCTCTGGAAGAACTCAGAGAAACATTTTACTCATGAGATCACTGGTTTATCACAAAGGGTAGAACTCAGGAACAGCCGGATAGGAGAGGTGTGTAGGGCCAGAGGATGGGGAAAGGGCTTGGAGCTCCCAAGCCTTCACCAGATGTGCCATTCTCCCTCAAATCCCCAAGTATTCACCAACCTGGAAGCTCTTGGAACCCAGGCTCTTTGCGGGTTTTATGGAGGCTTCATTACTTAAGTATGACTGATTAAATCGTTGGCCATTGGCACTTAATTCAACCTCCAGCCCCTCTCTCCATTCCCCAGAGGGACTGTAAGTTCCAACCCTCTAATCACTGGTTGGTTCTCCCAGCAGACAGCCCCTATCCTGGGGTTAGATCCAAAGTCATCTCATTAACATAACAAATCTCACCTTTATTGCTCTCATCACTTAGGAAATTCCAAGGGTTTTGTGGGGAGCTCTGGTGCCAGAAACAGGACCAAGACCACATATATATTTCTTATTATAAATCACAACCTCACAAGGCCCCAACTCAGATCTCTCTAAACTATATTCCATGCAGAAGCCAAGGGCCTCTCTAGGCCACAGATGTGATGACAACCCTCATTCCCTGGGCTTTTGGAGCTCTTGGGGTCCCACCTCACTTTTCTTCCAGCCTCAAGGGCCACTCTGGCCTTCTTCTGTGGCTTGGGTTCTTCTTTCTTCCTCTAGGATTTTGTCCATGGTGCTCCCCTGTGTATGGGGCTAGATAGCATTCCCTTCAAAACACATGTCCCCTCAGAGACTCAGAATGTGACTGTATTGGAAATAGGGTTGTTGCAGACATCATTTAAATGAGATCACACTGGGGTAAGTAGGGTGGGCTCTCGATCCAATATGATTAGTGTCCTTACAAAAAGAGGCATAGAAACACATGGGGAGAAGCCATGTGAGGCAGAGATTGGAATGACACAGATAGAATCCAAGGAATGCCAAGGATTGCCTACAACCATGCGAAGTTAGGACAAGGCAAGGGCCCTGCTGACTCCTTCATTTTGGACTTCTGAACTCCAAAACCATGAAAGAATGAATTTCTTTTGTTCCAAGTTTCTGGTTTATGGTACTTTGATATGGTGGACCTAGGAAATTAATACTCACTGTCATGGACACTTACTCTCCATCCCCCCAATCTCACGTTCACTCCATCTCCTGGTGACCACCCACTTCCTACAGATCCTTTACCCTCACTACATCAGACCTCACTTTCTAATCTCTCCAAACCCAGTGGGGTCCTCCCAAAACATGCTATATTTTTTCACATTGTACCGATTTCCCTGTGGTTTCTTGAGGGCAAGGATCTGGAGTATGGCTCTCTGAGCCATTCCCAGCACATCGAAGCAGATTCCCCAGAACATCTGCCAAGACATTGCCTCTGAATGGGTGCTACGGTTGTGCTTGCTGTGGACCCATGTACTTTCTCAGATCTCCTTGCCTGTCTCCATCTTCCCTGCTCTGGTTTGGTTCCTATCCTCGCTAGGGCGCTCTTCCTCTTCCAGACTTAGATGGAAACTCACACCTCCAGGTGTTGAATCTGGAGGGGCCGCCAAGGGGCCAGATGGCACAGCCGGTGGAATCAGCTCCTCATGGAGGGAAATTTGACCAACAGGACATAGGAAGAAGTGGGTCAGATAAACCCTCTTTCTTTCTCCTTTGGGGGGAACGCCTCTGGAGTGCCTTCTCTCCTTGCAGCTCTTCTGGAGAAATGCTGTGTGCCCAGCGAGTACGCCTGCTGAGTGAGCTCGTGGCAAATAGTAGCCAGTGTGATGAGGCAAGGCTGGGCATTGCTTCTGCCCTCATTGCCTTCGCCCTTCATCCTCACTGTCCCCGGGCTTTCATCTTCACTTCAGGCCTTGTTTCTCGGAGGGCCCAGCCGAAAACAGTGGTCAAATAAAATTAGGCAATATTACCTGCTGTATCCTGTTCCCCACTTTGAGAGTCACGGTGCGTGTACGCATATCAAAGACTCTGAGCAATTCTGCAGTAAATGAAACAAAACATAACTGTTTACCTTACAAACGAACATTTCTCGAACACTTACTCTCTGGTTCTCAGCATTTTACATACATTAACTTGTTAAAATTCCCACTGCAACCCTCCGAGGTAGGTATTATTCCATTTTACAAACAGGAAAACAGACACAGAGCATTTAAGGAGCTTGGCAAAAATAGCATAGTTAGCACGTAGAGAAGCCTGGTTTCTAATCCAGGAAGCCTGGCTCCAGAGGGTGTGCACATAATCATAACGCGATATATATACTCTTGCTTTAACTCAGAATGGCCCTTATTTTTTCACGATGATTTTTTTTAAAATCATATCACCCATTAACATCAACGGAGCTGGTTCTACTGGAAGCAGTTTGCTCTAAGTTTATCTTGATTTCCTGCAGAGATGTCGTGCAAACAGCAGTGATCCTTCCGCCCTTATCTGCTCAGAGCCCTAGCCCAACCTCCTTATGAGCTTGCAACTTTGCACTACAATAAATATTTGTAGGAAGGGAGGGAAGGAAGGAGAAAAGGAAGGAAAGGTTGTTCTTATAAAAAAAAAAGCCAAGTTCTCTTCCTAAGAGTGGGAACACTGGACAGAAATTCAGTGGCACTTCTGATTCTTGGCTATGGCCTCCACATTGAAAGAAAGAGTCTTCGACTACATACATAATCATCCACTGCTCTACTTCTTTGTGGCTTCTAAACTCAGAGGTGGCTAAGAAGAAAACCAGAAGGGGCTGCTGTGATGATGAGACACAGTATCCCCATTTCTGGTACTAAAGCTGCCATGTACAGTCGCATAGGTTGTGCACTGCACAACTGTAGGGGTTGCCATTCACATGATTTTGCGTTGCACAGTTGCCCTGAGAGGGAACCACACTATGTAACAACCACAATGCTGAAGTTTGGGTGGGGTGGAGTCAAGGTAATTGCAGGACTATAACCATTACAAACACAATCTGGCTTATCTGAGTGGCTCAGGGTGTAGTCCATGCCATATCACAAAGCACCAGGAAGTTCTGACACTGGCGCCTGGAAGCCTGCCCTGTCTGAGGCGAGGCCTGAGTTCTAGCGGGAGTGTGCAGTGGCATCACCCTGACAACCTGGCATTGAGTACCCACTTCCTCCCAGTGTTCTGTAGAGGTCTGACTTGCCTCTGTCAACATTTTGCCCAGGCTCATTCTCCGTTGGGGAGGGGGGAGGCTGGCTTGTGCATTGTAGGATGGTTAGCAGCATCCCTGTTCTCTATCCCCTGTTGTAACAACCCAAGCTGTCCCCGGACAGTGTCAAATGTCCCCTGGGGAACAAAATTGCCAGGGTTGGGAAGCAATACTCCAGAGGTCTAATATGGTAGCCGCTAGCCACATGTGGCTCTTGAGCACTTGAAATGTAACGCGTCCAAACTGAGATGTACTCAGAGTATAAAATACACACCAGACTTCAAAGAATACAAGGCAAACAAACAGAGTAAAACACACCAGTGATAATTTTAAAGCATTGATTACATGTTAAAATAAGAATATCCTGGGCGTGCCTGGGTGGCTCAGTCAGTTGAGCGTCTGAGTTTGACTCAGGTCATGATCCTGGCGTCCTGGGAATGAGCCCTGAGTTGACCTCCACGCTCAACAGTGGGAGGTCTACTTGTCCCTCTCTCCCTGCTCCCCCCACCCCGCCCCGCTCCGGCTTTCTCTCATTCTCTCTCAAATAAATAAATAAAATCTTTTTTTTTTTAATGAGAATATTCTGGATATTTGGGGCTAATTAAAATATAGTATTCATTTCACCTGCTTTCTTTTTACTTTTGAAAAGTGTGACCCTTAGAAAACTTAAAATTATGTGTGAGTCTATAATTATGTCTCTCTTGGGGAGTGCTGGGTTAGCTTGTCCCTTCTTTAGGTGACATTATGAAGTTGGTTTGCCCGGCTGGCCTCTGTCTTAGATGGCCCCACCGCTCTCTACTCCTGGAGGAACTGCTGCTGCATCTGAGCATCTAAAGACCATGCTCAGGCCCACCCGCTTATAAATGCCCCAGGCCTGAAGCTTCACCCTATTAAACCCCACCGGCCAAGAGGAAAGACCCAGTAACCTGCTCCTCTGTGCTGGCTGGTCACGCAGGGCTCCCCTACCCCACAATGCAACTGCGTTTTTGCATCAGCCCTTCATGTGCTCCTTCTGTTTTTGGTCTTCTAGAACCATCCCGTTCATTTCTTAATGCTTGTTGGTGACTCTCATTCCTTCGTCCTGCACTTTTCCAATTGCATGGCTCTGAACCTATTGATCCCTCCGTAGGAAGCTTCAGTGGCAGCCTCCTGACACCCTGAGGAAGCCCAGGCTCCTTTGCCGGGTTTTCAAGGCCTATTGCAAACTGGCCACAGTCCACTTCTTAGAACTTCATGTTCCAAACACATGGGTATGTCTCCCTGCATGTTCTCCTCACTTGGCACTATCCCCTCCCTACTTCTATGTGTCAAAACCTGTTGATCCCTTAAGACCTTTTGAAATCCCTCCTCCTCTGAGAAGCCCTCAGCATTGACACGATGCGTGAGTCACCTTTCGAATCTTCTGAACAGGTCTGCACCAAGGACTTGGGAACAATGATCTGATGGTCTGGGGGAAACTCTGGTGTGCAACGGTTCTTAACTGAACATAATCACTCCTCTTTTCGTGTGTTTAGATCTTTACTCATGGACTCTGTAGATTCCTTGGACGTGCCTCATTGGGGTACACTCACTAGAATAACTGGAGACAACGTTCCAACATCAGGGCTCCCTCTCACACCGGAGATGTATGGTGATCATAGTGCTGCAACTTGCTATTTCCTAAAACAAAACCCCAACACTGTGTGAGGCACACCTGGGGATTCATAAATGTTTAGGGATAGATATCATGGGGATGAGACCCCCATTCAGAAGAACAAATCCAACAGGAGTGTTCAGGCGGGCAAGAACCTTGGAAGGATTGGGGGAGACACCCTGGAGACACCTGTCCCCCATACCCATGTGTGACCCGCCCCACTCTGATGTCCCTCTGTGACAGAGGGAAATGCGGGAGGGGGTGTTGCTGGCAGTGGTGTCCCCTACTCTTTGGCAGAACATTGGAGCCTCAATCTCTCTGGCTATCTTCTGGCTCAGTGATTTCCTGGGAAGTGGCCTCCTCCCTTTTCCAGTCACCATCTAGCTCAATATTTGAACTGGCAAATTAAGGCAATTCACCAGAATGGCAGGCTTCATTTCTCCGCATCAAAAGGTGCCGGGCCCTGGGGTTGTAAACTCTGATTCAGAGACAGCCTGCCCAGGAGGATGGTCCTTCCTGAATAATACACTCCGTGTCCAGCCAACCTGCCTGGGTTATTCCAGCCCTGCATTTGCATCACAGAAAAGCCATCCTTTGTCCCTTTGGCTGTAAATGGCCCTGTCCCCTCCTTCCTGGCAACCTGGCCGGGCTCTGAGTCGCTTCATGAAAGAGCTGACGCTTTGCCATCCAAGTTGGCTCTTTTTGCTTTGTCCTCAGAGCAGGATGAGAGAAAGAGACCAGGGTCCTCGCAGGCCACCTTCTCAGGGACCAGTCCCGCCAGGCCAGACAGGAAACCCTGCTAAATAGCCATGTCCCCCTGGCCCTCCAAGGGATGGGCTTGGTTCCGGGGTTTTCGGGGGTTTTCGGGGGCCTGTGCTTGGAGCAGCCAGTAGGTGTCTCTGTTACACACTGTTCAAGTCCCGTCTTTCTTGCAGGACTGGCACCACACATCAGATGCAGAAAGGCCTCCCTCCCTCCCTGCCCAGGGATGCTCTGGGGCTTCCTCAGGCTCTGGCTTCTTGAGAGGAAGCACGGTGGAGGGGGCGCGTTGTAGGGACCAGGAGGAGGCTGGGAAGGAAAGACAAAGTGCTAAGAGGTGGAGCAACGGGAAACAGTGCAGGCTTGTGCAGTGGGGAAGGGGTCCTACAGGGCTGGGGGCATCTCGTCCCTCAGTCCAGGTGGGTAAGAAGGAGGGAGGGAGGAGAGACCCCTGGGCGTGGTGACAGTATCACAGAGAAGCCCCAGAGGAAGGGCTGTGTGTGCATCTAACTCTTCCAAGCTGTGTGGCTTTAGGTAAGTGATGCAACCTCTCTGTTTCCATGGATTCATCTGTAAACTGAAAATAGAATACCTCCTAGGGTTGTTGAGGCGAGAGCCCACATGGAGAGTGTCTGCTACATCGCCAACACTCAGTAAGGCTCTGCGATCTCTTATTAAGCAGACCAGGCAGGCAGGAGAAGCTGGTGCCAACTTGCCGGCCCTTCCACCACTTACCTGCTCCTCCTCCCATTAAAGATAGGAAGGGGAGGCCAAAGAAAAGGGGCAGTGGACAGGAATGCTCCTTTCCCTGCCACCGTACACAGGTCTGGTACCCAGCAGGTGATTGGGTGACATCTTTGCGGTGAGAAAGTCCACCTGGAGGAGAGAAGCGGCTGGAAGGCGGCTCTATTCTAAGTAGTAGGACCTGCAGAGAGGCATCGGAGGGGTCCCCGCAGGACTGGTGCATGACTGTCAGGGTGGAACTACCATTGTAGTGGCCTTAGGGGACCAGGAAAGCCCCAAGGTTGTGAAGTGGCAAATGACTGCTCACCTCCAAAGAAGGAAAAGTGAGCAAATAAGCCCCGTTAGCCGATGGCCAGCAGCCAAACCTTTCCTGGGAAGATGCTAGAACAGATCACCGACTATCTTAGGGAGCACGGGGCTGGGCTGGCTTAGTGACTGGGGTGGAGCAGGGGTCCTAGTGTTTGGATCCAAGTTCTCTTAGTGGTTACGTGGCCCTCGGGCAAGTGAATTCACGCGCTCTGGTTGCCTCATGAGGATGTCATAGGGTCCAAGGAGTTCCCCCGTGCAATGAGCTACAGGAATGGTGACTATTTCTGTGAGACAAGATGAAATAACCAAGTGATGTCGTGAAGAATACGTTCCCCTGGGCCAGCTTGGCGTTAATTTAGCTTCACTTTAAGGGGAAAACATAACAGGTTGGGATAACTAGATGGGTCCAACCATTCTGCTAAACCAAGGCTCGGACAAAAGTAACTCAGCCAACACCGTGAGCTCACTAAGCACTTTAAGTCATGTGCTTTTACTTATATATTTATTTATAAGAACTATTTATTTGGGCCAGCCCGGGTGGCCCAGCAGTTTAGCGCCGCCTTCAGCCCAGGGTGTGATCCTGGGGACCCGGGATCGAGTCCCACGTGGGGCTCCCTGCATGGAGCCTGCTTCTCCTTCTGCCTGGGTCTCTGCACCTCTCTCTGTGTGTCATGAATAAATAAAATCTTTTAAAAAATTTTAAAAAAGCTATTTATTTGAAAGAGAGAGCATCAGAGTGTGTGTGCATGTGAAGCTGGGAGGGGCGGAGGGAGAGGGAGGAGAGACTCTCAAGCAGACTCCCCGCTGAGCATGGAGCCCCTGTTGGGCTCCACCCCAGGACCCCCAGATCATGACCTGAGCCAAAACCAGGACTCAGACACTCAACGGACTGAACCACCCGGGCGCCCCTAAGTCAGGTGTTTTCAAAATTATGATTGCTCTTCACCCTGATGTTAAGATTTAATCTATAGCAGCATTTCTAGAAATGCTTCTCAAGGGAATAGAAAAATTATCTCACGGATACTTCAACTGGGGGGATGCGGAAGTAAAAGAAAAACTACATAGGGGTTTTTTGTTGTTGTTGTTGTTCTGTTTTTAATCGGAGGACTTCTCAGATCCTTTGTTATGCCTAGGCACGTTGGGACTCTCCTGGCTGTCTACTTCACAATAGGGAAAAGCATTTCTCAAAGGAGCTAACAATGCTTTTGTTTTCTTGGGCCATCTCGTGGAGCTAGTATTCGTGAGATCTCGTTTGGGTTGCGGGTGTGTACACATTACATATAAAGTCTTTTGATCTGGGATGTCTGTGCAGCAGTCGAGTATGAAGAAGTAGCTGTGGGGTTGTGCTATATGATCAGTCTACCAGGAAGCACATCACAGGGCCCCATGTGTCACTTAATCCACGCTGAGTAACGTGTATATATATATTTAACAAGAAGGATCCACACCAAGTGACAGCACTTATATCCGCATGGCGGGATTACAAGTTACTTTTATTTCTTTCTTACGCTTATCTGCATTTTGTAAGTGTTCTGCAAGGAACACATGTGTCTCCGGCCAGAGGGAAGAGCCATTCTTTATTGGGTAATCAGTGCTGTGGCATCTATTTGCAAGAGTGCGGCTCCTCTGGGGATTAACTGCGGGGGCCCATCTTCACTAATGACTTAAACAAAAGAAGGGAGGTTGTGCTCATCAAATCCTCACATGATACTAAATTTGGTGGGGTGGCTCACACTCAGAAAGCCAAGAATAAAATTCAAAACAACCGTGACAAATTGAAAACACGGCTCTAAAAAACCAGATGAAATTCAATAGTACAATTATAAGGTGATAGATTTAGGGCTAAAAGCAGCCACCATATGTCGAGGATAAAGACAGGACCGGCTTCCAGCCGGTCTCGACTACCAGGTGAGCCCCTGCAAGGTGTTTGGTCCTGAGCTACGATTTGGGGCCAGACACAGACAGGTTTAGGAGAAAAAGGTCTCGTGGGGATTATTGTCCACAAGCTTAGGAAAAATGAGCAAGATCGTCCCTGCAATCCTATTTTCTATATGCGAAATCCTAACAGAGTGGTCTGGGGTGCAGTCTAGCTCTTGGTTCACAAAAGGGAAAGGTCTTTGAGATCAGGACAACCCTCCCACTCTAGAACTGTGCCCTCACTACATCAGGATGTCATCTCTTCCTTGCCAGGGTAGGGGAACATTTAAATGTCACATCTACATGTAAGAGCATATGTGGTGTTCTCACCATAGCATCTTTGCTGCATGCATTTTTGCCGCATTAACTCATTGGCTGAAGGGCCCTCTTGCTGTAAAAGAGAAAACTACGACGAATGAAAGATGGACATTCATTTAAAAAGGACCCAATGAAACATAAAAAAAAAAAACGAATAATGAATAAAATTAAAAAGACTTTATTGCAAAATGCAAAATATTTGAATACGTTTCAAGTGTGTGTAGACTCATGGCAAAACTGTACAAATAATGGATTGTGTTTTGTGTCCTTATCTCCAAAGTTTTCGTTCATAGTATTATACTTTTCTTTTTTTCTGCTTCTTGATGGGTCTCCTCAATTTGTTTTTTGCTAAACTTCCTTCCTTCATTAAGAGAAGGATCAGCTTCCTAATGCAAGATGCAACGGAACTTTATACTATGTTGTGAAAGCGTGTTGCCTCCTACACTGCTGTTTGTTCTTGGCGTATTGGCACATGTCTGTTGGAAGCTGTTCCAAAGTTCTATGGGAAACGTGGGTTCAGAGTCCTGCTCTGCTGCATAGACCATCACGAGGGCTGAGATGTATATAATATGAAAATGAGAGTAGCGTGGCAAGGAGAAATGAAACCAAACTGCCCACCGGTGGATGAAACCAACTGTCAAACCGGTTACTTTTTTTTTTTTTTAATCATTTATGGCAAAATTGCCTTATGGCCAATTAGTTAAGAGACGAAAACGCTTGTGGCAAAGATGCTTTTGGCAAAATTACCTAGAACTGCAGAAGAGACACCGTGGGACCTGAGGCGGGGAAGCAGAAAAGTTAGAACTTCTGGGATATTTTGTTGGTTTATGGGGACAATCAAATAGAATAGTTGCAATCTGAACCATCTCCAGAAAGCCCGTCCCGGAAAATCCAGGGCATCTGGTCGTAGTCAACAGAGCGCCTTGCCTTCTTCAAAGCCGCTGGATTCCGTACACATGAAAGGCCCGTGACGTGTCCCGGCCCCCAAGTCATCCCCCATCACGGGGCCGCGTTAGTCAGCTCCTCATTAGACTGCTGGGTTGAGTCTGTGTCACCCCTCCTGGAAGGGCTGGGAGAGGCTGGAGGGTGTCCTGGCAGGAGCCACAGAAATGATCAAAGCAGTGGAAACGGGGCTCTGTGAAGCAAGGTTAAAGGAATTGGAACTATTTCGCCTGGAAAAAGCCAGGGACAATCTGAAAAACCCAACTCCAGAAACGAACTACACAAACCCCATGTCAGCCTTGACTCTCCTGCCCTCTGCAGCTTTCCTCCGAAGGGGCGACGGGCCGCCCTCGCGATCGCTCACAGAGACGGTGCACTTGTCATGCTCTGGGCTTTCTGCTGAAGAGCTTTGCATGCTTATCTTGTGTCCTTGGAACCACGGTCCTGCGATGGCCCTGCCTTCGGATGAGGCCTGGCAGGAAAGTTACGGGAGGCGTTTGAGTTCAGGGCGCTGGTGAACCGCGGCCGTGGGCTTCGCGCTCAGCCAGGCCGTCGGGTGCCGAGTCAGACTACTTTCCAACAGCAAATCTTCTGGATGGTGCCATTTACGAGAGCATCCTCGTCTCCCGTTGGACAGCAGGAAGCTTGTAAGGTAATTGCTAACGATTGCTAATAAAACTTGTCAAATGACTAAGGCACTAAGCTGTCGGCAGATGTGGTTTCGACAAATGCGTCTTATACAACAGAACACAACCACCTCCCCCTCGATGTGAGTCCCCTTCTGAAGTCCTATGTTGAAGTCCTCATCTCCCAGACCTCAGCTGGTGACTGGGTTCGGAAAGGGGGTCTTTAGAGAGGGAATGAAGGTAAAACGTGATCCTTAGGATGGGCTCCAATCCCACATGACTGGTGTCCTCTGAGAAGAAGAGATTAGGGCCTGGATACACTCACGGTGCAAGGACCATGTGAGGACCTGGGGAGAGGATGACCATCTGCAAACCAAGGAGAGGGGCTTCCCAGGAAACCAACCCTGTCCACACCTGGATCGTGGACTTCTCGCCTCCAGAAATGTGAGCACATAAATTTCTGTTGTTTGCACTCTGAGCCTGTGGTCCTCTGTCGTGGAAGTGCAAGCAAAGCTAACAGACACGTCGGGAAATCCTTCAACCCTTCAGAAGAGAAAGGCGAGTCTTGGAGGGGACTCGTAACTTGCTCACCGTCACGCAGGGCACTAGAGGCAGAAAGAGATCTGAGCCCCTTTCTTAGGACCTGGAATCCTGTGTTCCTTTCAAGTACCTACCAGGACCAGGTGGGAAGAAAAAAAAGAAAACCCACCAAATATTGGAGGTCAAACCTCAGCTGCTATAGGCTGTATTTTGATTCCACATCTCAGCAAGCGCGGGCCTTCCCACCCTCAACGTGGATTTGCAAAGAGTTTTAATAGTGAGGTGAACCGGGGAGGAGGGTGTGGGGCGACCATGCTGACTGCAAAACAAACAGGCAGAGGACCTGGCAAGGTGCTCTTAAAACGCAAGTCTGAAAAAGCTTTGCCGGCCCCTCGGGGGGATAATAAAATGGATCAGAGTGTGGAAACACAAATCCAGGCCATCTTGAACTCTAGTGAAGTTCTTGCAGATCAAAGAACACGCTGGCTATCATCCTGCCAGGGAAAATGTGGAATGAGGCCTTCATAATTAGACCTCTGCTTAAGTGCCGGGGAATGATTACCACTGAATAAATAAAAATAGAGGATTAAGCTCCACGGGCCCCAGCGTGGGGTCCCTTGGCCAGGTGGGAGATGAGGCTTGCAGGGGAGACCTGGGGGGCTCCGAGGGGTGCCCAAAGACAATTGGGATCTGGCTTCCCCGAAAGGAACCTGGTTTCTGGGTGGGGAAGTAGCATTGGAGGGAGTTGGGGGATTTGTGCATGGAACCTGGGCCAGAGCCACTGAGTCCTCCAATTCCCACCCCGGGCACGGCTTACACATGACATCACGATGGCCACCGCCTATGACACATGCTGTGGCTACCAAGTGCTTTATATCTGTTTTATTTTGAGGCAATACCAACATTCCAAGATAGCCTTATTTTACAGCAGAAGAAACAGAAGCACAGGGAGGTCAAGTAACCAACTCAAGTCTTAAACCCTGGTCCACCCTATTCCAAGCCCCACTCATCCTCCACTGTCTCCAAATCACTGGGTTTTCTTCCAACTCCCTGCCTTCTGTTTGCTTTTCAGTCTTCCAGCATTCGGCGTGGTGCTCTGTACCAAGTTTTGGGGGCCCAATTCGTTGGATCAACTGACAGCCATGGTGAAACACAGACCAAAGGATCCCTCCTCTCCCCGTTGGACCACAGTATTATTGAGAGTTTCTCCAAGGATCTGTGATGACACACCGTTCCTCAAAGAAAGCTTCTGCGCTCAGATAGGAATGGGAACTATACGTATTACGGGGTCCTCTCTGAGAACCACAAAGCACACTGGCACATGAGAGTCATGCACAGAGATGCCTCTGTCCCCCTGTGTCCTCAGGGCCCAGCCCAGCACCTGACTCCAAAGGAGCTCAGTAAATACTTATTTGCTGAATATGAGGGAATGAATGAATGGCCATTGTACGGAAACCCGTCACTTGGTTTAACACCGCACCTTGGCCTGCTTGGGCTGCCGTAACAAGATGTCATAAACTGAGCAGCTTAAAACTCAGAAATCAATATGCTCACAGTTCTGGAGGCTGGAAGTCTAAGATCATGGTGCCGGTAGGGCCGGCGTCTTGTGAGGTCTTACCTCTTGGGTTGAAGACAACTGCCTTCCATCTAGGGCCTCACCTGACCTTTCCTTAGTGTGTGTGTTGTGAGAGACAGAGAGAGAATGAGAGAGAGATCCTCTCTGGTATCTCTTCTTATTTTATTTTATTTTTTTTATGGTATCTCTTCTTAGAAAGACACTAATCCTATCAGATCAGGACCCTAACCTTATCACCACGTTTAACCTCGATTACTTCCTTAGAGGCTCCATCTCCAAATACAGCTACCTTGGGGTCAGGGACCTCAATGTATGAATTTGGGGTGGACATGAATATTTAGTCCATAACACCCAGGATCTCAATATTACCTATCTAGAAAATTCCTTTTTGGTGTATGACACCATAGTCTGGTATTAGAGAACGTATATATTTCCAGAAAGGCCGGTAGCCATGAAGGCTGTCTGATGGGAGACCTCGATGACTGTGTACTGGAGTGGCCCCCACTGAGCCGGGTTCTGGCACGTGTCTCAGTCTCGGTGGCGGATGTGGAGACAGAGAGGTGGACGGGCGTGGGCTTTAGCGAGGACGTTCGCTTATGTTGTGGAAGCTGTTTGGGGTGTTGGGGGATAGAAGCAAACAATGGCTGTGAGACCGGCTTGGCTGGGAGGTCACAGGCCAAGTTCAGGGGCATTCCTGGGTCAAACTTGAGGTAGTATTTTGGCAAGAGCAGTTTCTGCCTGAAGCTGAGGTGGGCGTGAGGCCTAGAGAGCGTCTTAGACCATTTGAACTGCTCTCACAAAAATACCACAGACGGGGGCTAAAACAACAAACAGTTATTTCTCAGAGTTCTGGAGGCTGGTACATCCGAGATCAAAGTGCTGGCAGGTTCAGTGTCTGGTGAGGGCCTGCTTCCTGGTTCATAGACACCGTCTTCTGGCTGTGTGCCCACCTGGGGGTGGAGTGGAGAAGAACTCTCAGCAGTCTTTTCTTATAAGGGCACTAACCCCATCACGAGGACCCCACCTTTGTGACCTAATTACCTCCCCAAGACGCACTTCCAAATGCCATCCCATTAGGTCTTAGGACTACAGACATGTAGCCTCTAACGCCGAGGTCGGAAAAGATCCTGTTTTGTTTTCCCTTAGAAATTGAGAGCAGAGAAAGAATGAGACAGAGAGACTGCAGGTTGCCCATGCTCAGCCTGGCATAGAGGGAGGTATAAAATGACCTGATCAAGACGTGTTCCCCCTCCACCCCCCCCCCCCCCAGAGATGAAGGCAGGAGGGCAGCAAAGAATCTAATGAGAAGGAGGGGGCATCAGTCAGTACCTGCCACCAGTGTGCCCAGCCCGTGGAGGGACGGTGGGTCTCTGCGCCAACAGACAGACATGAGGGCAGAGGAGCTGGACCGGTTGGCAGGATGAGGGCCCAGCGCCGGGTCAACCGGGTGGACGATGCAGGTGCCTCTGAGCTACAAGGGGCACCTTGGGGGCTTGTGTATCTGGGCTGCTGCTCCCTGGGGTGGGGCAGCCCCAAGACACCTCCCCTCTGAAAGTCCTGAGGGTTCCCATCCTGCTTCGGTGAGGTTGACTTCCCAAGGCCTGTCCTCTCCTCAGAACTTCATCCACCGAGGGAACCTCTGTAAGTTCCCTTCATCAGGGGCAGGCGGTTCCATGATGCTGATGGGATCAAGAGAGGTTAGAGCCCCTCGGCCAGGAAGCCGTAAGGTCTGGCTCCACGGGGAGGAGGAAAACACACCGGGCCTCCTTGTCTCCAGAGCTGGAGCCGGGTCCTGTTGGGCCCACGGCCTCACGGCAGTCACTTTGGAATATCTTTGTTCCATTCATGGGCCTCTAATGGAATCAAGACCAGGCTATTTATATTTACAGATGGTGCAAACTTTAGAGGAACATCAAATGCACCAGATGTTGTTAGGACAGAGGAAAATTAGTGAACTTGGCTGATAGAAATCAAAGAGCCCCCCGGAGAAGGCTTTCTGGGCCCGAGATGCACGAGGCTCTGAAGAGGCAGATGATAAGAAATGTGGGGATGTGAGACCCACTGGATTTAGTGCTGCTTCTGCAACCCGGGGAGGAGAGTTTCTTCGAGCTTGTTTTGCTGGGGGAAAAAAATGCAGTCATTGTCTGTTCCCATTGTTCCTTCCGAGCCTACGAGGGGGACCCGAGCAGCAGGCGGTTCATCTCCAATTATTTTCAGCCAAGGGAAAAAACAGATGGTAAATAGCACTGAAAAAAATTTTTTTTAGAATTAATATTAATAAAAGATGTGTTGGAGGCTCTGACTGAATCCTGGGGAACCAAAGCCCGCCCTGTGTGCGGGGTGGGGGGGAAGGAGGTGGAGGTAGCGGGGAGCCCGGGAGGTGGGGGGGGGACGTGGCTGCAGAGTCAGAACAGGCAACCTCTCCCCAAGTGAATGCTAAGGTGCCAGGGTGTTGGGTGTGGTGTGGGTGGCGGGGCACCCTTGGGCGCCCAGCATCTGGAGGGGGCTGGAGCCTGGACGCCACGAAGCGCCTGTCGAGGCTCTGAGCTCCGTGGGGGAGGAGGGCGGGGGGCCTAGGCAGAGGGTTGCCTGCCTGGCCCTCGCGAGGCACACTGGCGCCACTGGACCCCCTTCCCGCCGGGTGTGGCCCAGATGGCTCTTTTGTGCAGCTGCAGCACACAGAGGAGGCGGGCGGGTGTCCTCACCTCCCTGGCCAGTGCTGGCCTCTGTCCCCGGGCCCGCGCAGCCAGCTCCAATGTCCATCTGTCAGCAAGTGTCCACCAGCTGTCCAGCTGTCCTCAGAGAGTTTGGATTCCACGTTCGAGCGAAGAAGGGGGTGGGAGCTACATTGCTGTCTCCTTCAGGATTTGTAGACTTTGCAGGGGAGACACGAGTGACACGCTGTAGGATGCACGTGCAGGGCAGGGTAGGGGGAAGCGGGTTCCTGGGGACACTCATTTATTCAACAAAAGTTTTTGAGCACTCATCAGGTGCTTGGGATTGTGCTAGGCCCTAGAGAAACACTTGGGGAACACGCAGGTGGGGTCCCTGCCCTCTGGGAGCTTACATCCAGCAAGAGGGAAGCAGTAGTCAACTGCGTACACAAGAGTACGTGAGACACTGTTAATTTAAGTCAACACATGTAAAATGACAAATGGTGACGGTGCTGTGAAAAAAATAACTGGAATGTCATAGGAGCTACACAGGGGCATCTATGTAGTAGTTGTTTACCAGGGTCTCAGAGTCTTCTCCTAGCTTCTGCCTCCTTGGGGGCATGAGGATGGAGAGGAAGCTGAGAACAGAGTATGTGCCACGATCGCAAACTAAAGACATTAGCGTGAAAAAAACAAACAAATCCTACCTTCCAAGACAGAAACCCCCATGTGGGACCACCCCATTGCCATGTCTATCTGCTCTTGTTTCCTTGTTTTGGCCTCTACAAAGCTCAAGGTGAGAGCATGGTTGACTACAGTTGTATTGGAAGTCATGAGATGTGTCTAACGAAGGACTCTTGCCCCAGCTTTGGGTTTTCATTCTTTGTCCTGTGTTCTTTCTGTTTCATTTCCTTCATCTGATATTTTATTCATAAAAATTTTTTAATCTGTATTTTATCTTCTTCTATATGTGTGGCTTTTTTGTACGTTGTTTGAAATCCTTTCTGAAACCCAGTGGAGAGTATATAAACAAGACGGGAGGGACATTGATAAGGTTCAGTTGAGACCTAAAAGTCATCCTTGCTTTCTGTGATTCTTGATGGAGCAGAGACAGAAGCAGCAGGAAAAACATTGCTATAATGAACATTATTGGGACAATCGATGACACTGGAAGGCAGACTGTAGATTAGATCAAAAAGCATTGTCTTCATGGAAATTTCCACTGAATGGGGAAAAAATAAAAGAGGAAGAGAAACCAGGAGAGACTCTGGACTCTGGGAAACAAACCAAGGGCCACTGGAGGGGTGGTGGGGGGTGGGGTGATGGGCGTCAAGGTGGGCCCGTGATGTGATAAACACCGGGTGTTATACCATATGTGGGTAAATCGAATTTAAATAAAAAAAAAAAAAGAAATTTCCTGAGTTTGGTAATTCACTATGGTTATATAAAAGAAGGTTTATTCTTGCTCTTAGGAAATGCACACTAAAACGGGATACAAGGGTATGATATCTGCAACCTACCCTCAAATGGTCCAGATGAGGGGAGAAACAAGTATATATATTTCTATACACATATATATCACTTATATACTTATATGTACGCATAGACACATAAAATAAGAGGGAGAAGAGGGATTACAAAATATTACAATCTCACATTTGAAAAATGAAAGCACTTGCACTTCCAAAGGGAATTTGCTTCACAGTTTTAATTACAGCGGTTGGCCTCCTGAAAGGGAATCTCAAAAAACAACTCTATGTCCCTTCAATGCTTCCTCTTCTTGCTTCCTGTCTCAGTCCACCCCCCCCAAACAAAAACAAAAACCTCTCCTCCCCCCCAGAATGCTACAAGAAGACTGAATTTTAGAACAGTTCTGGAAAGAACTATTTCTGGATAATCAGACACGGTGTGCATTTGCCTCTGGCGTTGGTGGAGATCTAAAACTCCCATCTGGGTCGTCAGCAAGTGCTTATGCTTTTAAGCATCTTCTTTCAGAGGCTTTTCTTAATCCACTGGAGAAACACCTCAACATTTCTCATCCACCCCTGACTTTTTGTCATTTGTGATGCAACCACTTTGGGCTTCAGAAGAGAGAGCGTTGCCAGCAAAGGTTAATCAGACTTTCTAGAATCAGAAATAAGTACTTTCCATTGGCTCGGCTGCAGCCTCTGCCTGGCTGGAAGTCCCCTCCAGCCCAGCCCCACCTCACATCTCACTCGAACTCTTGTTAAGGTGACCTTGGTGGAAAGCTCTGGAAGACTGGCGAGCACCAACCTGTAATCGTTGTTCAAGAAAACACAGGCAGGGTGCTCCAGACCTCCTTTCCATCCTGCGCTCCCTTTCCTGAGGCATCAAGATTGCAAGGAAATAGCCCCTTTAAGAGGAGTCTTTAGTTCTGGCAACATTGTCATCCTCCTCCAAGAAACCACAGTCTTCAGATCACAGAGCAAACGCCTTCCCCCCATCTCTGGTGCCTTCAGGGCTGGTTCCCAGTTGAAGGACTTAGGGCTGCATCTGCCAGTGGGATGGGCCACACCTGTCTCCTTAGCAAAGGCTTGGGGCCTTTCTATTTATCCGCCTTCCTCTTACCACTGACCTTCTCCCCTTCTACAGATGTCCTGCTTGTCTGCACCTGCCTGCACCTGCCAGGTGAGCAGTAGGCGGGATCTCCTGTTCTCTGGTTCTTCTCTCTCTCCACATCCCGAGTCACAGAAAAGGCTATCAGGCCTGCCTGTTTAGTCCAAAACCAACTCCTGAGTGATTGGGGGTCAATGAGGAGTCACGTCCTCCAAGTCGTAGGTCTCCAGGCAGGAGGGGGGAGAGAAAATGTGGTGGTTGCGGGAAGACCATTCCTGAATTAAAGGGTGCTGTGGGCCTAGAGAAGTGATATGACTTTCCTCGCGGCACCAAGAGTGGCAGTTTACCCCCATCGCCCATTATTTTGCTTTTTTCCAGCTCTCTTCTTCAAACCCTCTCATTCACCCAGATCAAAGGGGTTTTCAGACTCTGACTCTTTCATCCTGGCAATCACTGCGTGAGGCAGCAGATGATGACAGTGATTAGCTTGGGATCGGGGAAGCCAAGCCCTGGCCATCCCTGGGACACGTCGCCTTGGCCTTGGCCAACCTGCAGGTGCTCCTGGGAAGCCAGGCTGGAGCAGGGCTTCTGGGACAGGTGGAGGCATTGGGAGTGGGCAGGGTGGGCCAACCTGCAGCCAGGTGCAGCAATGGTCATGGGCCAAAGTCAAAACTGAGAAGTGATATCCTTTATCTTAAACTCTGTTGTACCTCCTGACACAGCCTCTGGCTCTGCTTCCTCCCCTTCCCACCCACCTCTGACCCACTGAGGCTGCTTTTAGACTGCCCATGCCTCTGGGCCAGCAGAAGGGACCAGAAGCTCAGGTTCAAGTCCTGTCTTAAGCACCTGCTGACTGGGCTCACTTTGATGTCTCTGGGCAGTCAAGGTATCTGACCCTCCTAAGGCAGTCCATCTTTGACCTGGACTATCTTATTCCTCTCTTATTCTTAAACAAGTTTGTATTTACTTTCCCTAAAGCCCTTCTGCTCTCTGCCTACAACTGAGGTTGACTTGAGCAAACAAGTGGCTGCGGCACCCCTTCCAGAGAGGATAGGATGCTTGTGGTTAATGGAGACCTGGTAAAAGTATGTAAAGGCTGAGGGAATGATAACTGGGATGAGGTCAGGGGTGGGGGTGGGGTGGAGAGATATGTTAGAAACATCTGCCTCCCTATCCCATAATAACAACATTGACCAGAACCACAAAAGCAACAAGAGCAGTTATCATCCACAACCTCTATCCCCACACCTTACATCCCGAGTCACAGCTACCTCAAAGAGCCCCCTAAAATGGTCAAGTGACAACATTTTTTCTAAGATTTGTTTATTTGAGAGTGAGAAAGAGAGAGCATGCATGTGACTGGGGGGGGAAGTGCAGAGGGAAGAGAATCTTCAAGCAAGAATCTTCAATCTTGGGATCCCTGGGTGGCGCAGCGGTTTGGCGCCTGCCTTTGGCCCAGGGCGCGATCCTGGAGACCCGGGATCGAATCCCACATCAGGCTCCCAGTGCATGGAGCCTGCTTCTCCCTCTGTCTGTGTCTCTGCCTCTCTCTCTCTCTCTCTCTCTCTCTCTGTGACTATCATAAATAAAAAAAAAAAATTAAAAAAAAAAAAAAAAGAATCTTCAATCTTCCCCACTGAGTGTAGAACCTGATAACGAAGCTCGATCTCACGACCCTGGGATCATGACCTCAGCCAAAACCAAAAGTTGGCCGCTCCACTGACTGAGCCGCCCAGGTGTCCCAAGGGTCAACATTTCATCCATAAAGTGAAAATACATATGTGTGTATGACAGTATGTGCCATGCCCTGTCCTGGGCATTGGGTAAAAGGGTGTGTCAGGCGGGCTGAGCTCTTGGGGAGTTTACGGTTGAGTCACAGCTGATAGTGCCACACATCTGAAGTCACCACACAGATCAGCGAATGCACAGAGTGAAGAGGGCATCTGGCAGGGGAGGGGCTGCTCTGGCTCAGGTAGTCCCAGAGGGTCCCTCTGAGGGGGTGACATTTGGGTTGAGATCGGAAGGGTTGAAGGACCTGCAGAATCTAGGTAGAGGGCACCTCAAGGGCAGATTCCTGGAAGTGGGACAGAGCCTGGCAAGTCAGAGGATCTGAAAGTGGCTTCTTGTGGCTGGGGAGAAACAAGCTCGGGCCAAGGGGGGCTGCACTGAGGGGCCTTGGCAGGTGGTGGAAAGGTGTTGAAGTTGTATTTTATTAGAGGGCTTCTAGCAGGGGGTGGAATGTTCTGATTCCTTTTTTAAAAAATATTTTATTTATTTATTCATGAGAGACACAGAGAAAGAGGCAGAGACACAGGCAGAGGGAGAAGCAGGCTCCCCATGGGGAGCCTGATAAGGAACTTGATCCTGGAACTCCGGGATCACAAGCTGAGCCCAAGGGAGATGCTCCACCGCCGAGCCACCCAGGCATCCCAAATGTTCTGGTTCCTGCTGTAAATAGACGGCACTGGCTGCCCATGAGGGATGGATGGCAGAGGGTTGGGTAGAAGCTGGGAAAACACCAGGAGTCTTGAGGCAGAGACCAGCATCCCTTTCACTGGGGAGAAAACAGTCTGGAGCCTCAGGCTTATGGAAAAATAAATAGTAAGATCCCAGCGCAGGTGCCAACACTTTCCTGAGGCTAGAAGCAGCCGACATGGAAGACGGACGAAGCATATAAAGCCTGGTAGGACGGGGCCCATCGTACTTGGATGTAACATGGTGATAAGGCCACGATAGGCACCGTGCAGACGGCTCAGCACGGACTCCGGGGCCCACCCCAGAGTCACCTCCTGAAGCAACCCCTCGAGTGGCACAAAGACCGCCCTCTGGGCAGACAGATCTTCAAAGGTGACCTTTCTGCAGCAGTGGCATAGAGCAACATCCTTGATTTGTCCCCGGCCTGGGCCCCTAGGTGTAAGGCCTCTGTGAGGTCCTGGCCTGGGTCACTCGGTGAGCTAGTTTGGAAGAGAATTAAACCCCTCCCACAGAGTTTTTGGGGTCAGAACAATGTTAGCTCACACTAGAATTCTGGTAGAATTTACCAGGCACGCTCTGGAGCCCTTCACGCACATTAGCACTTGTCTTACCTCAAACAATCCTGTGAGGGAGGTGCTGTGATCACCTCCATGTCGCAGCAGAGGAAACTGAGGCACAAACTAAGTATCTCCTCCCAGGTCACAGAGAGAGAGAGAGAGAGAGAGAGAGAGAGCGCGCGCAGGGGTCCAGCCAGCATCCGGAGCCACGCTGTCCGACCCCATCCTGCCCTTGAGAAAGCTTCCCTGAGGTGCCAAAGCCTGCAGACCCTCCAAGGCCTAAGCTCCAAAGCAGCAGGTGACGGCAGCCCCAGCCCAGGACACCAACGGGGCATTCGTGCTCAAAAAGCATGCCAACCCTAGAAAAGGAAGAAACTCAAAAGAGAGGAGGAAGCTGTGAATTCTGAGCAACCAGAGTGTGCAACAGGCCCAAACAACCAGCCCCGACGTGGTCAGGAGGGAGCCGGGCCTGCCGTGGCTGGGCCGCAGCCTGGCTTCTCCGGGCAGGGGGAAGGCGGGTCCGAGGGAACCCCCTGGTGCTTGGCGGCTGGCACAGGAACAACCAAGCCCTTCTGTGGGAAAACCAAGGATAACAGAGATTGTCCCCCCCACACACCCCCGTCGCCACAACAAACCTATACTTAAACGTGATTAAATACGTTCTCTGCAAAGGGAATACCCCACAGTTTAGCCAAACGTGGGGGCACCGTCTCTCCCCCTAGCCCTGGTACGGTGGTTTATGTGGCGTACTATGTTCTGAACGGGGACCAAGTCCATTGGGCCAAGTTCCAAACTTTTTTTTTTTTTCCTTTCTAGCAGCCTGGGCCTCCCTTATGCCAAGGAGGAGGCCAGACATGGAGGCCTCATCGCCGAGCCACGCTTACCTCCAGGGGCAGGGGTGGGCAAATGCTCGCCGTGGCCCCGGGTTCTTCTCCGCGTCTCTAACCTGCCCGTCAGACTTCCAGAGCCTCAGAAATACTCAGCCTCCCTTCTCCAGGGAGAGAAGCATCGGGAGGGACACAATCTTCCTTGGGGAGGGAAGAAGAGGATGTCATGTATGTATGTCCCGCCTGTCCTCGTGTCAGGCAATAAAAGGAGTTAGTGGATGACTGGGGAAAACCTGTCCCCTGCCCCGACCCCCAGTACAACTCAGGAGGAGCGACCAAGGTTTCCAAAGTGATCATTTTCCCTCTCCAGGGCAGTGGGAGGAAAGGCAACTTTCTTAATTACACGGACACCCACTCACGTGCATTAATACCCGCGCGCGAGATGATCTGCGTGTGTGTGCGCGCGTGTGTGTTTGCACACCCTCACGCAGCTGCCCTTAGAACCCTGTAATTAGCACCCCGTCAAGGTCCATCTACCTATTAGAGAACAGCAGCCTAGATCCTGGGTGATGGACAAGCCAGAAAAACTTCATTTCCCTCGTTGTAAGAGAGATCTTTTAAGCTCCCGTTTGATCGCCTCACCAGATTAGGTGAGCTCTGAACTGCTTTGGAGAAATGTGTTCCCTTTGCCCCACACCCTCCCCCCGACTCTTCCTCCCCACCCCTCCAGCGATAAGGCATCTGTAAACACTCTCTGAAACCCTTTCTCCAGCCTTCTTGGGTCTGCCACTTTGAAGCAGGACTGCAGGAAGGCCTCCGACGAGATGAGACTGTCTCCCAAACTGATAAAGCGGTGTGAATCCAGCTCAAATCCACTCCCTAATAGGGATTAGTGAACCAGAGGTTTGTTTGGATGGAAGGCTGAGTTGAGAAATGCGAGGTTTGGGTTTAATCAAAAGGAATCCAAACACCAGTCTCTCACCTGCACCCCCATCCCATAGACCGGGGGTGCCCAGCCCTCAGTGGGACTGCTCACACCTCCCGACTTGGAAAGTCCTTCCATCTTTTATGACTGTTCCTCTATGGTGTGGTTGTCAGGCTTCCTCAGGTGCACGGACCACCCAAAGGGCTTGCTAAATGCAGATTCCGGGATTTTGTCACCACAGAGGCTTATTTGTGGAGGCAAATAAGCAAGACCCCAAGGGCTTCTAATGCAGGCAATCAAGACCAGACTCTTAAAAGTAGTTCTAGACCAGCTGACAACAGCAAACACCGCCGATGCAGGCTGTGGGCTGCTGGTGGAAATACTGAACGGCTAGGGTAATGGGCTCCTAGACAGCCCCTCAGTCCTCTTGAGTGCCACCTGCTGCCCCCATGGCCCTTCCCCTCCCCCAGGACCTCCTGGACTCCTCCACAGTTCAGACACTACAGAGTTAACGCCTGACCCGGCAGAAGGTCTCTGAGACCCTACACCTGCTTCTGAGGCCTGGTGTCCGCCCTGACTGGCCAGTCTTATCAGTGCTAAGCAACTTCACTATCTCCCTCCACACAGGGATTGTCTGGTGGGAGCATCTCCAGCTCTGCTTTGCGGCACCCATCCACTGATTGACCCCATTAGGGACATCACTAGCCATGCCCTCCTGCTGGTAGCATCTTCTTCCCCTTCCTGGTTTTCCTTCCAACTGCTCCTTCCTTGGTGCCTCCTGTCCATGTTGCCTCCTTCTCCTGTCCAGCCCTGAGTGATGACCTAAGGGTCTGTGGTCGCTGGTGTGTGGTTACCTCTCTCTGCAACTCCAGGCATATTGCATTGTCGACTGACATCTCCCCATGGATGTAGGAGGAACACCTCAAACTTTACAAAGACAAAGCAGAGCCCCTAAGTCCCTACAGAGTCCCCAGCCTATCCTAGCTCCATAGGTGGCCCTCTCTAAACTAACTTGCTCAAGCCCAAAGTCTAGGAGATTATCCCTGATTCTTATTTTCCTCGTCACCTACATTCAATCCATTGGTTCTGCCAATCTGTCCAGGATCCACCTGATTCTCTCCATTTTTTCCACCACCACCACCACCACCACCACCACAGTCTACTGCCATTGCCCACCTACCATACTAACTTCTCCTCTCTCACTTTTGCCCCTTACAATCCATTCTCTTCTCTGGCCAGGTGGTCTTATTAAAAACAATCAGATCATGTCCTTACCTTGCTTAAAGCTTTCCAGGGGCCTCCTCTTGTGTTTAGAAAGAGACCCAAATTCCCTGTCAGGGCATCCAAAATGCCTGCTGCTGACACCTTGACCTCACTTCATGCCACTCTCCCTCTGGGCCACAAGAGACCAGCCCCTGGCCTTCTTTCTCTTCCTTGGAACATCTCAAGCTTATTCCTGCCTCAGGGCCTTTGCACTAGATTAGCTGTTGACCTGGAAAGTTATTTCCCAGTGGCTGGTTTCTTCTTGTTCTGATCTCAGCTTCAACGGACCTTTACTGACCTTGCAAACTAAAGTAGCTACCCAGCCCCCCTCCATCACCCAATCAGAATTCTCTGCATAGCGCTACTAGCAGATGGTGTAATTGTTTACTGGTTCACTCGGTTGCTTGTTGACTGTCTGCCCAGCTCCCTAATGAGGATGTTGTGCTTTGGGAATTTATATCTGCCTCCCACCCTGCTCTTTTTTTTTTTTTTTTAAAGCAAATTGTCTTCGTCTTCCTTTTTATTGAATATTGTCACTTTTTACTATAGCCTGTACTCCCAGCTCTGCCCTATTGTTGATATGTTCTGAGCCAGGGAAGGGGTAGTCATGCTTGTTAGCATTGTGTACAAAGTAAAAGTTAATACTTCTGAGCAAGGCGGAGATTCTCTAAAAGTGAAAAGATGCCTGTGATCTAACGTGATGCCTTGTAGATGCTCAGTTGTGGATTAACTACATCCAAATTATTTGGAGGGGAGGTCGTCTGAATGGCACAGATGCTTGTGACTTCTTCCCTGGGGGACCTGTTTCTTGGGTGCAGAGTGGCCACTGGGAATTTCTCTTTGTCAAGAAGCAGCTCATGGTGTCCCCACACGTTGCAAATTTGGTAACCGCGAACCTAGCGCCTAGACTTGGGGCCACCCAGTCCAGACTTGCAGAAAGAGACCTCCACTGTCTGCCTCTAGGGCAGGACATCCCAACCTCATCACCGTTGACACTGTGGGATGGCTAATTCTTTGCTGTGAGAGGCTGATCCTTCTACCCCGAGACATCTAGCACCATCTCGGGCCTCAACCCCTTAGGTGCCATGACACCTCTCTTCCAGCTGTGATGACCAAATATGTCTTCAGACATGGCTCAGTTTTCCCAGGGGCGGGGTGTGTGTGTGTGTGTGTGTTGCAAAACCACCCCTGGTGGAGAACCCTTGATCTAGGGCTTGAGCTATGCTCCAGCTAGCTGATAGGAGACCTCTGTGTTCAATGATCTAGAAGATTCAGTCACCCAAAACATACAACAACATATGTGGTCACTCACAGGGCCAACTTCTGGTATTGCTAAACGATTGTGGAAACCAGTGCGTGCATGTGCCAGCTAATTGTGTACGTGGAAGTCAAGAACGGCTTTTAACTAATCAAAAAGAGATATCCTGCTCAAAGCTTATTTGAAGACTGCCATGTTTTAAAACTCAACATGACTTAAAACAGAATCCTATAAGTTCCTTTGCTAAAATACTTTCAGGATATATTAGGTATAACAATAGTTTGCTACATGAAAATGGCTTTGAAAATCTTAAAAGTGTTTTAAAAGAAAAGGGAGGTTTTTTTTTTTTTTTGGCAAGGCATTAAATTGGATGTGAATATGACAGATTTCAAAGACTGTCAAAATAACGAATTTACATCATAAATGCATCGGCTTTCTTTTTAAAGGCTTTTCCCCCACACAGGAAGGCATTTAATGGTGAGCAGGTTCAAAATGTCGCCAACTCCCACTGGTACAAAAGGGAGGCGGTCCCCACCAGAGTCCCCGGGCTTCAGATAATGTCTCTGACTGTTTTCAAGTTAATAAACTGCACTCCTGTCAAATTGCAGATAAATGAAAGAGACAGCACCATTGTTTTCTCCCGCATCTTGCTCAGAAAGATATCTCCCAATATTTCGGGAGGACCAGTATGCCAAAAAATAAACTTGAAATAAAACCATCCCGCCGTGACTTTCTTGGATCAAAGACAATGGAATCTCCACAGAAGCACTTTTCTGAAGTTTGTAGTTCAGATAGCGGCTCATTAAGGAGCTTCTAATGCATTTGATTGTTTCAAAGTTAGCCATCTAAATTTTTAATCATGTGTAGGTGCAAGATAGTCACGGGGTTGCCCCCAAACACTGCAAAGCCTTTATATTCTAAAGAGTCATGTCAATATAATTTTTTTTTCCCTGAATAATCAGCAGGTAGGCTTGGGGAGGGGGTGGCTTCAAACAGCTCTGCTCTTTGATGGAAGGATGGACAGGTTTCTGAAGTTGCCTTTTGAAAGAGAAATAAGTCTGAGCGTTTTTAAATCTGGATTTCTTTCCTTTTGAGGGAGTGAGGCTGCCACTCCCTTTTTTCCTCTCTTTTCCCTCTTTTCCACAGAAACAGACTGCTATTAATAATAAGAGGGGACAATAGGACTTAACTGGGAGCCTAGTCTCTTCAACTGGGTCTCTCAGACAAGAAGCACACTCATTTGTTGGCGTGCTCGGGTTAGATTTTTTCCGATACTAACCACAGAGCGGTTTTTGTTGTTCACTCCCCTTTGGGGACAATCTGTTTTTCTTTCTCAAGAACCTTAATATTTGATTGGGAACATGGAAGTCCAGGGGAGCTGGCTGCACATAGTTCTTTTTTAAAAGACAAAAAAAAAAAGCATTTGATTTTTTTTAAGTATTCTCTGCATCCAACATGGGGTTCAAACCCATGATCCCAAGATTAAGAGTCCCATGCTCTTCTAAGTGAGCCAGCCAGGCACCCCCCCACACAGTTCAGTAGCTCTTCTGTGGTCCCAGGGTATCAGCTGCTTCTTGTTGTTGGGAGTGGAGCTGAACTTGCATGGTCGGAAGATACAGGATAGAAAAGGGCTTGGCAGGACCTTGCTGCCACCATCTTAGGGAAGATGAGGCATAGCTCATCTGGACTGGAAGGATCTTGGGAGGCCATGAGAACCATCTTTTGGCCTTGAGATAGCTCTTAATCCATTCATTATTTATTGAGCATTTTCTCTGTGCCAGGCTCTGCTCTGAATGCTTCCCTTGGATGAGCATATTTGATCGTCACAACAATCCTGTGTGGTGATTCTTTTCTTTTTTTTTTTTAACATTTTTATTTTTATTTTTTTATTTTTATTTTTTTTTAACATTTTTATTTTTTTAAATTTATTTTTATTGGTGTTCAATTTGCCAACGTATAGCATAACACCCAGTGCTCGTCCCATCAAGTGCCCCCCTCAGTGCCCGTCACCCAGTCACCCCCACCCCTCGCCCACCTCCCTTTTTACCCCCCCTAGTTCGTTTCCCAGAGTTAGGAGTCTCTCATGTTCTGTCTCCCTTTCTGATATTTCCCATTCATTTTTTCTCCTTTCCCCTTTATTCCCTTTCACTATTTTTTATATTCCCCAAATGAATGAGACCATATAATGTTTGTCCTTCTCCAACTGACTTATTTCACTCAGCTTAATACCTTCCAGTTCCATCCACGTTGAAGCAAATGGTAGGTATTTGTCGTTTCTAATGGCTGAGTAATATTCCATTGTATACATAAACCACATCTCCTTTATCCATTCATCTTTCGATGGACACCGAGTCCCTTCCACAGTTTGGCTATTGTGGCCATTGCTGCTATAAACATCGGGGTGCAGGTGTCCCGGCGTTTCACTGCAACTGTATCTTTGGGTAAATTCCCAGCAGTGCAATTGCTGGGTCGTAGGGCAGGTCCATTTTTAACTCTTTGAGGAACCTCCACACAGTTTTCCAGAGTGGATGCACCGGTTCACATTCCCACCAACAGTGCAAGAGGGTTCCCCTTTCTCCACATCCTCTCCAACATGTGTTGTTGCCTGCCTTGTTGATTTTCCCCATTCTCACTGGTGTGAGGTGGTATCTCATGTCAATGCTACCCAGGGCAATTTACACATTTAATGCAATCCCTATCAAAATACTATGGACTTTCTTCAGAGAGTCGGAACAAATTATGTTAAGATTTGTGTGGAATCAGAAAAGACCCCGAATAGCCAGGGGAATATTAAAAAAGAAAACCATAGCTGGGGGCATCACAATGCCAGATTTCAGGTTGTACTACAAAGCTGTGATCATCAAGACAGTGTGGTACTGGCACAAAAACAGACACATAGATCAGTGGAACAGAATAGAGAAACCAGAAGTGGACCCTCAACTTTATAGTCAACTAATATTCGATAAAGGAGGAAAGACTATCCACTGGAAAAAAGACAGTCTCTTCAATAAATGGTGCTGGGAAAATTGGACATCCACATGCAGAAGAATGAAACTGGACCATTCTCTTACACCATACACAAAGATAAACTCAAAATGGATGAAAGATCTAAATGTGAGACAAGAATCCATCAAAATCCTAGAGGAGAACACAGGCAACACCCTTTATGAACTTGGCCACAGTAACTTCTTGCAAGATACATCCATGAGGCAAGAGAAACAAAAGCAAAAGTGACCTATTGGGACTTCATCAGGATAAAAAGCTTCTGCACAGCAAAAGAAACAGTCAACAAAACTAAAGACAACCTACAGAATGGGAGAAGGTATTAGCAAATGACCTGTCAGATAAAGGGCTAGTATCCAAGATCTATAAAGAACTTCTTAAACTCAACAGCAAAGAAACAAACAATCCAATCATGAAATGGGCAAAAGACATGAACAGAAATCTCACAGAGGAAGACATACACATGGCCAACAAGCACATTAGAAAATGCTCCACATCACTTGCCATCAGGGAAATACAAATCAAAACCACAATGAGATCCCACCTCACACCAGTGATTCTTTTCTTATCCTCATTTTGCAGGTAAAGACTCAGACGCAGGGCTAGTGGGCTGCAGAGCCAGGACTTGAACTAGGCACTCAAGCTCCAGAGCCCATACTATTAGTATGTTCCTTGTAGCACTATTTCTGTATTTTTTAAAAGATTTTATTTATTTGAGATAGGGAGAGAGAGCGCGAGCACAAGCCGAGTGAGAGAGGACAGAGGTAGAGGGAGAAGCGGACTCCCTGCTGAGCAGGGAGTCTGATGTGGGGCTCCATCCCAGGACCCCGGGATCATGACCAGAGCAGAAGGCAGATGCTTAACCGACTGAGCCACCCGGGTGCCCTTGTAGCACTATTTATAAGGTGAAAAATTTGAAATGACCTAAGTGTCCAGAATAAATAAATAAATAAATAAATAAATAAATAAATAAATACAACCAGAAACATCCTTAAATAATTTGCAGCAGAGCCACACCAAGAATACTCTCTCCTAGGAGCCCCTGGGTGGGGCAGTTGGTTAAGAGTCTGACTCTTGGTTCTGGCTCAGGTCATGATCTCAGAGTTGTGAGACTGAGCCCTGCGTCAGTCTCTGTGCTCAGTGGGGGGAGCTGCTTGAGATGCTATCTCTTCCTCTCCCTCTGGCCCTCCCCATCTCTGCACTAGCACTCTCTTCCTCTCTCTCAAATAAATAAATACATCTTAAAAAAAGAGATTGCCCTTCCCTACATGGGTTACAGCCATTACACACGACATGAGAAACAGCAATCAGTGACCTAGAACATAATTCTTACTAGATAATTAAGATAAGAAAGAAATTTGTGAAAAAAAAAAGAAAGAAATTTGTGCAGTTGTATACATAAAATAAGATTTCATATTTTGGTAAATAATAAGCATTCAGAGAGGAAGAAGGGTATCGTGACTGTATTAGTGGTAACAAATACTTTAAGACTGGTGGCTTAACTATAGAAATTAATTTTCTACCAGTTTTGGAGGCTGGGAAGTCCAAGGTCAAGGTATGGGCTGGTTATTTAGGTTCCTAATGAGGACGCTTTCTCACTGTGTTCTTAAGGGGTCTTTCCTTATTGTGTGCATGTTGTGGGGGGATTGTCTCCTTCTTGTAAGGCCACAATCCTATTGACTTATGATGTCAAGTAACCCTAATTCCCTCTTAAAATCCTCATCTCCAAATACAGTCACAGTGGAGCTTCAACCTATGAAATTTTTTGGGGGGGTGGGGAGGGACACAATCAATCCACAGCAGAGACCAAAATGTAAGAGTAATTATATCCAAGGGATGATCATAGAAGTAGATTTTAGTTCTTTTATTTTCAAAAACGTTTGTAATAAACATAACTTACTTGGTGTAATAAAAAAAAATGTTTATAAACTTCAGGCTTTTGATCAAGATGACTTTAATCCATTCTATGGAGATAACTTCCGAAGCCCTCACCTCTAGCAAATCTGCTGGTCCCACTGCTCCGCGTCTGGGGTTATTTCATGATGACACAGCCTGGCTCTGTGCCCTGGAGTGGCCTGAGAAGGGTCCAGAAGGGAACTTCTCCCATGGCTGGCTCCCGGCAGGCTTGTGTGTGTGGCTGGTGTGGTGGGCCTGGGGAGAGCCTGGCAGGAGCCACACGGTGGCGAGGACCTTGGTAGATGGCATTCTTTTCTGCAGCCGTGTTACTGAGAAGCAGAACCAAAGCATATTAGGTAAGTGGTAACCTGAGAAACAAAGCCCAAACCAAATGTTTGGGGCTTTGTTCAGAAGGACGCCAACGAATTGACAGCGTGAAAGTCTGGGAGGAGAAACTCACCAGACTGGAACAGCTTGAGCTTTGGGGCCAAACCTCGAGGTGTGATTACCACTCAGGAGGCCCTGGATGGGGAGTCCCCACTTACCACTCAGTCTCTGCCACACTCAAGCAGAGAAGTCGAGGCTCGCTCTACCCGACTGACTTAATACAGACAGTAGCAAGGACGAGATGTAGGTTTCCACATTTCTTAAAGTGTTGCTTCCCCAGCTTCAGTCTCTTTCTGGTGCCAGCCCTACAGATGTGGTCTGATCTGCACAAAGGAGCAGGAGGCATGAAAGTGAATTTGGGCATCTGTGTCATTCTTTGTCACTGCAGTGCAAGGCAAGACCCAAGTCAGGAGACTCCTACCCCAGCCCTGTGGGCCAGTGACTGTGTGTGCAATTTCAACCAGGCTGTTTGACTCAACTTTCAAATGGGAATAAGAATATGTGCCTTAGGTGCTCGGATGGCTCAGTTGGTTAAGCATTCGACTCTTGGTTTCAGCTCAATCATGATCTCAGGGTTGTGAGATCAAGCCCTGTGTTGGGCTCCACACTGGGTGTGGAGCCTTTTTAGGATTCTCTCTCTCTCTCTCTCTCTCTGCCCCTCACCCCATTCTTTCTCCTTCTCAAAGAAAAAAAAAAGTGGAATATGTGCCCTGCCCACCTTACAGAATTATTTTGAACACACTGTCTCTTTTGCTTACTATTATATTCCTTGTGGCTTATGCATGATTGGCAACAAGATTAATTTGGAGAGAGAATCCATAGTGATTTGGAAGTTGAAAGCATTTGGTCTGAGAAATGCCAAAGTCACTCTGCTGGTAGCAGGGCAGGAGCTAGCTCTCATCAGCCCAGCTGGAGGGTCTCTAAGAGTGGAGAAATATGCAAGCAGAGAAGCACTATGAATGCTTCTGGGGGAAAGGAGAGGATAGCAGACCCGACCCATCTTAAACCCTTTAGGACACAGTGAGTGTTCAACAAATATATTATGAATGACCGAATAAAGAAAAATATGAGCTAATATTTATAAAAAAATTTTTTCATAGTATAAGGAACCTTGTGGCAGACACTAACCAGATTAGCTGGGTACTATTTCTCTCCTGTATCCCCAAGTTGGACAACAGTGCAGGTGTGCCAATACAAAAGCAATGAGCACCAAGGTTGGCCATCAGACATCTGGGACACCAGGTATTAAAGACAGCGGAGCCATAAGATTGGTGGGTCCCCCAATCAGAAGAAAGTCTGTCTCCAATTAGATAAACCTGTTTTAACTTTATGTAAGTAAATAATAAACATCTATTTTGCTTGAGCCATTGTACACTCTGGGGGTTATTTAGGATATGGTGCTGTCTTAGCTAAAATTCAGCCTATGATAGAATTCATACCAATGATCTGAGAGGTTCCTAGAGCCCATGTGATGCTGGGAAGGTAGTTTTGGAGTCTTGTACACAACTCTATGGCAACGGTTGTAACAGAAACAAGCATCAAGAGAGTTGGAAGCTTACAAAAATGTAGTTCTGACAATGCAACTTCAAATGGTCCCAGTGAGAAAGCACAGTATAAGTGGAGAATGTCTGAAGAGATAGGCTGCAAAGGAGATTTCAAGAGAGCTGAGGTTCTAAGAGGACACACACAACCCAAAATGGAAAGGAGTTCACAATGAGGTAGAGAAGGAAGTCGTCTAGAGTTGGAACAATAATGGTGGGCAGCTGAGACTTCTGAGAAGTATTTCAAATAACTGTATTATTTAGGGCACAGCTCACCACGGAAGCCAACAGAGCATGCCTCAGTGGTGTTACCATAATTAAAGTGAGTTTCTCACTCACCTAACAGTTCAAGGAGAGGGCCATGATTGGCAGGCAGACTTCCATGTGGTGATGCAGGGATCCATACTCCTTCCACCTTGTGTCTCCATCCCTGTGCCAGGGTCTCAGAGCCCTTTGCTGTCACTTGTGTATGCAGGAGTAGCAGAGGTGAAGACCACTTGTATCTTAAGCTCTTTAATGCAGAAGTGATACTCATCACTTTCTCCACATTCCGTTGGAAAGGAATGTGGCACCATCTAGATGCAAAGGAGGCTGGGAAATATAGTCCCTGGCATGACAGCGCTTCCCAGATACAATGCTGTCTTATGAAAGGGGGAGTATAAACTTCTGGTGGATATCTTACTGTCTCTGCTAAAAACTTTTAAGCGATAGTTAAAACAAGAAGATAATCAAGAAAGGAACAGACCTGCTTTTTGAAGTCTAATGGCAGAGCAGTTCTGATGGAGAAAGGAATGCAAAATTTCTCATCTCCTCTTGTTTCTCTGCCTGAGATTTCTCTGCTTAGGGAGAGAATAATAAGACTGAATAGAGCAAAAGGGGCATCAGTAAAAAGGAATCAAAGCCCTATCTGGAACAGTTACTGACTCCAGATGGACTGAACCTCCTGGCCTGGATGATTCTACTCCAGAGATCACAAGAGAATTTGCAAAAATGAGAGCTAGAAAACTAGCTCTGAAAAATAGAGCTGAGTAAATGTTCTCCTGGTCATCATATCCTGGAGAGGATATCTTCATGCATGCTTTGCTTAATGGATTGATTACCAGTTCCAGGTTAAGTCAATGCTTTATTTTTTATTTATTTATTTTTAAACAGTGTCTTAAAGGACAGTTTGTATGCTCTTTGAGAGGTAAATAGTGGCCCTTAAGAGTCAGAGTGGGTTCTGGAGACCAAAACAGGACAAGCTAATCTCAATGTCATTTTCCATGGTCTTTATTCCGGTAATAAATTAAGGAGAGGCAGAGAACCCGGAAAACTGAGTGGCATACAGGATTTGACAAGATTTCATAAATTCCAAGGGAGATTATATGGTCTGGGAGATAGTACAACAAGGTTGATTTATGACTAGTTGACAGATTATACTCAAAGGGTGCTGATAAATATGGAGTGGGGGCTGCTAACCCAAAGCCTTTGGGAGTGAGATGGGTATCATCAAGGAACAGGAGTGGACTGGGTGCTTGATAGTGGGGAGTGGTGGGGACAGAGACAAAATGGAGAGCCTGTGTCTTGCAATCAATCTACACAATCACACACAACTGCTCTGTCCACACCAGCTGGTTGCTGCCATATTGGATTGTGGATTTAGTGCTAAGCTATCTTCAATCTTTCAGGAGAAGTTAGGAATCCAGATGTTGGCTACTGATTGAAAGTTAAAAAAAAAAAAAAAAAAGGAAGGAAGAAAACCCTCTGCAGGCCAAACAAAACATCTGCAAGCTGCATTTGGCAACTGGAGCATCTATATGGGGCCTCTAACCCAAAGAAAGATTTCTAGTAGCACGGGGCTATGTCACTGGTTCTGTTCTATTTAACATCTTTATCAATGACTTGGACTGAGCTCTAGAAAGCATGCGGATCAAATCGGCTGTTGACCCAAAGCCAGAGGGACAGCTGGACGAACAACTTGGGATTCTGAATAAGTTCAACAGACTAGGACAGGTTTTGAACCACACAAAAAGGAGCTCTTGGATAGACACATGTAAGCTCATGGACTTGGGCCCCCCCAAATCAGTCGTACAAGTACAGGATGGCTTAACAAGAACACATGTTAAGGGAAAAAAAATACTGTAGAGATTTTAGTTGCCTGCAAATTAATGTGAAGCAATAATGCAATGTGGTTGCCAAAAAGCCAAGGCAATATTAGACTGCATCAAAAGAAGCCAGTCCTGCACAGCTCAGGCCATCTGTGTGTGGAGCTCCACCTTCAGTTCCGGGAAACACTTGAGGAGGGGTGTGGAGAAACTGGAGCACATTGGGAGGATGTCAACCAGGATGGTGAAAGGTTTGGAAACGTTTCAAATTGAGAATGGCTAAAGATGTTTGGGCTTCTTTGCTTAGAGATGCTCAGAGCAGAGAAGCTTTAGAGAGTCATAGAGACGGGGGCTCCCATGTTTGGGGAGCAGTCACGTGGATGGGGGGTCAGACTTGGTCTTCATGTCTAGCCCAATGCCAAGGGGGGTATGGTTCACGGAGCCGGGGTCCAGTTCAGTGTTCAAACACCTTTCAAACCCATCTGTGGTGAGGGGAGAAAGTAGTCAGAAGGGAAACTAGCTGGTCCCCACCCCCATTCTACCGCTGAAGATGGAAATGTGGAGCTAGGGTGGGAACAGAAGAGAGGGGCTTCACCCTAGATGATTGAAACCTGTTCCTTCCCTCCTCTGCACCATGATGTAGGCTCTTTGCTCTGGCCAGGACGTTCTTCCCTAATTCCTCCTCCTGATAACTTCTATTTGTATCTCAAAGGATGACAATGCAACAAAAATTAAAATTCCCAGGGTGAACCTCTGATTCCCTGTGAGTCCTCAGAGGCCCCCAGTTGAAGAAACCCAGAATGATAGAAAGCCCATGTGATGGACTATTGTGTAGCTGTTTAAAAGAAGTCATAGAAGAACCATGCATGGCCCAGGGAGAGGTTATAATATACTGTTAACTGCAAAAAGGAAGAGTTTACAAAACCGCAAGTCCACTTGAGCAAATATATTATGCAATATTTATTATTGATATTATGAATATGCGCTACGTGGTTGGATGCATAAATAATAAAATACATCCTCATATAATGAAATGTAAATAGATTGAGAGGGAGAAGAGAGTATACCTCAAATGCCAATAGTTCTCTTCGGGTTGGGCATCACGAGTAAGTTTTCATTTAATTTTTTAAATGTTCTATCCTATCCACATGTTGACATTGAACATCTGTGCATTGCCTACAGTTAGAAAAAAAAAAAGATGAGTTTTTTTTTTTTTTTCTTCAAAAGGGAGGGAAGAGGGCACACCTGGCTTGAGGCTGACTCTTCCAGCTTGGGGAGATGACCCTGCTGGTGGGGGCTGGAGGAACAAAGGGACGCCAGTGCCCACAGGTCCTTGGGGATCTCCTGCAGCCGCGGAGTGAGGCTCGGGCCTGGCCAGGCTCCCACCAGCATGAGGAGCCACGAGCGGCCCAAGGGCCACCATCTGGGCTGGAAGGTCAGCATCTTTTCCTCTCTCAACACAGCAGGAGTGGGATGAAAGATTTGTTGGGAGAGGGGGAATAAAGAGCAGGGATGAGAAAGTAGGTCACCAGGATATCAAGGAAATAAACAAAGGGCTTCTGGGAAGGGGAGGCTTGCTTTGATCCTGGGGTGGGAATGGGAAGGACTGGCTCTGGGAAGAGTGACAGAGTTTCTGTGACATCCTCGGCCCACCGCGGGCTGACACAGTTAGAGTCTTAGAATAGCACAGATGGACAAGGGGAAGGGCCCAGGAGTCCCCCCCAGTGGCCTCACTCGCACCCCCAGCCCCCCAGAGATGCTACAGGTATGAGCAGACCTCTGGCACCCCCTCCACTCCTCCTGCCCACAGCTGGCCCCCAGAGTCTTCTGGGGCTGCCCCTGACACCCCGCTTTTGCTCGTGTTGAAACCCCTGCTAAGACTCTTCTCCCACCTTTAAGAGTTTGTTCATCTGTCCCTTACCCAAAGCAGATTTACCCATTTCTTTATTTCTTGCGGATTTTTAGAAATTGTCATGAAATACACATATCACAAAACTTACCACCAGAACCATTTCTAAAGGGCACAGTTTGGCGGCATTAAGTACAGTCACGCTGTTGTGCCACCGTCACCGCCATCCATCGCCAGAACACTTCATCTTGTAAAACAGACTGTCTCCGTTAATCACAAGCTCCCCATGCCCATCGCCCCTGGGCCCCTGGCACCAGCCTTGCACTTTCTGCCTCCGTGAGTCGGAAGGCTCTAAACATCTCATAGAAGTGGGATCACACGGTATTGGTGTTTTTGGGACTGGCTTATCTCACTTAGCAAGGTGTCCTCGAGTTTCATCCATGTTGTCGCCTGTGGCAGACTGCCCCTTTCTCAAAGGCTGGACAAAATGCCATTATATGTATGAACCACATCTTGTTGAGCCACTCCTCTGTTGATGGGGCTTGGGTGCTTCCACCTTTTAGCCACTGTGACCAGGACTGCCATGCACATGAGTGTGCAGGTGTGCTGCGTTTTGATGGCAGCAAATCCTACCTGGCAGTCTGTTGATATCCAGCATCCAGCATCAGCTTTATTCCCGGCTTGATCAATACCCCAAATCTGTACTTCTATGTTGTACACTGCCCGTCTATCTCTGAGAGGCCTTTGGAAACCTCTTTGTCTCCTGCCCAAGAGAAATTTAAGAAAGGGTCACTCTTAGACTTGTACCTTGCATCAGTCTCAGATATATACCACCTCGCAGATGTGGTTAAGGATATTGAGGTGGGGAGGTTATCCTGGATGATCTGTTAGGCCCTAGATGCAATCACGGGGTTCTTATAAGAGGGAGGCAGAAGGGACGCAATCGGAGAAGGTGATCTGGTGAGGGAAGCAGGGGACAGAGGGACAGAAAAGGGGCCGAGGAAGGCAGGTGGCCTCCAGATGCTGAAGAAGATGAGAAAATGGATTCTTCTGTGGTGCCTCCAGCTGACACCTTGACTCAAGGACCTTGGCCTTCCAGAATTCTCGAGGATGATCAATGTGTGTTGTTTTAAAAGCTGTCACACTTGTGATGATTGCTCCAACAGTGGTAGGAAACTAATACACTTACTACATGCCTAGCTTGTTCTAGCAGCTCATCCGTGTTTGTTCCTTTAGTTTTGAGTCCTCTAGTACAGTTAAGGAAACTGAGGCACCGCAAGGCTAAGTCAACTTGTCCTAAGGGATGGAGCCTAGATTGAATCCTGGTCTGTTTCTCCCCATCATCCAAGCTGTTTTCATCCCGATAGAGTGCAACATTTCAAAAGGCTGAGGAGTTATCCTGCTCCTGAAAGATCTTCAGGTTATCACACTGGACGAAGAGAATCGTCAGGCAGGAAGTTGGCAGGAAAACTCCTGTTGAGGCGCACAGGATTTGAATCCTCACTTCGTCATTTCCTACCTGCACAACTTCAGCAAGTTTCTCAGCCTCCCCAACCCCTTTGCTTCATCTATAAAATCATAATAATAACACCACTGATTTTATAGAGTGATCCTGAAATGTATCCACTCGTGAATGTATTCAACAAATACTACTGAGCACCTGCTTGGTGACGGATCCCGGAGTGCTCAGGATTCATCAGTGAACAGAACCGACAAATATCCTGCCTGTGTGGAGCCTGGAAGCGAAGATCCCTCAGGAGCAGTGAGCACAAGGGGACCCAAGCTCTTGGTTCTCATATCATTCTGTAATAAAAGGAGCCAGAGCTTTTTTTGGAGAAATGGTTGTTTCTAGGGATCGAGCAGGAATGTACAAGACGAATCTGGAGTGGCTAGTAGTGCCAGAAAGGAAGTGAGGAAGGGCTCCCCAAGCCAAACGACGGGGGCATATCATAGTAAGTAGGAGCCACCCCGTAGGAGCTCATGATGAGCAAAGCAGGAAGAGTTTGAGTAATGAGATAAATAACGATATTGGATTATAAGTTAAGGTATAAAATAAATATCCATGAGCCCATAAATCCATACTGATGTCAAAAAAATGAGTGAATAAATAGGAGAAGAAACAAAACCCCATAGAGAATAGTTCCATATGATTTATGTCGGTGCTCAACTAGCAAGAGAGTGGGATGTTGTATTAATTTTAATTTTCTAAGGCTGCCGTAGCAAAATGCCACAGACTGGGTGGCTTAAACAACAGAAATTTATTTTCCCACAGTTCTGGAGGCTGGAAGTCTAAGATCAAGGTGTCGACAGGTTTGGTTTCTTCTGAGACCGCGCTCCTTGGCTTTAGAGCGGCTGCCTTCTCCCTGTGTCCTCACATGGTCTTCCCTCCGTGTGCGAGCTGGTCATGTCCAAATTTCCTCTTTTTATGAGGATGCCAGTCATATTGGATTAGAGCCGATCCGAAAGGCCTCATTTTAACTTAACTGCCTCTTTAAAGATCCTGCCTCCAAATGCGGTTATATTCTGAGGTGCTGAGGGGTTATAAAATTGGGGAGGCAGCAGGCACATTTGGCCCATAGCTGCTGTATTTAATAACTTGCTCCCAAAGAGCAGACCAATGGAGAGGGGGACAGGGTCACTTTACAGCAGAGAAACCTGGTGAACACTACCGTGGCCAGGGGACCAAGGTCAATGTCATTAGTGATAGGTCAGGTTGACAGTATGGCTCTCTATACGATGGTGAATATGGCTCTTTACTTCCATGCTCTTCTTTCCAAAAACCCGTCGGCCTCATCTACGCACAAGAAAAATATCAGATCGACCCCTACTGAGGAACATTCTGCAAAACACATGACCGGTATGTCTCAAAACTGTCAAGGTCATCAAAAACAAGGAAAGTCTGAGAAACTGCCACAAATCAGGGGAGGGACTAAGGACACATGATGTCTAAGAGCCACGTGGGATCCTGGAACAGAAACAGGACATTTGAGAAAAATTAGTGAACTCTGAATAAAGTCTGCAATTTTATTAATAGCAACGTACTTCTGTTGTTTCCTTAGTTGTGACAAATATACGTAGTGATGCAGGAAGTTAACAATGGGAGAAACTGGGTGTGAGGGGCCCAGGGACTCTCTGTACTACCTTTGCAACCTTGCTGTTAATCTAAAACTATGGTTGACCCTTGAACAATGCAGGGGTTAGGGGCACTGACCCCCTGCGTGGTCGAAAATCCGGGTACAACTTTCAACTCCCCCAAAACTTAAATACTGATAGCCTACGGCTGCCCAGAAGACTTACTGATAACGTAAAGAGCGAATTAACACCTATTTTGTATGTAATAGGTATTATATACTCTATTTGTAGAACAAAGGGAGCAAGCAAAAGAAAAAAATGCTAAGAAAATCATAAGGAAGAGGAAGTACATTTACGGCGCTGTACTGCATTTATCTAAAAAAAAAATCCATGCATAAGTGGACACACACAGTTCTGAACCCATGTTATTTAAAGGTCAATTGTATTCTAAAATAAAGAAGTGTACTTGAAAAAAGATCTTGCCTTCATGGACTTGCATTCTGGCTGTGGGGAGCAGGGACAACCAGCAGTAAATAATAAAAAGTACACTACTAAGTAAGTTCTCTGGTATGTTTGAAGGAAGTAAATACCCTGAATAAAAGAGCAGGATAAGGGGAGGGCGAGCAAATGTGGGGAGGGTTAAGTCTTAAAGCATGTGAAGGGCTGGGGCGTAGTAGGTGCTCAGTAAATCATGGCCACCCTTCCCTTTTTCTGGGATTCTGCATGTGGCAGCCCTATCTTGCAAGCATTTTAGTTAGATGATGTTCAAATGAATTGCACTATATAAAGTACATATAATGGCAGCAAAGAGAAAGAACCCTAAAACTCACTGGGTTGCAAGAGGAAGCCACGTTAAAGTGTTTGGCACAAAAATCCACAAAACAAAGTGTAATTTAGCAGCTTACCTAAGACCTACAGCTGCCTGGCCTTTCAAAATCTCCAGAGAAGGGGACACCTGGGTGGCTCAGTGGTTGAGAATCTGCCTTCGGTCCAGGACATGATCCCGGGGTCCTGAGGTCTAGCCCCGTATTGGGTTCCCCGCGGGGAGCCTGCTTCTCCCTCTGCCTATGTCTCTGCCCCTCTGTGTGTCTCTCATGAATAAATAAATAAAATCTTAAAAAAAAATCTCCAGGGAAGTTTATAGGAAGTCATTTCATTTGCTCGGAAGCCCAAGATCGGAGAAGTTCTATTTTAACATTTCCGTCATCAGTGATACATAAAAATAAAACACAAGGTGGGGGGGTGGCGGAAAGCCAACCAGAGTAACAGTTCTGTATGGAGCCCCTTTGACATGCATGCTGGGCATCATAACCCTCAGGATAATGCTGCAGAGGAGGTTATACTATACCCATTTTACAGGCAAAGAAACTGAGGCCCAGAGGACTTAAGAAGCTTGCTCAAAGGCACAGCACTTAGCATCTGTGCACCTAACTCCTTCCTGCTCTTCTTCGGCCTCGGGGACCCGCTCACAGGCAAGCCAGTCAGTTCTTTCCATCCTTACTAGCCACGGAGGCTGGGCGCCCCACGCTGCCTTGAAATAGGTTGGCCAGGCGCTCCCACCCCACCCCACCCCAGCAACATGCCAAAGAACCAGAAAGGCTCCATTTATGTGGTCCCACAGGAAGCCCGTGTTGAAAGCAAACACACACGGAGCTGATGATGGTGACTCACAACTTCTAACCCTCCTCCTAACCAGTTGCATAAACTTTTCCAACGTATTGAAGTCTTGTAGAAATAGTGCTTCATGGGAAGATATCAAGGAAAATGTTCCAGGAGCCGACCAGCAGGCCCTCCTCTGCGTCCTCAGCCCCCTTTTGAGGTTTCTCTCTCTCTCTCTCTCTTTTTTTTTTTCCCCTCAGCAATTCCTTTCAAAAAAAAAAAATCTTTTTTTTTTTTTCCCTCACCATTGACCTTGTTAGAGTTGCTAGTACATTTTCCCCTCACACTGTAGCACTTCCGTAAATGTTTTTGTTCTTTGTTCTACTTCCTGCGCTCTTTGAGCTCGGCTGTGATGTCTGTTCAGTGGGGCCTTTCTGATCCAATTGCCCCTTGCCTGTACATCCTCTCCCCAGGTATCAAAAATGAGGGCAGTGGGACCTGGAGGGCCCCTCATTACAGGGAGGCGGCCCCGCTCTCCCACCAGTCACAAGCCGAAAAGGCCAGAACCGACTCCGCCAATGACCAGTATTGAAAAGAGAGCTCCGGGGGTGAGAGACACGCACAGCCTGGCGGAGTCAGAAGCAGAAGGTTAAAAAAGACAAGAAAGGCCATGGGGGAAAAAAAAAAGAAGAAGAAAGAAAGAAAGAGAAACCCACAAAAGCCTTCTTTTCTGACTGCCTAAGTGGCTCCCTTTCAGGACCTGAGGCTTTCCAGAAAAAAGTCCTGTGAAGAATAGACCATTTCATGCTGCAAAATCTTCCCTCTGAGGGCAACATCTCGGGTACGTTGGATCGTCATTCCCACAGGTGATGGCCAAACTCAAGGCCCCGCTCTGGGGATGAGGGATGCCTTTTCTCTCAGCAGGCCCTGCCATGCTCATCAGAGGCTGGGCTGGTGGCCGGCTCCTGGAGGAGCAGAGTCCAGGAACTTTGCTGGGATCCACATGAGTCAGCCTCCTCGGGGGAGGTGGTGCGGGGAGTGGGGTGCTGGAGAGCGGCCAAGGGTGGGCCAGGGGGGCGGTGCGGAGCTCTGGGCAGTGGTGGATGGGGGCGCTGGCTCCCCACAAGCTTGTGGGGGTTGGCGCTCTACGAGGGATGCTGCTTACTCTGGGCAGTGCGCGCAGCGCTGGATGTGGGCAGCAGAAGACCTGGCTTTGAGCCCGGCTGACCCAGTGTGGCCTTGAGCAAGCCGTCCCAACCTTCTGAGCTGTAGTTCCTTTTTGGCAAAATGGCCATGACGTCCTTGTCTTCATTTGCCATCGAACGTGTATTTCCTTGAGCACCTACTATGCGCTGGCTGCTGGAAACAGAAAGAGACCAAGGTGATGCATGAGCTGCAAGATGCAAGGTAGATGCATGAACTGATAATTAAAATCCAGAGTGATGAGTACAGTGAGACAGGTGCGTATAGGGTGAGGGAGTAGCATGGAGGAAACGTGATTATATCAATCTAGGGAGGTCATTAAAGCTGACTTTAAGTCTTTTTTTAAAATATTTTTTAATCTTTATTTTTTTTAATATTTTATTTATTTATTCATGAGAGACACAGAGAGAGAGGCAGAGACACAGGCAGAGGGAGAAGCAGGCTCCATGTAGGAGCCCGACATGGGACTCAATCCCAGGTCTCCAGGATCACACCCTGGGCTGAAGGCAGCACTAAACCGCTATGCCACAGGGGCTGCCCTGACTTTAAGTCTTGAAAGATAACTTAGGAGTTTCATAGGCCGATGGGGGAGATAGAAATGGGATTATAGGCAGGAGATGCATTTGGTGCCAAAGCATGGAGACATGCTCAAAGAACTGTGATATTCTTTGGAGAGAGGGAACATAGGCTACGAGCTGTGTCTGTGTGTACACACACATGGGTGTGTCCACATGTTGCAGGTCTAGGGTGTGGGAAGGGAGGCACTTGCCTCAGGCCCAAATTTAAGGGAGCACTAAAAGACTCAGTCGTCAAGATGAATACAATTTTGTTCAAGGTTTTGAAAACTCAAAGTTAACACAGAAAGTCGATGATGAAAAAAAAAATAGCAAAATACAAAATAAAAACAGAGTTGGACCATGCCCTTGCATGACTCACCTCAATGACCTCGCTCTAATCTTGACCCTGTCCAATCCTCTTATCCTTCTACCAAGCCCAAATATGAGGGTCCAATAAATATGGATATTTCTGAGTAACCATTCATTGTAACACAAGCATCTGCTTCTCCTCTTCAAAGAGCATCTTCCTCTAATATATGGCGTGGAAGGGGAGATTGAGAGGAGGTCACTGCTTGTTCGTTTTTCTACTGTTTGTCACTTGTAACCCTGGGAATGCTGACCTCTCTTGATACAGTGTTGCTGCTGTTATGCTGGTCTCGGAGGAGGAATGATGCTGGGGAAACCCTTGTTCTCTGGACCACCCCAGTTCCCCCAGCACATATATGTCACTAACATTGGGCTGCCTGTTGTTTGTGCAATAGGCATTACTAACAGTATAGAGAAAAATGGGGGAAAAATAATGTAAAAAAAAAAAAAAGCATTTAAAACTGAATATAAAATATGAATGTTTCCAGAACTGAAGGGGATGGAAGAAGAGAAAATAGGGTAAACTTTCAAGCTATACTTCCCTGCTTTGAGGTCTTCTCTTCCCTTCCTAAAACATAGAGTCACTTCCTTAGTCTCTCTCTTTAGGGAAAACATTCCCTCCTACCAAAAATATTTGTCTCATCTGGGAGCAATTTCACCAGCTACCAGTGCAACCCATGGGGCACAGTGATCCCCAAAATAGAGCCCAACCAGCTGAGTAACTCAGTCTGGCATGAAATCATGAGGGTCTTCAGTAGGATGGTCTAGAGCAAGGGAAGATACACCCCCCTCATTCATTCTGCAGTCTTCACACTTCTAATCAGCCCATTGGGTAAATTTTGGGCAGATTACACATATCTTTCATGGATATAATATAATTCTTAGACAATGGAGTCTAAATTCATATTCAGGATAATATAAGTTTTCTAAAAACAACATTATTTTAGTCCCTAATAAAGAGGATAGGCAGAGGGCTTTCTGTTTTCCTTTGTTTGCTTATCCTTTTGCTTCTAGAACATGTGCAGTCATCTATCCAGCCATAAGAAATTATACCAGTAACATTACCAACACACACAAAGTCTTCATGCCCACCTTAGCTACATGAACACTGAGCAGGAGTTTTGAAATTCCACTTTTTCTCTAGCTAGATAAAATTCTTCAACAGGTCTATCAATACTCCTCCTATCTCTGTAAGCAGAATGGATAGTGGTATCAAGTTTTATTTTCCTCAATTCAGAGCAAACCTTCAAAGGTGGGGAAAGAAAGAAATTGTTCTATAAATTATACCAGGCAGTTTTCCTCTGCCCATAACTTTAGGCTTATCATAAACCTATATGTTGAGTTTTTCCTAAGTAGGATTGTATACCTCAACTCAAATACAGTAGTAATTACACCAAATGTGAATGGACTAATTTTTTCTTTTTTAAAAAAAGATTTTATTTATTTATTCATGAGAGACACACAGAGAGAGGCAGAGACACAAGCAGAGGGAGAAACAGGCTCCTTGAGGGGAGCCTGATGTGGGACGTGATCCCAGGATTCCAGGATCATGACCTGAGCCAAAGGCAGATGCTCAACCACTGAGCCACCCAAGTGCCCTGGACTAAATTTTCTAATTAAAAGGCAAATATTGCAGTGGAAATGTGAACTAGTGCAGCCACTCTGGAAAACAGTGTGAAGGTTCCTCAAAGAGTTAAAAATAGAGCTACCCTATGACCCAGCAATTGCACTACTGGGTATTTACCCCAAAGATACAGATGTAGTGAAATGCCAAGAGACCTGCACCCCAATGTTTATAGCAGCAATGTCCACAATAGCCAAACTGTGGAAGGATCCACGATGTCCTTCGACAGAAGAATGGATAAAGAAGATGTGATATATATATATATATATATATATATGCGCAATGGAATATTACTCAGCCATTAAAAAGGATGAATACCCACCATTTGCTTCAATGTGGATGGAACTGGAGGGTATTATGCTGAGTGAAGTAAATAGATCAGAGAAGGACATCATATGGTTTCACTCACTCACTCATATAATAGTGAAAAGGATTATGAGGGAAAGAAGGGAAAATGAGTCGGAAAAATTAGAGAGGGAGACAAACCATGAGAGACTCCTAACTCTGGGAAACTAACAAAGGATTGCAGAAGGGGAGGAGGTTGGGGGAAAGGGCACCTGGGTGACAGGCACTGAGGGCACTTGATGGGATGAGCACTGGGTGTTATACTATATATTGGTAAGTTGAACTTCAATAAAAACAAAACAAAAAAAGGCAAATATTGCAAACAAAATATTTTTTAATAAAATGCAACCATATGATTTTCTCCAAAGATGAATATAAAATATAAGGGTACAGAAAGATTCAAAGTAAAAGAATGGAAGAATGTATGCACGCAAGCAAGAAATGAAAGAAAACTTATATAATTATATGAAAACAAAGTTAATTTTAAGGTAGGAAAAAGCATTACTAGAGAAAAAATGTTAAAATATTAAAGTTTAAGTTCATAAACAAATCATGTAATGATTCTAAATTTTCATGCAATTAACAAGGTAACTTCAAAATGCACAAAGCCACAAATTTCAGAACTACAAGAAAAGAAATGGTTAAATCCATAGAGAGGGATTTTAGAGTATCTCTGAAGTTACAATATAATGAAAAGACAAAAAAATCAGTAAGAATATAATAGATTTGAACAACATGGAAAATTTGACTTCTTCCAAGTAGACCTTCTTTTCAAGCATTCATGAAACAAAGTGATATGAAAAATGATTATATATTGAGTTATAAAACAAGTCTCAATTATTTTCAAAGTACTGAAGTCATACATAATAGGTTCTCTGACCACAGTGCAATTAAGCTAAACTTCAATAAAAAACAATAAATAGAAAATCCCCATATGTTTATAATTAAACAAAATAGACTTTTTCCCTCTCCTTTTCTTTTCTTTTCTTTTTTCTTTTTTTTTCTTTCTTCTTTTTTTTTTTTTTTTTGGAGCCCAATGTAGGACTTGAACTCATGACTCTGAGATCAAGACCTGAGCTAGATCAAGAATTGGACACCTAACTGACTGAGCCACCCATCACCCCTAAAATATGCTTTTAAATAACCCATAGATATGGGGCACCTGGCTGGCTCAGTGGTTGAGCGTCTGTCTTTGGCTCAGGTCATGATCCCAGGGTCCTGGGATGGAGCCCCAAATCAGGCTCCCCACAGGGAGCCTGCTTCTCCCTCTGCCTGTGTCTCTGCCTCTCTCTGTGTATTATTTATTTATCATGAATAAATAAATAAAATTTTTAAAAAAATAAATAACCAATAAATAAAATAATAAATCATAATGGAAAAAGGAAAAAAGAAAATGTTTTTAACTTAGTGATAATGAAATATAACACAATATAAAATGTGTGTGATAGAGCTAACGTGATGCTTGGAGACTATATAGCCTTAGTTTCATACATTAGGAAAAAGAAAACCTGAAAGTCAGTGATCTAAGTAACAAACTTAACAAGTTAGAAAAAATAACAGTAAATTAAAGCTCCCCCTCCCCCCGCAAAGTACAAAGTACTATGAAATAAAGCTCAGAGCAGAAACTAATGAAGCAGAAAACCAAAAACATAGAGAGATATTATAAATTAATTAAAGAAAAAAATAATAAAAAATAAATTAATTAAAGAAATTAAGGATCCCAGGGTGGCTCAGTGGTTTAGTGCCTGCCTTCAGCCCAGGGTGTGATCCTGGAGTCCTGGGATCAAGTCCCACATCAGGCTCCCTGCAGGGAGCCTGCTTCTCCCTCTGCCTGGGAGAAGAAACTCTCTCTCTCTCATGAATAAATAAATAAAATCTTTTAAAAAATTAATTAATTAAACAAATTAAAAATAAAACCAAAAGCTGATTCTTTCGGGACACCTGCACCCCGATGTTTATAGCAGCAATGGCCACGATAGCCAAACTGTGGAAGGAGCCTCGGTGTCCATCGAAAGATGAATGGATAAAGAAGATGTGGTTTATGTATACAATGGAATATTACTCAGCTATTAGAAATGACAAATACCCACCATTTGCTTCAACGTGGATGGAACTGGAGGGTATTATGCTGAGTGAAGTAAGCCAGTCGGAGAAGGACAAACATTATATGTTCTCATTCATTTGGGGAATATAAATAATAGTGAAAGGGAATATAAGGGAAGGGGGAAGAAATGTGTGGGAAATATCAGAAAGGGAGACAGAACGTAAAGACTGCTAACTCTGGGAAACGAACTAGGGGTGGTGGAAGGGGAGGAGGGCGGGGGGTGGGAGTGAATGGGTGACAGGCACTGGGGGTTATTCTGTATGTTAGTAAATTGAACACCAATAAAAAATAAAAAATAAAAAATTAAAAAAAAAAAAGCTGATTCTTTAAATTGACTCATAAATTCATTTTAAAATTTAAAAATAAGAAAAGAGAAGGCATAGATAACCAGTATCTGTAATTAAACTTAACAGAGGATTTCACTACAAATACTAACAGCATTAAAATTACAACAAAAGAAGATATTATAAAGAATTTTATGCCAAAAATATTAAATGTAATGGACAAAGATTTAGAAAAACTTAACTCACCAAAACTGACACTAGAAGAATTGAGACATGTGAATAGTCCTAAATCTAGTTTCAAAAGTTCTTTAAATCTGTGAAAGTTCCCATAATGAAAGATCCAGGTACTTTACTAGCAAATTGTTTTCAAACATCTAAGAAAGGAATAACATCAGTTTTACATGAACTCCTCCAGGAAATAAAGGTGAAATATCTTCTCAACTCAGTTTATGAGGACTGTACCACCTTGACACTAAAACCTCACAAGGTCTCCACAAGAAAGGAAAATAAGCGATCTGTGTATATAATGAGCACAGATGCAAATGATAAACAATATTGGCAAACCAAATTCTGAGATATAAAAACAGGAAACTATATCACAACCAAGTTGAATTTATTCCAATAATGTCAGGTTCATTTAACATTAGAAAATTAATCACTATAATTCACAATCCTAGCAGAATAAATATGAAAAATTTTATTATTACCTTAATAGATGCAGAAAATGTATTTGATAACTTTTGCAACCATTTATGGCTTAAAAAATTTTAAGTCTTCATAAACTAGGGGTAGATGAGAACTTCCTCAGCCTGACAAAAGGTGTTTATGAAAATCAAATCAAAACAACAACAACAATAAGCTCTACAAGTTACTGCAAATATCATATTTCATGGTGAATGTTAAAATCATCCTCTCGAGATCAGGAAAGAGACGTGGGTACACTACTAACACTTCTACTCATCATTACACTGAAAGACCTAATCAGAGAAATAAGGCAAGAAAAAGGAATATAAAGTTTATTATTCACAGACAACATAGTTTTGTATGTAGAAAACTTTAGAAATATATTGAGAAACTTAAATGATAAGAGAACTTAGAAGATTATTTGAACATATAAACTCAATATACAAAATATGTTGTATTTCTATATACAAACATCTAATAATTAGAAAGTGAATTTTTTACAAATTTCATTTGCAATAACATGTAAAATCATTAAATACATAGGTAGAACTAAAACTAGTAAAGGACTGAAGACCTCTATCAGAAGTTACAACAAATTCTTGAGAAAAATTAAAGAAGATTTAATATATGGAGAAATATATTACATTAATCTATTGAAAGATTCAATATTATAAAGATGACAATTCTCCCAAAATTCTTTAGGTTTAGTGTAATCCCAATCAAAACCTCAACAGATTTTGTGTGTGTTTGTGTATGTGTGTTGGCAATACAATCCTAAAATTTATATAAAAAATGCAATTAGTGGGGTTCATTTTTAAAAATGCAAATAGCCATGAATAGCCAAGACAATCTTGACAAAAAAAATGACAAAGTGTAAGCACTTGCCCTATATGATATAAATATCAATTGCTATAATTAAGACATTGTGGTAACGGTGAGCTGTTAGATAAATGACCAAAATAACAAAATAGAGAGCCCAGAAACAGAAACAGATGCTTACGTATATGAAAATTCGATTTGTTATAGAGATGGTACTAAAGAACAATGCAGAAAAGAGACTTTTCTCAATAAACATCTCAATTGGATGTACATATAGAACAAAATTCATCTCGATCCTTCTTCATATCATATACAACAATCAACCCCATGAAGCTGGGCCCTTACCTTACACTATATATAAAAATTAACTGGAAACAGATTACTAATCTAAATGTGAGACCTAAAATTGTCAAACTCCTAAAAAGGAAACATAGAGGAAAAGCTACATGATGGAAGATTTGATAATGATTTCTTGGGTTGACGCGAAGAGCATAAACAACAAAAGCAAAAACAGACAAATGAGACCACATGAAACTCGAAAATCTTTGTGCATCACGGGAAACAATAGAGTGAAAAGGCAACCTACAGAATGGGAGAAAAGATTTGCAAATCACATACCTGATAAGGGGTTAATATCCAGAATAAGTAAATAATTTCTTTACCTAAGAACAAAAGAACAAATAACTCAATTTTAAAGTGGCCAAAGGAGGGGCACGTGGGTGGCTCAGTCAGCTGAACGACCAACTGTTGATTTCAGCTTAGGTTATGACCTCAGGGTCCTGAGATTGAACCCCATGTGGGGGCTCTATGCTGGGTGTGTAGCCTACTTAAGACTCTCTCTCCTCCTCTCTCTCTCTGGCCCTCCCCCATCTCTTCCTCTCTCTCTAAAAAGGAAATAATAATAAAATAAAATGGCTAAAAGAGGAGCACCGAGTGGCTCTGTCAGTTAAGTGTGTGACTCTTGATGCAGCTCAGGTCTTGATCTTAGGGTCGTGAGTTCAAGCCCCTCATCTGGCTCCCCATTGGGTGTTGAGCCTATCTAAGGGAAAATAAAATAAGATGACCATGGGCTTTGAAGAGACATTTCTCCAAGGAAGATAAAATAGCCAATAAGGATATGAAAAGATGCCCAATATCACTAATCATAAAGCAATGTAAATCAAAGCCACAGTGAAATGTCACCTCACACCCATTAAGATGTGGCTACTATAAAAAACATGAAAGACAGCAAGTGTCATCCAGGAGGTAGAGAAATTGGAACCCTTGTGCTCTGTTGGTGGGAATATAAAATGGTGCAGCTGCTGTGGAAAACAGTGTAGACAATCCTCAAAAAATTAAAAATAGAACCACTGAATGATTCAGCAACCTCACATCTGGGTATACATCCAAAATAATTCAAAGCATGATCTCAGACATTTGCACACCCATTTCACTGCAGCATTATTCACAATAGCCAAGAGGTGGAAGCAAGCTCTAGAGATCTGTTGCACAGCAATGTGAATATAGTTAATGCTACTGCACTGTACAATTAAAAATGGTTCAGATGATAAATCTATGTAGTTTTACCACAACTTAAAGAAATCAATTCCACTTTAGATTTAAACATGAAGGGTACAACACAGGAGAAAATCTTCATGATCTTGGAGTAAACAAAGATTTCTCCAGAGAAACAGAACATATGCACTTAAACAGAGCTTAGTAAGGGGGCCTTAAAGCAAAATTTTTTCTCTGGGGAAACATCAGTTTTGTTTGTAAAAGCCTTTTGGCTGATGGAATGAGGATCATTCAGATTATGGAGGATAATCTGCTTTACTTGGAGTCAACTGATTGGATATGTTGAGCACATCTACAAAACACCTTCAGGGTGACACCTGGATTAGTATCTGGGGATTGCAGTTGGCTTAGTCCATTGGGCTGCTACAACAAAATAGCCTAGACCACATGGCTTATAAATAACAATGTGTATTTCTCACAGCTCTGGAGGCTGAGAAGCCCAAGGTCAGGGCACCAGCATGGTCGGGTTGGGGTGAGGACCCCGTTTGCAGGGTGCAGACTGCTGACTTCTCGATGTGTCTTCAGAAGAGGGGAAGGGCAGGTTAAGTTCTCCGGGGCCTCTTTTATATGAGGGCACTAATCCCCTTCATGGGGGCTCCACCCTCATGACCTCATCACCTCCCTGAAAGGACTCACCTTCTAATGCCATCACCTTGGGGGTTTAGGATTTCAACATATGAATTTGGTGGGGGTGGGGGTGGACACATATGTTCAGACTGTAGCAACAGTGTTTGAAAAGCACAGCTGTTATTACTCAGGTATAGCAAGACTAGCAGACCAGGAGGTGATTGCCATTAAAAAGATGGTTGGGGGGCAGCCCGGGTGGCTCAGCGGTTTAGCGCCTGCCTTCAGCCCAGGGCGTGATCCTGGAGACCCAGGATCGAGTCCCACCCACATCAGGCTCCCTACATGGAGCCTGCTTCTCCCTCTGCCTGTGTCTCTGCCTGTGTGTCTCTCTCTGTGTCTCTCATGAATAAATGAATTAAAATCTTAAAAAAAAAAAAAGGTTGGTTACATTCACACATCCCAAGAGGAGGGTCCTTCCAAGAGAAGGAAGGATGGAGGGGGCAGGTAGGGAAGCATCAGGGTCACTCAGGAGGCAGAGAGACTGAGGGGAAAGCATTGTCAAGAGTCTTTTTTTTTTTTTTAAGATTTTATTTATCTATTTATTGAGAGAGAGAGTCTGTGCATGTGCAAGTGGGGGCAGGGTGGTGCAGAGGGAGAGGGGGAGAGAGAATCTTCAAGTAGATTCCCCGCTGAGCACTGAGCCAGCACAGGGGCTGTGTCCTACCCTCTTGAGATCATGACTTGAGCCAAAATCAAGAGTCAGACACCTAATGGACTGAGCCCCCCCCAGGTACCCCAAGGGATTCACAGGACGGAATTGGGGAGGTGGGGTAAGCAGACTTCAGACTGGCCAGTCTAAGTAATTCCAGTGGGCTCTAGGACACAGGGCTGTCTCTACTGGTCCGATCCCTGGCTCTGCGGTGATGAGGGCAAAGGATGGTGCTCCCGAGTGTGAGGGTCTGAAAGAGGCATTGGGAGTGTGGGCTCTGGATCAACTGCTGGTGTGCCTGCAGGTGAGTTTTTTGCTACCTCTCCAAATTGCCAAGCTTGGCAGGGGCCGGTCCCTCTAGGGCCGGCAAGGCCCGAGACATTAAAGCATCAGACTAAAGAAAGTAAAAGGCGTGATTAATACCTATAACCTGGTTAAGTTGACACGTAAAACTAACCACGACAGTAGATTAGGAAACCAGAATGTTAATGGCTATTTCTCAAGAAGCTGTGAGATCGTGTGAGATTTACTTTCTGCCCTCTTTCTTTTCTGTAAGTTCTGAATTTCCTACGTGAGCCTGAGTTACTTTTCTTATCATCGTGGTGAGAGGGTGGTGTTAGATTAACAGCGTGACCAGCTAAGTCCCTCGCTAGCTAAGCTGCTCTTGCTGTGGCCTCGTGCTCCGGTGCGGGCTGGTTACAGGTAAGGCAGGCACCTCCCGGACCAGGCCTCCCTGCGCCCTCTGTTCCCTAGAGCAGAGCAGCATCCCCCCTTTCTCCCTTCCCAGGGTACTAAGGGGGCGGGGGGCCCACAAGATGATGGGGCCTTTCCTCTGAGGTGCAGTGTGGAGACCTGGGCTTTGGAGGGGGGCATCTGTGTGTGTGTGTGTGTCAGGAAGGGTGCTTGTGCACGAGTATGAGTGAGTGTGTATACCTGTGCATATGTGAGTAAGAGAATGTGCATCTGTGTGTGAGTGTGTGTGTGCATATGTTAACATGAGTGTGGAATGATTGTGAATGAGTGCCTATAAGTGTGAGTGTCAGAGTGAGTGTGTGTGTGAGTGTGTATGTATGTGTGTGTCGGGGGCAGGGAACCGGAGGGGAAGGGGGAAGAGCCAGCAGGAGCACAGTGACCCCTACCTTGGTGCCTTGGTGTTCTGGGGGGACAGACCACCGCACCTAAGAGCCACAGGATTCTGATGCGGGTAGGTCTGCATGGCTGACGGGTGGAGGGGTGTCTCCACCATCCCAGAGCCCCTCAGAAACCAGCAACACTTGTGTTTCTTTTTTTTTTTTTTTCAAGTACGCTCCACACCAAGCATGAAGCCTAATGTGGGGCTTGAACTCATGACCCTGAGATCAAGACCTGAGCTGAGATCAAGAGTCTGAGACTTAACAGACTGAGCCACCCAGGTGCCCCAGCCAGCATCACTTTTCAACCAGGGGAGGGAGGAGCATTTGGAACAGTGAGGGGGGAAGGCAGGTGTATTTTGATCGTCACATGACTGGGGAGGACTGGGACATCCTCTGGAGATGGCCCGCACAGGGCAAGCGTGTCCCACCCAACATGCCAGTGGAGGTGGGGGCCTGGGTTCCCTGTGTTGCAAGTGTCCTCACGGCGTGCCCGGTCCTGGGCCCTGGCTTTGGGGAGTGTAAGCAATGTTGGCCCCAAGATGCTCCTGCAAAACCAGTCCTCGGAGCACGCAGGCAGCCCCCGGGGGGGGGGAGTGTTCTCAAGGTGCAAACACAAGCAGACCCAGGGTGATCACACGTGGGGAGTCAGGCCCGTGCTCTACCTCCCCCGGCCCCCACTTCACCTGCACCCTCCTGGAGCCAAGCTGACACGAAGGGGACCGGGGGTGGCCTGGACAAATGTGGGAGGGCCGGGAAGGGGGGAGGATAAGGCCCTTCCTTCAAAGGGGAAGCCCTCCCCTCTGTGATGAGAAGGCCCTTCCTGAGGGGAATCACCCCCAAAGTGATAAGGCCTCTCTGAAGGGGAGCCAGCCCCCAGTGACACTCTGTCTTTGAAGCCGACCCTCCAATGCTGCAAGGAGTTCGCGGGGTGCCCCAGCCCCTTGGTGGGAAAGTCTTTGAAGTGTCTGGTGAGGCTGAGCCTCTAAGGGGCTGACTGTCCTGAGTCAGACAACACGTGGGGAGGAGGGGAGGAGCGGGGAGGCGGGAGAGATACAGCTCCTTGTCTGAGGTTGAGCAGGAGCCGAAATGAGCAAGAGTCCAGAGAGTCTTCCAGGGGTCCTTGTCCCTCCCTGCCTGGCTCTGCTGTCTGGATGCCTCGGCCGCTGACTCCCCAAAACCCAAGAAGGCTGAGGCCGCTCCCCGAGTCAGGGACAGGACCCTGACCCCGACAAAGCCCCCAGGCCAGGCCTGGCATCGAGCACTCCTCTATCTTTGGAAAGTGAAAAGCAATGAAAGGGGGATCCTCAACCCACCCAGGCTTCCCAATCCAGGAATAAACAACCAATAACCCCTTTGCCCCTCTCTGGGAAGAATAAAGGGATTCCCCCCCCCCCCCCCCCCAGAATACGACTGTAGGAGAAGGGGAGTATTCACGGTGGTGAATACAAACTAACCAGCACAGGACAAAGCTTTCTAGTTTACAAAATGCCCAGATCCTCATAACTGCTGGTGAGAATCATATTATCAGCGTTGCTATTTTGGAGACAAATTCATCTGGGCTTGTGTAGGGAGAGGTTCACAGATGGGTAAACCAAGGCATGGGAGGTTATGAGATTTAACGAGGTGACACAGATGTAGGACTGGAGCTCAGGCCTCCCCAAAGCTCAGCACGCCCCCCCTATCCACCCCGAGGACCATTTAGCAGCCTGGCCCAGTGGAAGGACGCTGGGTGGGATGGGGAGTCGGGAATCCTGAAGTTAATCCCCAGTCAGCCCATGCCTGGCTGTGTGCCCTTGGCCAGGTAGCTGGACCTCTCTGGGGGCCTCCAACCACACGGTCTCAAAGAACACTTTCTGCTCTGAAATGCTGGGCTCCTTCCCTCCCCAGAATGCACCAGGAAACGTTCTCAGTTCTCTACGGATATCTTAAAAGGTGATCTGGCTTTTCAAATGCTGTTGACATCCATCTTTTACATAAAACAGGCATTAATTCGATGGGAATGGGGGCTAGATTCAGGTCTGCGTGTCCCTAACAGGGAGGTGACCCGCACTAAATGCTCAGAGCAAGGTCAAGAGGAAGCCTGTCACAGAAAGAAAGGAAGTTTCTCGCGTAACCATGGTTTCAGCGAATGCCCTCTGGCAGCTAAACTACAAAATACACATCACAGGTGTCCAGGGAAGCCTCCCCTTGCTCACCTCTCTCTTCTTCCTCTTTCTGTGACTTTGGTCTCTGCGACCTGTTTTTAAAAATTTAAATTAATGGGCTTTACTCTTTGAGAGCAGTTCTAGGTTTGAAAAAAAATTGAGTAGAAACGACAAATTTTTACCATCCACCTCCTCCCCCCGCCCTGGAAATGGCCCGTTATTAACCTTTTGCATTAGTGGTACATTTGCTGCAATTGAGAGCCAGTATCGATGCATCATTATTAGCTAAAGTGCATGGTTTATATCAAGGTTCACTCTTGGTGTTGTAGATGCTAAGGGTTTGGACCAATGTAGAGTGACATGTATCCATCATTCTAGCATCACACAGAAGAGTGTCCCTGCCCTAAAAATCCTCTCTGTTCCCTCTATGAGCAGATGCTGGGCATCCTTCCCTCCCACCTAAGCCCTGGCCCCCACTGATCTTTTCACCATCTGTAGTTTGGCCTTTTCCAGAATGCCCCACAGTTGGAATCATAGGGTATGCCGGCTTCTCGGGTTGCCCACCGTCCCCCAGCAATCTACATTTATCATTCCTCCGTATCTTTTTCAGAATTTGCTGGCTCCCCAGACCCGGGCGGCACAGCCTCAGAAGGGCCACATGCAGTCAATACCTGCCCAGCCACCCAGGGTGCCTGGAAGTTAGGGACACAGATGTAACCAATGGGGGCTGGGTTCTTAACTAAAACCCACCCCAAATGCAGGGAAGGAGCTCCCAGGAGAGCCCTGTAAGTGGGCCCTGGCCTCCTCAGATATGTGACTTCCCTCCTTCCAGGTAACACAAGCCATCACCTGAATAGGAGATGCTGGGTGGTGACTCGGTGACCCAGGGCACCTGACTCTACACCCTGCCCAGTTCCTGCCCCCCACCCCCGCCCCACTCCAACCAGGCAAGGAAGGAGAATCTGGGAGGAGAAGGTTTAACCCCCAACCCATCTTCAACCCCTCCAGGAAAGGCAACTGGCTGCCTCCCACCCCCTTCACTGGCAGGTTTTCCGGAGGAACCAGACAGCCTCCTGAACACCCCCAACAGGCCACAGAGTTACTGGATCTCATCTGTCTACCTCCCTCCTGGGCCAAGACAAAAGTGTCACTCTGAGTCTGACAGCACGGCCTGGATGGCTCTCACCCCTGCCATCAACGACTCCCCAACCTTCTCAGCCTCCGCCCTGGCTTTCTTCTTTGCCTGGCATTCTTTATCACTGCAAAATGAACAGAGTAAGGAGCTCCTCGCTCAGGGACACCACTCCACTGGAAGACTTTGTGCCAACTTTTGCAAAACTTGGCCGCAGTCGAGGTCTTGCCTTTTGGATCTTGATGGGCTCCGGGAAGGCCAGGGTTCCAAGAGTTTCTGCACAATCAACTGGTGGGGGCTGGGGGGATTAAGGGCTGGAGAAGGAACACAAGACATGGACCATCCCCAAACAAGAAAAAGCCCTTTCAACACCATCAGATATGTCTTCCGTAAAGGGTTTCATGGAGCTGTTTTTAAAGTCTACATTTAACAATATGAAGTACCCCAGGCCTGTGTATTTCAGGCATCATGTCTCTGAAGCAGAAACTACAAAGGTCTCTGATGTTCCTTTTTCAGACTTTTTTTTTTCCCATGATATGAACTTTTTTTAAGGCCTGTGCTTTCCAGTGAGCTCTCCTCCATCTCTCTTTCTTGCTGAAGTTGCAGATGTACATTATGGTAGTGTGAAAAAAGCTAATTAAACTGCAGAGACTCGGCAGGAGGCAGGGCAGGCCCCGCCGAGCGCGCAGGATGATTGATTTGCACTGTCACACGGCTCTGCTGGGTGTCATAACTTAGTGACAAATCAAGGATTACAGTGACCCAGAGTAACTCTCTTCCTTTGTTGTTGGGCAGACATCAAAGCAGCCAAGCATATTAGTGTTTTTAATAAGTAGTTAAGTCGGGAGTAGCTTACAGTTTAGGATTACTCTGTGTACAACTGGAGGTGTTCGGGGTGGGGGGGCGGGTAAGAAGAAAAAAAAAAAACACAACCAAAAATTCTAAGTCGGATGAAAACCTAAAAAGAAAATAAAACAAAAGGAAAGAAAATGGAGCGGAGCCCATGTGGCAGGAGCAGGCTCTTTGTAGGGGTTGTTGAAGGTTTTGCATTATTTGTCTAAGCCACACAGAGGCCTGCTGCGGCGAGGCACACCGTCTGGAAATTAGGTTTTCTGGGGGAAACGTGACTATAAACGCTCCAGTTCTGGGGGCGGGGCGGAGGGGGGTGGGCTTCTTCTTAAGCAAATGGCTTCATTTTAATCAGCGCAGAAGGGAGCTGGGAGGGTCACGTTGATGTGTTTGAGGACAAATATCCTGTTCCCCAACAATTAGTATCATAAAATGGTGGGGGCAACTCACCTTATCTTGAATGTACACATATCCCTGAAGACAGCTGCAGGCACTGCTGGTTTTTCTTAGGATATTTACCTTCAGCAACAGCAGAGACCTGAAAATCAGAGCAAAGTGGGAAGCTTCCAGTTGGTTCCTGCTATACTGTTATTATCCCAGTTGTAATGCTAATGGTCTCTCTACCAGGACTGAGGTGGGATGGCCATCTCGCTCAGCGGGGTGCCAGTTCTCCCCTAGGGACGTCCAACGGGTGGAGCCCCCTGGACAGGGAGGGTCTCTGCCAGAATCACAGGTGAACTCCTGAGATGCACAGGTTGACATCAGCGATGGGGTGACCCAGCCCAGGTGGTGTGGGAGAGAAGCAGAGGTACACCTTGGCTGTGTGACTCCGGGCAAATCCGTCAACCTCTCCGGGCCCCACTTTCTTCATCCTGCATAATTGGAAATCATCCTTTCTTCCTCGCCCTGTGGGTTGTAAAAATCTAGTAAAATAATGCTGATGAAAACATTTCACAAATTGCCAAGCATTCTGTGAATCAGTCAGAAAATGGGAACACGGAAAGAAGCCATCTTGTCACATGTACACTTAGTTGACTTGGGTGAAGGAAGGCTGTGGAATCACCCACATGGGCACCCCATGACAGATTCGAATCTTCAGAAGCACTTTCACAGAAATGCACTTTGATCTGTGTTGTGTATAAAATCCACTGGGGTTGGGGCCCCAGAGTGGCTCAGTGGTTGAGCGGCTGCCTTCGGCTCAGGGCTCCATCCCAGGGTCCCAGGACCGAGTCCCACATCGGGCTCCCTGCAGGGAGCCTGCTTCTCCCTCTGCCTGTGTCTCTGCCTCTCTGTGTGTCTCTCGTGAATAAATAAATAAAATATTTTTAAAAATCCCCTGTGGTAAACAATGGCCCTGCATTTCTTTTGTGTGTGTGTAATATGAATGTCTGTATTCTTATTTGCACCCTTATCAGCAAAAACAAAAATAAAAATCACAGCAGTAGATTTCATTTTTATCGTTACGAATACAATGATGGAACTGGCAGGCTGCAGATAAGAGGGTGAGGGCAAAGGAGGTGGGCCTCCCCACACAGGGAAGCCCACCAGGTGACTGATAGGGCAATACCCTTCCTACATCCTGGACCCTGTGGCTCCGTATTAGCCAGGTGGGTTCCAAAGTGGGGTTTTTGTCAGTTTGCTCGGGAGATGAGATGAAGCTTTGAGGAACTGATGGTCCATCGAGCAGACCCATAGTGACCGAGGAGACAGAGTGCCCCATCCACCTGCGAGACTGTTCGATTGGAAAACTGGACCCTAGACCCTGGCCCTTGCTTAGCACTATGAGAAGTCCCACTGGCAGGTTAGGACTCTCTGACTCTCGTGTTAGGTCGTAGACCATCTCCCTCTCTTTTTGCAAGACAGTGATCCACTCTGTGGTAGAAGAAGAACCATGTATTAATAAATGCATCCTGCAGAGTGGGCTCCTTCTATATATGCCCAAGTGCACCACGTTATATTGATTCTTATTTATTAAAATCACAGAATTGCTTTTCAAAAATTGGTAGCTTCCTTTGTCATGAATACAGAAGATACTTTTGAGCCCACCTAGCTCTGTGTTCCCTTTCTCCAACTGCGGAGATCTTTCTTCACATGAAATCTCCTATGAGAAAGAATTCACTCTTATCTAATAAAGTCAGATCTGCTCATAAGTAGCCAGGGGCGCCTGGGTGGCTCAATGGGTTAAGCATCCAGCTCTTGGTTTCAGTTCAGGTCATGATCTCAGGGTCCTGCACTCAGTTTAGAGTCTGCTTCCCTTTCCCTTTCCCTGTGCCCCTCCCTCCTTCTCTCTCTCTCTCTCTCTAATATAGATAAAATCTAAGAAGAAAGGAAAAAGAAGAAGAAGAAGAAGAAGAAGAAGAAGAAGAAGAAGAAGAAGAAGAAGAAAGAAGAAGAAGAAGAAGAAGAAGAAGAAGAAGAAGAAGAAGAAGACACTCCAAGTCAGCAATTCCATTCCTTGGTATGGATCCTAGAGACACTCCCACATATGCATTGGGAGACGGATAGGAATGTTCCACATGGCATCATTCATAACAGAAAGAAATGGAAAACCGGCTAAGTGTCCAGCAGCAGCAGAAGACATGAACTGTGGCCTTTCAACGTAAATAAATGTTATTGATTAGAGAACATGAACTACAGCTGTGAGCATGGACATGAGAAGAGATCTCAAAAATAAAAACATGACGAAGAAATGCGAATTCTAGAAGAAAACACGTGTGTGCCTTTGTTACTAAAAAGTGCAGAACGAGGCAACAGTAAACAACACATTGACTGGGGACACACATACATGAGTCTTGAAACCATGAAGAGAAAGAAGAAGGAGACAAGGAAGAAGGAAGGAGAGAGGGCAGGAAGGAAAAGGGAATGCCTCCACTCCTGGAGAGGCGATATCCTCCCCAGCTCAATGGGACTGAGTTAGTGTCCTGGACATGGGGATAAAAGGATGTGAGGATGATCTAGGATCCTGGAGTTCCTTTATTATTCAGATATACAGTTGGTAGGTACTAGGAGTTTGTTAAACAGAATGCTCACCTCACTGACATATTTTCTTCTACAGTCCTCTGGAGAAACCAAGGAAGGTGAAGGTGGCTCACACCAGAGATGTATTAAAAGAAAACAGCTTCTAAGAAATAGTCTAAGGTTGGCCTCCTCTACCTTCCAGATGGCCCGGCCCATGAGCTGCTCACAAATGCCTCAGGTGGGATAAGGGATGAAGAAAGAGTACGGGGGCCTAGGGTGAGGGGTCTCAGTTCTGGTATAAGGAAGCAGATGGATGGGAACAATCGCGACCCAGGCGGTCGACAGTCCACTAACATGTGACCGTCAGGGTGTGACTGTCCAGTGAGAAGAGAAGACATCTGGCAGCAGGGTGCCCTCCAGCATCAAGGACTGGTAGACACCACAAAGTGGACAAAGAAAGAGGAGATGTATTCATTCATATTATTCATCTTACCAGTGACTTCCTCAGAGGGAGATTGGGAGGGACCACTCGGTCTCCCCAATGTGTCCCTCTATTTTACTTCTCTGTGCAGCGCTCACTGGGCTCTCATGTTCTCAGGATCTGCTCTTGTGTTTGCTGACTGCTGGCCTCCCCGTCCGGGTCCCTCCCTGCCATCCCTGCTGCTGGGACAGAAACTTAGCCCCACTCCCATTTGAGGTAATGCCAGCGTCGCATCTGCCCCAGGCCCCCTGTGTTGGGATAATATTCAGATGTCCCACACTACGATCTCACACAGATCCGAAAGAAAGAACTTCTAAAAATCATCCAGTAAGGATACCTAAGGGATCAGTAAGAGCAGTTGCCTCTGGGAAGGAGAACCAAGAAATCAAGGGAGAGGGAGGAAAAGGTAAACCTTAACTGCATATTTTTTGTACCATTTGGCCATTCCACCAAACGCACAGACATCTTATAAAGTTTATTTTCATTAAAATCTCAACACACACTCTCTCTCTCTGTCTCTTCCCTTCTTAATTTCCCAGACAAGGCATTTCAAACTGCCTCATTTAAAACCCCCTTGGGCCCTGAATAATGATGTTTCGGGGTTCGCCTCTAAGTCTCTCCTGTACATTTGGAATTTAGACAAATCACGTGACTGTTTTCTCGGGCTTTTCTTTGAGTCCCCTTCACCTTTCTTTTCCCTGGAGAAGTCAGGAGAAATTTCCGGAAGAATCTTGAGAAATGATCTGCTGGTCTGTACGGCACCAAAAGTGATGGCCAGACTTGTTTTTCTGAGCACGTGTTTGATGAACTATGGGGCCGAGCACATGAGGGTGAGCAAAGCTCTCTTCTCTCACCTGCTAAGGTCCTCCTGGGTTGGCCCTCTGTCCCCAGGCCCCCCAGCACCTGCCTCCCTCGAGGGCACCAGCACCTCCCACCTCAACCGGGAAGAGCCTCCTTCTCACAGAAGGCACCAGGTACAGGGGATGGTCCATCACCCATGCCAGGCAGCCAAGTTCCTCTCTCAGCTAAATCAGGAAGCTCATAAAGACTTTATCTCTGGGTCACCCATGCCTCCCCAGTTTCCACCCGCCTGGCGCCTGGGAAAAGGCATCAAAGAACTGTGGACGACAATGGCCGTCTGTGAAGCCGAGCCTGCGCCAGCAGACGCATGGGAACCCCGGGGTCCCCGCCCTCTCCTCCCTTGGCCTGGAGCCCGAGTGGCCAGGTGTCCTTCCCGGTAGACCAGGTGGCCCTGGTGGCCTCGTGTGCTCCCTGGCTGGTGGAGGGAGGCTCCCTTGCCTGTGTCCCGTCTTAAGTGCTTCAGCTCTGCTCGAAGAGCCTGACAGGTGGCTTAGTTTTCTTCTCTGATTCCTTAGAATAGTCCTGGTGTCACCAACTCTAGAATAATCGTGCCATTTTTGTTTCTTACTGCCCCCTCTATGGACGGGGCCAAAGACAATGCCAGTGATATGTCACATCCTGCCCCTCAGGTCCCTCATTCTTCCCAGAGCCCCCTGCCCGGGTTGAACACTAACTGCTGAGACCTCTGCCCTATATGGTTAGGAGGTGGCTCCTTGCCCTTTCCTTGTCTGAGCCTCACAGCTCCCTGGAAACACCCTTGGGGACCCTTGGGGCAGGTACAGTGACCCCCTGAGCCCTGTCCCTTTCCACCAGGCTCTCACCACTGTTGGATAACTTGACATTCTCTGTGCTTCACATTTTCCCACCTGCTGTTTGGCAACTCTTTTGTCCCTAACCCAAGAAGGACATAGATACATATTTTTATTCCTCCTTTATGGAGGAATAATTCATCAAGGTACAGATTTGTCTAGGTCATTACCAAGTCACTGATGGGACAGGACGTGACACTGCTGACTGCTCTCTCAAGGCTTTTCCTACCCTGTTGCTCACTCAGAACCACTTCTGGTGTTTGATCCTATTCCATTTCATACCTCTGCTCACTGCCTGTCAGAGCCAAAAGGGACTTCAGGTGTGGCCATGTTCTATCCCCTCATAAGGACAGTTAGTCCGAGAGAGGGAAGGGACTTCCCATGGTTATACAGTGGGAGGGGGAGGGGTAGCCAAGCCCCCAACCTGGCCTCATCCCAGACCCAGACCTTCCCTCGGATCCCAGGCCCCTTGGTGCTGGGGATCCAAAGCCCTTCCACCCTGTTTCTCACCCTCCCTCCACCCTGCCAGGGTGACCAGGCAATCCTTGGGGTCTGCGGTGGCCTTTGCAGCCACCAGTGTAATCTGAGGAGGGCAGGCTGTGGGAGGAGAGCTGGAGGGTCCTCGTGGTGGGAAGGATGGACATGGGGCAGGGAGTGAGCTGGGACAGGAGGTAAGAAGCGCAAGGATGCCAGGCTCTGATGATGGAGGATCTCGGGAGCACCCTTCCGCATTTCTGCTGATTTCGGGTCCAGTCCGGGAGCACTAATCAAATGAGAGAAGCAAACATGTGTTAGTCCTGCAGCACCCCCACGAGTTAGAGCTGACAAAGCAGAACGCTGTCACCTGGGCCTGGTCGCCACACGTTTCCATGACAACCCTGCACGTCATCAAGAGTGGCAGGTGGACTTTATGGTACATCATGCTTGATCGGCATCCTGGCTGTTCGGTCTGGGTGCTGTGGCCAGAGCTTTGGGGTTAGAAGGGGCTTGAAAAGACCCCTATTCAGAACAAAACCAAAACAGAAACCAGATATATCATACCTTCGAGCTCCTTCTTTTTCTGACTTCCAATATTAGGTCACGTCAAGCAGCCACAGGGGATGCGCGAGCAGCTCATCAGCCTGGGCCAGGTAAGTTCTACAGACGCTCTGGTGAGGAATGAGCTGCTCCCCGACCTTCTTTGGTTCCAGAGCAAGAGCTGCGAGTCACCCCCAACCGGAGGCGGTGAGACAGGAGCACCACTCAGCCAGGACAGCTGTGCTGCCGAGCCGGGGTGGCGGGGGACCAAGGGGAGGGCAAGCTGCCAGCTGGGTGTGGGATTAGTGGTGATGTGGGCCTGGCATTTCCTGAGCCCCTTTGATGGTGGGTGTGAGGTTGACATCCCCCCCAATTTCCAGCAGCTGTCCCCCAAAGCGACCCCAGTTAGCATAGTGCCGAGTAGACACAAATGCTTGTTTTGCAAAGAGGCTTCAAAACTCACCCTCCAGCCTTTCCTTCTACCAGCATGATGCCCTGAAGTTCTCCCATATGGAAAATCGTGAAATGTATAATAAGCAGCAAAGTCTATTTCCCTGCAGAGGGGGGTAAAAACCAACAAAATCTATGCATTAAACAGACAAACGAGAGAAAAAAAAAAGAACAGAATGGAAACACCCTATTAACAGTGCCTGTCTTTGGTCGGTGGGACAAAGCCTAATTTTTTTTTCTCATCTGCTCTTCATTTCCCAATGTACTATTATATATATATAGTCACCGTCTGCTAAAAATAGATAGGTACCAAAAATGTTAAAGTCACTACAGCTCTCAAAAGCAGAGGGCTTCGTGCATGGAGTCCCCGGAGGGGAGTCCTTCCTCGACAGAGGGCGGGTTCTGCACAGTCCCCAGGGCAGGCCACCCCCGCTCTGGGCTCCTCCAAGGCTTCCTCAAAGAGCTTCCCATTCTCTGCATCCCCCGTAGAGTCAGGGTCATGTGCAAAACCTGAATCCCATTATCCTCCAGCTCAGCTAAATGGTGAGAAAACAGAGACCGGTCCAGGCGTCCTAGTCTACTTTGAAGTCCAAACAAGTGCTTCAGAATCTCTCTGGCTCGCTTGTCTCCCCCTCCCCTTTCTCCTCACCAGGTATAAAATATCTGCAGACTAAAAATAAATCTCCCCTGAGACAGCTCAGGTGCAGCTCAGGGTTTTAACCTTCAATGCCTGGCACAAGCTCTGATCTGTAGGTCTTTAACACATTAAAAGCTTTAGCTACTTTAAACACAGAGCAACCATGTGACCCAGAAATTCCACTCCTAGGGATAGACCTCAGAGAATTGAAAACATATGTTCACATAAAACCTTGTACATAGATGTTTACAGCACCATTATTCATAAGAGCCAGGAGGTAGGAACAACCTAAGCATCATATCTACTGGTGAATGAATGAACAAAGCGTCGTGCCTCGGGCACAATGGAATATTACTTGGCCATAAAAAGGAGCAAGGCACTGACACATGGCACAGCGTGAATGAACTTTGGAAACACGATGCTAAGCGAAAAGACCATATTGCATGTGATTCATTCACAGGAAATGTTCAGAACAGGGAAATCTATAAAGGCAAAAAGTAGCTCAGTGGTTGCCAGGGGCTGGGTGCTGAGAAGCAGGGAGATGATGGCTCAAAGGCATGAGGTTTCTTTTTGGGATGATGAAAACATTCTTGAATTGCGGTGATGGTTCTGCTCGTGGGTGGATACCCTACAAAGTATTGAGCGCCTGGGTGGCTCAGTGGTTGAGCATCTCTCTTCAGCTCAGGTTGTGATCCTGGGGTCCTGGGATCGAGTCCCGCATTGGGCTCCCCACAGGGAGCCTGCTTCTCCCTCTGCCTATGTCTCTGCTTCTCTCTGTGTGTCTCTCATAAATAAATAAATAAATAAATAAATAAATAAATAAATAAAATCTTTAAAAAATATACTGACTTGCACACTTTGCCTGAGTGAATTGTATGGTATATGAATTTTATCTCAGTAAAGCCTCTTTCAAAAAGCTTTAGCTACATTGACATAGGACAATCAATCACGGGCACTCACATACGCTCTCACATTCACACTCCTGTGTAGGTAACATAGCAGCTCTGAGCTGGGGCAGGGGAGGAATCCAAGGCTGAATGCAGCAGCGAGGTAGCCAGGCCTGCACTCCACACAGAAAGCGAGCACCGGTTCAGGAGTCCAGGAGTGCAGAGAGGAGTGACAAGAAGTGAGGGCTCTGGAGACCTCTGGTAGGTAACTACTAAATCAGGTGCAGGGGAAATGGAGTGGTTGCACTCAGAGGCAACCTCTGATTTCCTGGATTTTCTCTTCTTTTAAGAAAATCACTCTGTTCCCTCAAAGTGGCTGGCCCAGCCTCCCCCCCACCATCCCTAGACCACCTCCACCCCATGGCTGTGCACTCTGAGGGCACACTCTGTGCCCTAGCTCTTCTTCCCGGATTACGGATGCAGAAAGAAGTGAAAACCATCCGATGACCCACACAGAGTTGTCAACAAGGGGTTTTGAGACCCATGTTTGGGGCACTTTAGTTTTTGAGCTAAATTGTAAACCAGGGACAGGAAGTCCTTCGCACTGCCAGCAAGGAGCTGATCTTGAGATTCCCTACTTTCCATTAGAGAAAAGGAGGGAAGAGGAGCCAAGTGTGTCACTCCAGCACACAAAGTCACCTTTGCATGAAAGTAGCTGCAGTGGAGCAAAAAAAAGGGCCAAGGGTTAGAATACAGGCAAAATCACGTACCATATTCTTTATTCATATTAACTCATTTGAGCCTCCTGATATCCCATGAGCCTCAGTTTGCTCATCTGTATAATGGACGCTAGATCTCAATTTCTAAGCTATTTGAACAAGTTAAGTGAGGTGATGTGTCTGTTGCCAAAACGTACTGCCTCAGAAATATCAGTTCTTATCATCATGACCATTCTTTTGTAAGATATTTTAGATATCATGAGTACCTTTTACTTGATCCTGGCTGAAAAGTATTAATATCCTCATTTTAAAGGAACACTGTGGAAGCGAAGGTCAGGTCACCTGCCTACAACTGTACAGTAAATCAATGAATCATGGGATTAGAACCTCTTCACCTAGCATCTCTCCCTTTACCAGGGGTCTCAAAGTCTGGTTATATCTGAGCCACTTGGGCACTTGTCAAAATCAAAGAGGCACAGGATCTGGGGTACCAGCCCCACAGAATCAAATTTCCCAGGGTGGGGCCCAGCCATATGCATCTTTAAGTCTCCCCTGGGTGATTCAGGTGCACACCAGAATCTCTGGGTCTCTGCGCTAAATCAAGCAGAACTTGGAAAGAGAAAACCTAAAGGAAAAATAAAAATGTAACCAGGAAAACTAGAGGATAAAGAGAGAAACTGAGAAATAGGATCCGCCTATGTCTTACATAAGTGGTAGCTAACTTTATGGAGTGTTCACTTTGTGTGGGAGATTGCTGTGGGTGTTTTATATACTCTCAAGTAACTGATTTGAGTCCCCGAGCCACCCTCTGAGGTAGCTACTACGATTATTCCCATTTGACAGAGGCGAGAACTGAGGCTCAGAGAATTTAAATTATTTGCCCAAAGCTACCCAGCTAATAAATGAGAGCCAGGACACAACCTGGACCGCCTTGACAGACTTGTAGAGAAGAAAGTATTTTCCTGTAGAGAGGAAAATAGGCCAGGATAATGAGAGAAGAGGCACTGCAGAAAGCCAACAAAGAACAAAGCTTGGGTGGGCCTCCAAACTGTGTCATGCCAGGGTGTGTCTTGGCATCACAGAAACCCAGCGGGGGGCTTGGCAAGCTTAAGATGAGATTTGGACAGGGGTACCTGGGTGGCTCAGTTGGTGAAGCATCCGACTCTAGATTTTGGCTCAGGTGGTGATCTCAGGGTCAGGAGATCAAGCCCCACATTGGCCTCTGTGCTCAGAGTGGAGTCTGCCTGGGATTCTCTCTCCCTCTCCTTCTGCCCCTCCCCCACTCATGAACTCTCTAAATAAATAAATAAAATCTTTAAAGATATATTAAGATGAGACTTGGACATCTGTAGGAAAGTTCCCAGTGTGTGGGTAGCAAAGCAGCCTTCCCCCTCACTTGGGAGGGTATCTCACACTGGGTGTAATGGGTCGAACGGTGGTCCCCAAAAAGATGTGTCCGTGTCCTAATCCTAGGAATCTGTGAATGTAACTCTATTTGGAAAAAAGGTCTTCGTAATGCAATCAAGTTAAGGATCTTGATCTGGATTCTCCAGGTGGGCCCTAACTCCAGTGACAAGGATCCTTCTAGGAAGAGGAGGAGACACAGTCAGAGAGGAGGAAAGGCCATGTGCAGAGGTAGAGATTGGAGCAAACGGCCACAAGCCAAGGAATGCTGATTGTCACCAGAAGCTCGAAGACACAAGATAAAGAATCTCCCCAAGAATCTTGAAAGGGACTGGGTCCCTGCCAACACCTTGATTTTGGACTTCTAGCCCCCAGAACTGTGAGAGAATACATCTCTGCGGGCGTAAGTCTCCCAGCTGTGGTAACTTACTCCCACTGCACTAGGAAAAATACATTGGGGAAATGACAATCAATTTAATGGACGTTGATCTTCAGGACTCCTAAGCATCCTTTCTCTTTCATCCGGGTTACAGCTCATCCTTTCCTTTAGAGACTGCTCCCCAAAGGCCAGTCACATGCTTCTGGTGGCCCATCCTAGCCCCAGACATGGGGAGGGGCCTGTCATCTAGAGCTGGCCAATCAGAGAGCCCCATCCCCTCAACCGCAGTGATTGGTTCAGAGGTAACTCATGACTCAAGCCTGCCCAATCAGAGTCCTTCCCTAGATTTTTTGTATTACTGAGGGGCAAGGGTTATACTTCTCATTCTCCTGGGGCTGTGAAATTGGCACATGAAGAGTCCAAGCCTCTGGGGACACATGTCCAGAAAGAAAGCCCATGGAGAAAGCTGCGTGGAGAAAGCCCATGTGCATTAGGTAGGAAGGAGGCCAATGTATAAAAGGAAATGGAACAACAAGCCAAGTTCAAGAGTGAGGAGATGCTGATAGTGCTTAAGTTTCTGGATACAGTTGACTTTGGGACCAGCTCCACTATTCCCATGGTTTATATCGTGAACCTGAACATATTTGCCCAGGCTAGCTAGAGTTGGGGTCTGGCCTTGCGACCAACTGAGCTCACACCAACACAACAGGTTTAGAGCAACTGCCATTTCCCCCAGGCAGAGCAGGGGCATCTGGGAAAAAACTTGATGCGTGGCTTGCATCTCTTCCTTTTCGAGGAGGTTTTGAGGACGAGATCAGGGCTGGCAGTGTTATGTGTTGAAGAAAAGAGAAAGAAACAAGCTTGGGAAAATGAGTCTCCTCGATTTTCATGGCATCAGTCAGAATGTCCAAGAGACGCAGTGGAAACCATCTCCAAGCAGGAGAATGTTCGTTCCTGTTTGGCGGAGCCCAGAGAAGAGAAGAAAAACAAAAGATTCAGACAGGGAGCCAAGTCGGGGTGGGCACGGGGGCCCTGACCCCCTTTCATACCCACACGAAGCCACCTATCCATCCAAACACTGGCCCCGGGATCACAATGACATCTGAAACTTCTTTCAGGCATTTCCTTCCCTTTCAGGTCTCTTTGGGTTCCTCAGCCCAGATGTTGCTAATTTTCCATCTTTTCAAAGCTCTCCACTGCATTTAAAGTCAGAATGCATCCTATTCACCACTTCTGAATTTGAGGGGGAGGAAATCACAGAGGTCAGCAGGCCTTTTAATATAGAAAGTAAATGAGCAAAGCTGTGTGCGAATGTGTGAGTGCGTGCGGGCACACACATAGCTTGTTATTTCCTGCCTTAATCCACTTTTCAGCTCCACTGTGCAAGATCACAGGAGAGACTCGGGCGGTACCTCTAAGAAAGGTTCTCACATCTCCTTCAGGAAAGAAGCTTCTTCCCCAAAGTTGCCTTTTGTACCTCCCTGGGTCCGCTCTGCAGACCTCAACCAAGCTAATCACTGGTCAGCAAGTGGCCACTTTGAACTAGTCACACACCAGAGGCCCTCTGAGGATCCTGTTTGCTGGGTGACTGTTTTCATATGTTGACTATTCTGTTTGCATGTGGCAAAGGGCTCCTTCTCTCTCATTTGAGACAGAGCTAAAAGGAGGCCCTTCCAATTTAAGTGGCGACGAACAAGTGGAGGAAAGCCAGGGCACATGTTCTTCTGACAAGGTTGAACAGCAAGAGAACTCACAAAGAAACTAAATCCGGTTGCTGTTGTTCAGAGAAGAGAGGGCATGTGGAATGAGGGTGAGCCATCGGTTCCCTTCTAGCATAACCACTGAGTTTCTCACCTCTTCACAGTCACCTATAGAGAGTTCCTAGTGGAGGGGTAGGCTTAGAGATACATATGGATCCCAATCCAAAAAGGTAGCTTCAGGGCACCTGGGTGGCTGAGTGCCTACCTCTGGCTCAGGTCGTGATCCCGGGGTCCTGGGATTAAGTCCTGCTTCGGCTCCCCAGAAAGAGCCTGCTTCTCCCTCTGCCTATGTAGCTGCCTCTCTCTGTGTCTCTCATGAATAAATAAACAAAATCTTAAAAAAACAAAAACAAAAACAAACAAAAAAACGTAGCTTCAGGTGGGTACTAGGAAAACAGAAAAGTAGCAGGGGTCATTCATTTTACCTTTTTTATACAATAGAAAGAGAGAGAGAGAGAGAGAAAGTCAAAAGATTTGCTGGTGCTCATCTCCAAGATAACAAATTCACCAGAAACATGACTTTAATTTCTAAACCAAAAATGGGGACTAGTGGTCTTATGACTAGGAGTATATGTGGAAACTATGGGAAAGAATGTCTTAAATTTGACCATCCCAGAAATGATAGGGTGGTGGTTCTCCGTGGAGGGCAATTTTGGATTTTGCCTATTGGATGGAGGCCAGGGATACCGCTAAACATCCTACAATGCATGGAACGGGCTCCTACAACAAAGGATTAGTCACTATAATTGTCAGTAGTGTCGCTGTTGAGAAACCCGGGATGTGACTCGTCACATGGGCCCACCTGACCTGCCACGGCCTAGGGATATGCGGTCTTCCCAAGGGCCCAGAAGAGGAGAACCAGATGCCCGTGTGCCTAGAAGTCCCACAGCCAGTTAGCTATGAAAAGCTGGGCTGCAAGGCCCGGAGGTATCAGGGCTCGCGTGGGCAGTAGAAGGAGACAGAGCTGAGATTTTAGAAGAGCAGGTCTCAGGAGAAAATAGAAGAGGAGGGTGAGAAAGGAGAAAGTGGAGCAGTCTGTGCAGAAAGAGGCAGAGAGCAAGAGGCTCCCCTGGGGGACACAGAGAGTAGGTGTCTCGGTCTTGGGCAGCTTCCTCCACGCCAAGTGGCCCCGCATGCTCTGTTTTCATGACAAGTCTAGGTCAGCCCACCAAAGCCGTGCTCTGAGCCGGCGTGAATAGATTTCTGTTTCTCGAGACCAGAAGAGCGGTGACTCACGCTTGCCAGTTAGACTTCTTGAATACGTAATTCCCTGTAAGGTTGTGGAAGGAGGCTGGGCTGTCAAACATGGAGCTGCCCCAAAGATGACAAGTCTAGAGCGAGCTATTCAAAAAGAGCCTGACTTTCCACCAGTCCTGACCTAACGCAGCCCATGACGCACACTGGGCCCACGCAGCCAGCAGCCATCCATGCATCCTAAAGGCTCAGAAAGACCAGCCCCACGTGTGCACGTCACCCAGGGATGCTGGTTTCGTGTCATGCAGCGCTGCTCAGAATCATGCTTTTAAATGACTTCAGTATTTCTAAATGAAGAAAGCAAAATACATAGGGTTACGAAGACAACCAATCGCAGTGAAAAACAGGTCTCAGACTATTTTAAAATTGAGACATAGCGCTCTGTGTCCTCCTTAATTAGTACATTAAGAAACTCTAGGGGCAGGGCCCCTGTGTGGCTCAGTGGTTGAGCGTCTGCCTTTGGCTCAGATCGTGATCCTGGGGTCCTGGGATTGCGTCCTGCATCAGTCTCCCCACAGGGAGCCTACATCTCTGCCTCTCTCTCTGTCTGTCATGAATAAATAAAAAAAAAAAAAAAAGGAAAAAGAAAGAAAGAAACTCTTGGGGCACTCAACTGGTTCCATCAGTCAAACAAGCGACTTTTGATCTGAGTTCAAGCCCCACCTTGGGTGTAGAGATTATTTTTAAAAAATAAAATCTTGGGGTGCCTGGGTTGCTCAGTTGGTTAGGCATCTGCCTTCAGCTCAGATCGTGATCCAGGGGTTCTGGGATCGAGCTCCACATGGGGCTCCCTGCTTAGTGGGGAGCCTGCTTCTCCCCTGCTTGTGCTCTCTCTTTCTCTCTCTCTGTCAAATAAATAAATAAATAAATAAATAAATAAATAAATAAAAATCTTAGAAAAGAAAAAAGAAATTCTAGTGTCAGGTTTAATACTTAACCATAATTTCAGACTAGCGATGAGAATACATAACAGTAAAACATAATTGCAACTATATTGCAATTGTGATATAAACTATAATTGTGATATAAAAATATCTATTCATTTTGTAGGCAACAGAGTAACAGATGCCACTAATACTACTGTAGTTTGCTTTCTGTGTTTATAACCAAAGGCTATGTCACATTTCCATTTGATATCTGTGAAAAGAAAGATATATTTTATTGTTTAATAAAAAAACAGATTTTATTGTTCATGGAAATAAAAACATATTTTTCCTACCATGTTCATGGACCCCTTGAATATTATGCCCTCTAAGTGGTCCATGGGCCACAGATTAAGAGTCTCTGACCACAAGGCCCCAGACAGATGCCAGACAGGTTTACTGAGCAGGAAAATGGCTAGTGAAGAAGAAGCAGAAATGTTTTCTTATTCTAAGGCTAAGCAATGAACAAAGATTAATACTCCAGGCAAATTAGCTTATCAGCTTCTCACCTTGTAGCACTCTGAGCACAAACAGAAGAGTTAAGTTTTGACACAGAATTTGAAGTCTGCAGAGGATACTGAATCAAGGACAATAAGCCTTGGCCCGCTAGAGTGGAACAGCCAGTCCCTGACAGAGGAGACAGTTGTCCTTGGGAGCAGGGATGCATCAGAGGTCCTGTGGGGTGGGGATGGCGGGTAGGAGGTGTACCTGGGTGGCTCAGTCTGTTAAGTGTCTGCCTTCAGCTCAGGTCATGATCCCAGGTTCCTCAGAACGAGTCCTACATTGGGTTCCTGACAGCAGGGAGCTTGCTTCTCCGTCTCCCTCTGCACTCACCCCTCGCTTGTGCTGACTCTCTCTCTCTCAAAAAAAAAAAAAAAAAAAAAAAAACCTTAACAAAAAAGAAGTGCTAGCAGAGCAAAGTGGGGAGAGATGTCTGTCACTGCCCACTTGAAGGAAAGGCCTGAAATGGTCCCCAGAGATCAAGCTGAGGACCAAGAAGAGAAGAAATGGGGGTCAAAGTGGGGATGGATTCAATTCACAGAACAAAACTTGTGGGGCTAGGGCAGGGGCAGAAGGCTGCGGGCAAATACCTCTGTTACTGAAATCCGAGGCATAAACCCTTTCTGTGGCTGAAGGTGCCTGAGAAAGGTTGTACGCGTTTGGAGAAGAAACCTGATTGTCTGAACACCCTGCCACCAAGGAAGGAACCAATGATGACCTCGAAAGCCCGGAGCCCTCATCTCCAGTTTGCCTGCCAAATCTGGGAGGGCCACCCAGGCCGTTGTTCCAGGCCTCGGTGCTCTCCTCTATGGGATGAGACTGTTGAACTAGACCATCCGAAGGGCAAGCATCTCACAATGCCCAGATCAGCCACGGGGACTCACTCCCGTCAGCGCTGTGGTCCCCGGATCCCGGCTGCACGCTGCCTTCTCCTGGGTCCTAGCCCCAGGGGTCTGATTCAACTGGTCTGATGTGGCCTGAGCATTCAGATTTCTGAAAGCTCCTTGAGTGACTGTAACAGCCAGCCAAGGTGGAGAACCACGGTTGCAGCATTCATTCATTTCTCAGATTGATAGGCTGGGCAGGGGATCGGACACCTGGATACAGAAAAGAAGGTCAGGTTCAATAGGAGCCGAGAACTGAGCCACATCAAGATAGGGGAGGGCCCAGGGAAGGCGGACGGCATGGGGTAGGGGTGAGCGGGCAGCGAGGTAGCCTTGGCTGGGGTACCAGGACAGTTCCGTCTTATTAGTGGGGTGAACGTGGGCTGGTCGTTTCCCCCTTCTCCATCTGGTTTTCTCATCCCTAAAATGAGCTGTGCATAAACGAAAGGGAAAGCAAACCAACACGTACTGGCTACCCTTCACCTGCGGGGTCCTGTCCTAGGTTCCACACGTTTGTTATCCAATTTTCTTCTCACACCGTACTCGAGAGAGGAGGAAGTCACTGTTTGAAAAGCTAACTAAGCCCTTCTTCTGTACCTCGCTGAGTCACTGCAGAGCCCAAATGAGCTCATGCATCCGAAATAGGATTGCCAGCCTTAGCAAATAAAAACACAGGATGCCCAATTAACTTTGCGTTTGAGGTACACAACAGATACTTTTGTTAGCGTGAGGCCGTCCCGAATATCGTTTTGACTGACAATCTGAATTTGGAACTGTTTTGTTGACAATGAAGCCTGATCCACATGTAGATTTTTATTGGGGTTTGGCTTCTTATTGATGAGGTTTTTCTAGTTTAGGGTTATTAACCCTCTGACATGTGTCCTAAGTATTTTTCCTATTTGTGCTTTATTTTTTTTACTTTGTTTATAGTGTTTGTCGTGCAGAAGTTTTTAATTTTTATGTTGTCACATGTTCCCATCTTTTTCTTTATTGTTTATAGCATTTGTGCCATGCCTAGAAGTTTCCATCCAAAGATTATACACATTTTCACTCCTGCTTTCTTCTAGTGCTTTTATGGTTTTAGTTTTTACATTTAAAACATCTGGGATTTATTTGGGAGGCTAATGGCATTTTTTTTTTCCAAATGGCTAGCCAGTTGTCCCAATAGCATTCAAAAAAATTATCTTTTCCCTGCTCATTTGAAAATGCCCTTTATCATATATTGAATTCTGAGATTTACATGGGTATAATTCTGTGACCTCTAATTTGTTCTTTTCTTAGTATGACACAATTCAAATCACTGTAATTTTATAACATGCTTTATTTCCTGGGAGGGCTATTTCTCCCTTATTTTCCCCTTTAAAGGATTTCCTGGTTATCCTTACCTTTCTGTTCTTCCTAATAAATTTTGGAATTATCCTGTCATATACCCAAACCTCCAGTTTAACTTTTAATTAGTGTTCGGTTAAGTTTTCAGAATAATTTAGGCAGAAAGGACCTCTTATCAATATCACATCTGTTTACCAAGACCAAAGGATGTCTCTCCATTAGTCATCCTCTTTATGATTTTCAGTAAAGGGTAAGCACTTTCTTCATGTGAGTGCCACGCAATTCCTATTAAATGTATTCCTAGCATTTTATGTTCCATTCATATTTATTATATTTTCTGTTTGGCTATTGTTTGGACATGTATCAGGCGTTTTATTTAAAAGGGCGCCTGGCTGGCTCAGTTTGTAAAGCCTGTGACTCTTGATCTCAAGGATTGTGAGTTTGAGCCCCATGCATGTGGAGATCACTTGAAAAGTAAAATCTTGAGAGATCCCTGGGTGGCTCAGCCGTTTAGTGCCACCTTCAGCCCAGGGCATGATCCTGGAGACCCGGGATCGAGTCCCACCTCAGGCTCCCCGCATGGAGCCTGCTTCTCCCTCTGCCTGTGTCTCTGCCCTTCTCTCTCTCTCTCTGTGTGTCTCTCATGAATAAATAAATAAAATCTTTAAAAAAAAGAAAGAAAGAAAAGTAAAATCTTTAAGAAAAACAGGGGAAGGGACAAGGCAGGAGTAGGAGAGAAAGAGAGACAAACACAAATTTGATCAATGTCATAGTTTTCCTTGAGTCCATCTCCTAGAGAAGGTTCAGTTCATTAGGGCGATGTCCCTTCAGGAAGACTCCTAGGTTCAGCGACCCCAGTTTCCAGAGTGGAGAGTCAGAAGAAGCAGATGAGGGGCGCCTGGGTGGCTCAGGTCATGCTCCCAAGATCCCCGGGTCGAGCCCCCCGTCAGGCTCCCCGCTCAGTGGGGAGCCTGCTTCTCCCTCTTCCTCTGCCTGCTGCTCATCCTGTTGATGTTCTCTTTCCCTCTATCAAATAAAATCTTTTTTAAAAAAAGAGAAAAAGAAAGAGAAGAGCCAGATGTAATTCTCCCCCACGAGTCTAATGGACTGCTTGTCAGGTGATGCGAGACCTGGAGCAGAAGCACCTGGACCCCATCTTGAGGAACATCCTCCATCTTCGCCCCTGCGAGGCCAGGCTTCCCATTGGCTCTCAGGGCAAGCCCCGCCCCTTCTGGTTCAGGACCTCTCTTCCGGTCTGAGGGCCCCCCGCCAGCTGCTAGGAAACTCGCTTCCTGCCTGGGTGTCTTTCACAATCATCTGCTCCTCTGAAGGGAGTCTGGCGTCTCGCTGACACACACGCTTGCTTGAAGATTTACATTTTCGATTTCCTTGCCCATTTTCTGACGGCATACATAAAAGAGAATTGTAAATGTTTAGAAAAATCAAAGTTCTTCTTAGACACCTGCCGTTCCACCAGGTGAATATTCTCCAATTCATGCCAAGAAGAGGAGGAAGAAATGAGGTGGAATATAACCTGGCCGTTGTCTTGCTGGAGGATTCCAAACTTTTATTTCCGCTCTCACTGTTGGAGTAGCTTCAAGTTCTCAGGGCAGTCTGGAAGGCTGTCAGGCACAGCTTCCTGCTTCCCTGGGGCTGAGCAGTGCGCAGAGCCCACGCTGGGCTCACCACCGGGAGATGAGATTAGGGAGGGACCGCAGCCAGGGCCCTTCAGGAGACATTGGGTGCCCCACCCACACCTAGGGGACCTCTTGTCTGACCCTTCCTCTAGGCCACCATCCTCTCCCTGGTCCCTTTCTTTCCTTCAGAACCTACAGGGTGCATTCAAGGGGCACCTGGGTGGCTCAGCAGTTGAGCAGACGCCTTTGGCTCAGGTCGTGATCCCTGGGGTCCTGGGATCGAGTCCCGAATAGGGCTTCCCATGGGGAGCCTGCTTCTGCCTCTGCTTCTGCCTCTGCTTCTGCCTCTGCCTCTCTCTGTGTGTCATGAATAAATAAATAAAATCTTTAAAAGAAAAAAGAAGAAGAAGAAGAAGAAGAAGACGAAGAAGCAGAAAAACCTATGGGGTGCATTTGAGCCTGAGCAGCTAGCTGCCAACTTTGGAAAAATAGCACACGTATAAGTGTTAATTTAAAAAAGGAAAAGCATGAACTGTGCTGTCATTTCCTTTTTTCTTTTTCTTTTTTTTTTTTTTTCTTTTCCAGGTGGTAGAAAGTAAATGCAAGGAATCTTTAGGGTCATCCCTAAAATAAGATGTGGAAGTGGAGTGCACTTAATGATCACTGTCCCGTTGGAAGCCAACTTGTGGAGGGATAGGTGAGGTCCAGGGCTTCTAGGCTGAGGGCTGGTTATCTGTGCACCACTAGGGACTAAAAGTCATGGGCTCATGTCGGCTGACTACACAGTTCTCTACAGTTCTTTAACCACTGGCTTTTAAGCCATCCCAACCCAGATGGCTAAGAGAGTGGCACTGTGGGGGTTTCAAATTCACATCACTGTATCTAACAAACCAATGCCGCAACCACCTACTACTTGTCATTGGAAGTGGAAAACTCCATCCCATAAAACAATTTCTTTCCTTCCTTCTTTTTTTTTTTTAAGATTTTATTAATTTATTTGAGAAAGCGCACACATGTGAGAGGGAGAGAGAGAGAGCATGCACGAGCACACCAGCAGCAGAGGGCAAAAGGAACAGGGAGAAGCAGGCTCCCTGCTGAGTAAGGAACCCATCTGCGGCTCAATCCCAGGACCCTGGGATCACGACCTGAGACAAAGGCAGCTTTTTTAACCTACTGAGCCACCTGGTGCCCTAGTTTCCCTCTTTCAAATGCTCCCACCAGGACCATTTCAAAGAAGGATGAACTATAATGAATCAATTTTTTCCATGTCTTCCAACTGTCAATTATAAGAGAGTGGGCCACATTATGATTTCCCGGGAGCTTAAATGACACACTTCTATTTTTTTTCCTTCTATTTCAAGAGAGGACCCTATTTGGCCATCTTCATCCTCTGGACAGGGACAGAAGGAAAGATCCTCCTCTCCAGTTCTTTTCCTTGTGAGAAATAGTCTTCTTGAGCATTACACAGAATGCATATGACAGAAATCTCTTTCCAAGAACTGAATTCAAACCCTGATTCCATATACTCTAAGAGGCTCCTGGCTTAGCTGGAGTCTCCAGTGAACAGGGCTTCAAGTGACAGTTAGCAGGAGCCTGGACTGTTTTGATTGTGTGAGAACTGGGGTGTGTGGCTTGAGATAGAACAAGATCTCACCAGGACAGTAAGTATGGAAGCAAGATGGTTAAAGAGAAGGGGATTCGGGGCAAGGACTCAGCTCTCCTCCCTAGGACAATTCAGTGCTCTTCCATTTTGGCCCACTTACACCATTCACGGAGTCCAATTTAGTTCAAGCTTCTTACCCTACAATACAGCCCATAAAAGTAAGAACATCTGGGAACTCCAAGACAGGGTGGTAGGGAAACCAATTTCATTTCCCTCCCCCAACCTCGTAACCTTTTATTGCTTTACAGTTCATTGTCTCACTCTTTCCCCCACAGCTCCCGCCACCATCCTTTTGCTCACACGGGTCCTGTGGGAAACTCCATGGCAGAAGAGGGAGGGGGAGGGGTGGGAGGCGATTCATGATCTTTTTGGAATGGCTGCTGGACAATGATAGTCTCAATGAAATGCCCGCCTGGGAATATCAACTCCCCCTTTAACATTCCCTTCTTCTGGCTCAATATGGAGTAATTTCAAGGCTCACCACAGTGAGGGCTTGAAGTCTTTCTTTGATTTCTGCTTCTCATCTATTGTACATTCCCTGGAACAATCCGGAGATGAGAGCCAGGTAGCAACAAGGCAGCATGTCTCTGGGAGCAAAAGATAATTGAAAAATCCCAGTAAGTTCATTCCCTTTGGTCCTAAGTTCACATATGGCCAGCACATTAGAGACCTTATCCAAAAGACCAGCTTGGGACCCAAGGTGGGGGATGATTTCTGTCATTAACTCAGAGGACCTTCCCTCAAATAATCAGGGAATCAGGGCTCTGTGTGTCTTGGCTCCGTTGCAGGTTTGACCATGTCACTGGTTTTAACCCAAGCTGATGTCCCTTCTGGAATGGTCCACACTCTAGGAGATAAAGTAGCTGTCTTTGTGAGTGATTGCTTCCAGACCCAATGAAGAGAAACTCATGTGTTTGAAATGCCTGCCATTCCTCTCCATTTCACCATAAAGTAGCCAATTTAATTTTGCACAATACTGTTTGATAACAACCATGTGTGTGTCTTCTGTATTTATATACTCAGGAAAGGACCTACTTGGTCAGTGTGAGATAATTTCACAAGAAAAATGGAACCAGATGTGACTCCTTTTTATTTGGCTCTTCAAACTAAGGCAATCTAATTCCCAGGGTCAGTCTTTACTTGGGTTTTCAGTTACTTTGCAGAAGAGGATCCTTTTACACTACAATGTTTGCTTTTCCAAGGTACCTGACAAGCAGGAGTGGGCAAGAGATTTTAGAAAGTTGGTTCTCAGCCTAGCACTTTCCAACATTTGCAGGTTAGTGATTCAGTGGGATAGAAGTTTCCTCTTTTGGAATAGAACATGTCTGTCCAGTAGTAGGCTTATCCACTTCAATTAAGCTATTCTTCCAACTACTCAGAATATACAAGCAGCGTGGGTCTAAAATCCAAGGTCAAATAGTGGTAGGATGACTCATTCACAACTCCAAAGCTCAGGAGTTGGGCAGAACTGACATCAGAACAGGGCAGACTTTTCTCTCTTTTCATCTTATTTCCTCTTTTTCTTTTATTTCCACCTCAACTTGAACTGGTAAGCCTGTCATGTACAGTGGTACGATGTGTACACTATACAAAAGCGCTCAGCCAAGGGAGTAAAATCCAGCCCACACCCTGCTTGCTAAGCCGTGTATCCCAGCATGGGGCATAGCTACCTAGAGCAAGACATACCTCCGCACCTCCCCACAAGTTGGCATCTCTGTTCTCCAAGTTGGCATCCCTGAGGCTGCATTTGTCCAGAGGAGGTGCATTTTTCTAAGAGCCTGTATGCACTAGCAGTGCCGTTCTATGTTAGTGATAGACTGAAATACAAATACGGGAGCACCAGAATGTGTGTCATCTACTCCTACCTGAGTATGTTAGTACTTATCCAAAGGCCATGTTCCTGCCCTTTCTTTGGGAGGCAAAGTAAGTCATCTGGAGAGGCTTCAGACCCAAGGTGGTAGGTCCGTGGCACTTGTGTCACTATTCTTCCGATGGCAGGCATCACTAATCAGTTCCGGAATTCTTTTGCAGGGAGCCCAAATTGGTCTCACAATCCTTCTCCACTCAGTGAAACGTTCTTCTCAGTCCCTGCTAAGTGAACAGAGTTGACAAGCAAGAGTAAACCTGTCTGCCATCTGTCTCAGCCAGCAATTGCTACAATAATGCTGCATAACAAACCACCCCGAAACTCCGTGGCTTGACTCAAGAATCATTTGTTCTTGCTCACCCGCCTTGGTGGCAACTGGGATTTGGCAGATCTATGGTGAATCAGGCCAGGAGTGCTCCGCTTCAAGGTGCAATCCAGCTGGGCTTTGGTTTTTGCTATGGTTTGGGCTCAGATCTGCTCAGTGTGTTTCCCTTCCGGGGCCCCTATGAAAGGGTCAGAAGCACGGCCAGAGCGTGCTCTTCTCTCGTTGAGGTTAGAGGCACGTAAGGGAAAGACCAGCCACACAAGCACATTTTTAGTCTCTACTTATGTCAGATCCACTAACTGTTTCACTGGTGAAAGCGAGCCATGTATCTGAGCACAAAATCAAGGAGCGGGAAGTAGGACCAAGGTAAGGGTGAAGAGTTATGACCAAACATTGGGGCTACCACACCATCTCTGTCCTAGGCAGAGGGGCAGGTATGATGTCAAGCCACATTTACTGTGATGTCCCCTACTTGGCTGGTGTCCCCTTAACATGATCATGAAGCTCATTTTCCCTAGCCAGACAATCAACCTCTTGCCAGGTGGGTGATTAACAGGGAGGGCTGAACTTCAGAGCCCAAGATGCAGAGATAGAGCAGTTCTTTATATAGCCTGGCCTGTGAACCCAGTGATTAGTGGTAATTACATTGGATCTGAGAGAGGTGCCTCCTCTAGGAAATGGGTACAGATAAATAAGTGAGAGGGCCAGGCAGATTCAGGGAGCCTGGGCTTCAAGGGATGTGATTCGAAATAAATAAGAGTGGAGGAGAAAGAGCAGAAGTGATGTGACACGGAGGTGCCCCGACTAGAAGTAAACATGGGCCTGGAAACCCCTGATGACCCTACGGGGCTTTTCATTTTCACTCATCAAAAGCAAAACATTCCTTTAGGCCATACCATCTTATCCCCATCATCAAAGGTTAACCCTGGAAATTACAGAGCCAAGGTCCTTCCCTCCAGGGGTTCATCATCTGAGATTGTGTCTCAGGCAACAACTCTAGAGAGTAGACTATAAATGGAGAACCAAGGCAGTGGGAAGCAGACAGGGATTAAGGGGAGGATAAACCATGAATAAAAAAAGGCAGGGATCAATCCAAGCAGGCTTGCTGGAGGAATGGGCATTAGGGAGCTCCTTATGGAAGGGAGTACTATCGTCCCAGAATTAATGGCATGACTTGATAGAGGCGATGGAAGTAGAAACGGAGTGTGGGGAGAGAGCACCTACTGTTTAACAAGCGTTGGGGAGCGGAGTGGTGAGGAGGGTGGAAAATCTGTGAGCAGCCAGTCTCATGCAGCTCGAGATGGTCAAGAGCTTGACACCGATTGCCTTTTTGTTTTTTTGTTTTTTTTAGTTTATAATGGTGGCTATAGAAAGGAAAAGGGTGGTAGGAACAACTGTGACCTCCCAATCAGACATCTTAGTAAAAGGAATTAGGAAGAGGAGAGGTCACCACGTCTATGTGCCCTCACCTCTCAGCAAACCAAATCAGAGATGACCTACCTAGCCCACCCAGGGTCTCCAGTCATGTGGATCAAGCCCCATCAGGCCAGGCTCTGTGATAAGTACCTGACCTATCACAGCAAACTCATCCAGTAAGGACTGCCCTTAGCCCCTTTTGCAGGTGAGGAAACCAAGTCTTCCTTGAGATGAAGTTCTGGTCCACAGTCACCTGGTTAGAGAATGCCAGTGCTGGGAAAGGCACCCAGGCCATCTGAGTTTAGCACCCATGTCCTTTGTTGCTGTCTGACATGGTTTCCTTTTTAAGATTTTTATTTATTTATTCATGAAAGACACACAGAGAGAGGCAGAGACATAGGCAGAGGGAGAAGCAGACTCCCTGCGGGGAGCCTGACTCAGGACTTGAACCCAGGACCCCGGGATCACACCCTGGGCCAACGGCAGACACTCAACCACTGAGCCACCCAGGCATCCCTGACATGATTTCTAAGAGGCATCACAGTGTACTGACACTGTGTGGCTTTGGTGTGACCCAGCCAGCATCTCTGGGATGCACTTGCCAGTGAGGCCGTGAAGGTTTCAGCTACCCAGAAAACTGACGTGACCTCATTTTCCGCATTTGGACCAGAGAGGATGTTTCCTAAAGCAACCTAGGCCCTTGGGGATATTCTTTTATCAAATGGGTCCCAGGTTTCCCCCTCCGCGTTGCAAAGTCCTGGCATGTTTTCCTTTGGAGAGAAGTCCAGGGTTCGTGGTGCCAAGGGGAGGCTGAGAGAAATGTGCTCTTCCCTTTCAAGCCAGGTTAACCGAGTGTGGTTTGTAGGCAGGTCGGTCATTGATTTTTTTTTTTTTTCTTCTCTTCTCCAGAGAGCACTGCCTTAGTCACATGGATGAAAGCCAGGGGGGAAAAAAAAGACAGAATTGAATGGTCCAGGTTGAAAGAAAACTTTTGAAAGAGGCTAGAAGCCCCGGTCGGGGGTTGGTCTGCAGAGCACTGGTACCGGTGGTGTTTAGATGTGCTTGGGAGGGAGGGGGAGGTTGTGTCACGACCGTTCCTTCCCCAAGCCAAAAGGAAACCACTGGCTTTTGTCTTCCCTGTTTCGTTTCTTGCAACCTGTACCCGCTGTTGTGCAAGTTCGAGCTTGGAATTTCTAAAAGCATTTAGGGTCTTGCTTCGATCGCATCTGTCCAGCTGCACAGAACCCACACTCCAATCCCATTGTTGCCGAGGCTCTGGTCAAAAGCTAGGACAGGTAGGTTGCGGGAATGAAAGCCGTGTTACCTGGGTGTGTGGCGAAGCGTGCCCTGCTCTGAGCCCCTGGGGACCATCGGGGAAGATTCTCGGCCTTCCAGCAGAGATCAGTCCAGAGATGCAGGGAAGGTAATTCATCTTTGGTAAAAAGAAAGCAGAGGGAAACCAGTAAGACTGCAAAATAAGAAAACATCAATTCTCAGCCACAAATACTCTGAGCGCCTCTCCTGTGCCAGGAAGTATGCTACATGATGCAAAGAGCCCAACCCCTTTTAGCCACTCTCCACGGGAACCTCAAGAAAGAATATTAGCAAAAGGAAACAAAACAAGTGGGCGAGCTAGGTTTTCTTTCCAGGCCAAAAGACTCAGGGCTTATTTTTGCACAAGATCAATTAGGAGAAAGAGAAATCTGTGCATAAAATCTCGTGGCAGCTGACACAAGCATCCCTGTGCCCTGAGCGACTTCTCAAGTAGACCTTCCAGTGAGCCGGAGTCGTCGAGACAGAGGTCATTCTCCACACCCACCGTCAACAGAGCACAGACTGGGTGATTTTCCTGTGTGAGGATGGTTTGAGTTTGACCCACTCTATCTAGGTTGACTTGTGATCAGCAGCAGCTCTCCTGGGAAGTTAGAAGTTGAGTCTGAGCAAGACTAGTCCGTCCTTCATGAAGGGCCAAGGCAACCCCTCGGTCTTGGCCTCCGTAACACTGTTCTCATTGGTTAACCAGCTCGGGATCGAGTGAACTCACTGCTTTTTTTTTCTTCCAGGTTTCTTACCACACAGAAGTCTTCTCACCTCCAGGTTTTTCTCACTGTGCTCTCGTGTGATCCCCTTTCTGAAAGAGCAGCTCCTTTTCAGCCCTTCCTTGGCTGCAGAGACTCGGACATCTGTATTAAGTCACCAAGGTCTCTTGGGCTCGGCTTTCGAGACCATCTCACAGGCCAAGCCAAGTTTTGGAGGAGAGTGAAAATGAAAGCAACACGTGTGGCCAGATGTGTGGGGGGTTCGGCCTTTGTGATACTCCAGAGTCTTCAGGGCCATCTGTGCTCTGCAGATGGTAGGTCCGCAACTCAAGAGCAAGAATATTGTTTTTGCACTTCTCACTTGTAGCAGAGGCTGCTAAGAGACTTTCCCAGGAATAGGAGCTTCTTCCCCAACCCCTCTTTTAAATTGGGCCTGTGGCCTGAAGACCACAGTGACCTTCCCCCTTTGCAATTGGCTAAGCACTAGTCAACCAGGTATGGGAAGTGGTATGGGCTAATTCTGGGAAAATTTTTAAAGGAAAGGAGTGTGCTCTTATCCTCCCTGCTTTTCTTCTTCCTGCTGATGGAATGCAGACACGATGGCCAGAATGAAGGCAACACTTTTGGTCCATGAGGACAAAGCCTATACCATAGGATAGTGGTTTTCAACCTTTTTGGTCTCAGGACTCCATTTGCACTCTTAAGTATTCTTTTTCTTTAATAAATTTATTTTTTATTGGTGTTCAATTTACCAACATACAGAATAACACCCAGTGCTCATCCCGTCAAGTGCCTCCCTCAGTGCCCGTCACCCATTCACCCCCACCCCCCGCCCTCCTCCCCTTCCACCACCCCTAGTTCATTTCCCAGAGTTAGGAGTCTTTATGTTCTGTCTCCCTTTCTGATATTTCCCACACATTTCTTCTCCCTTCCCTTATATTCCCTTTCACTATTATTTATATTCCCCAAATGAATGAGAACATACAATGTTTGTTCTTCTCCACAGCAAACTCGTCCAAAAGCTTAACCAAAAGGTTAACCAAAAGCTTTTACGTGTGTAGGTCATATTTATTGATATTTATAGCATTCAAGAATTAAAACAGAAAAATTAAAAACCCAAGTGTATATAAGCACATATTCCATTAGCTTTCAGAGCAACATCATGACACATCATGGAACCTCTAGCGCACTCCACTGTGTACTCACCCTTGAGACAACAAGAGTGAAAAAGGAAATGACATCTTAGTATCATATAAAAAGAGTTTTGATCTCACAGAACTCATGAAAGGGTCTTGGGGAACCTCAAGATCCCTCGGAGAAGACAATGCAGTGAACTGGAAGGTGTCTCAGTGTTGGAGGAATTTGTGGAGCAAGTGAACACTTCATCAGATGTAAACAGTTGACCTTCAGACTCTTCATGAGAGAAAAAATTAAGCTTTGGAGATATTGCTACTTGGGGCCTTGTGTCCCTTGTGGAGCAACCTAATCCTAAACAGCACACTCTCCTTAGAGGTTCAACGAGACCTGAACTGTCTCCTGTGACTGTGGCCCTAATAGCCTCTGATTTTCCTCTCCTCAGAAGCTAAAAATAACATGTGCATTCTCATGCAATTTGAACAATTGCATTTGGAAAAAGACAAAAATCGGGGCAGGGTGGCGGGGGAAGGCATTCCTCTTTCTCCTTTGTCAGTTTTTAAGTAAGAATGCTGTCTTCACTTTGACCTCCACATTGAGGGGAGACATAAATGAAAAGTCTGAACCACAGGACTCATCTTTCAGTGCAATTTTACTACCTTGTAAAAACCGTTCCAGAATATGAATGCACGAAACAGGTCAGGGTTCACATTAATCTCCCCAACACCCCAGTAACACACATCCCTGCTCTGCAAAGGAAGCTGAAACATGGTGGAGCTTGCCAATCATTATCATAGCGAGCTTTCCATTTTCAGAGCATCCACTCAATAAACTTAGGAAGTAGGTAAGTGCTGTTGGTACTCCCATCTGAGCATACCTAAGTCCTTTACGGATCCTAAACTCATTAATATCCTTCCAACATCTCCCTGAAACTTGCTGTGTATGCGGAAGCGAGAAGTAGGTATGTGGGGGAGAGAAACAGCTTCAGATTAGAATGTCCAGCTGGGACCCTCTTCTCCTACTCCCACTAAGAACTCTTGCCTCAGATACCAATTATATTCAGGGAAGAATCTGCTACAGCTATCTCCTCCAGGATGTGTCAGACATAAACCCAATGAAACAGCACTTCCAGGCCCAGCAAGCTTCGAGCTTCGTCCTGCATCCCTGTAGAAGCACCCTTTTGAAGAAGTACTAAGACCCGTTCAATGGCCCCTCCAGGCTCTCAGAAGGCATTCTCCGTAGGTTTGAAGAGAAGGAAGAGCCACCAATCCACTCATTCTCCTCTAATAACTCCAGGTGGTTGGGAAAATTACTGACCCCCACCCCATATTTAGTGATAGATCCTGCTGCAAACTTGACATGACAAAAACAAACAAACAAAAAAACCAAAAACTTGACATGACATTTATAGCTTGCAACATATTGCCATGGGAAATGTTCCAATGTTATTATCCATCCATGGATGCAGTTTAAGATTTTTAAATGTTAGGGTTGGAGGGAAGAAATAGAAATAGGGCAACCTTTTGAGGGGTAGGCATGGTACTCCCAAAAGCATTTTGTAAGTCTATAAGTAACAAAATAGTCAAGTTAAAGATAGCAAAATTGGTCATATTACAAGGGGAAATGAACAAAGTAGGTTAACATAATTTTTCAGAATAATGAATTTTTTGAAAAATGAGTGTTGAGTTTTTCCTCACTTTGCTGCCGGACAGATAATTTCAGCAAGGTGAGAATGTGTGTCTTATTGAAGAATGAGCAAAGATAAACCTGGCATTTTACCTTAAAACGATTCGTAGAACTTAGTAATGCTCAATGTGATGTTAATATAGTAACATTACTCCTCTTTGCACTTTTATTTTATCTTTCCTTTTCCTCTTCCTAATTAAAAGACTTCTTTATGGGCAAAAAAATCCCCCTATAAAAACCCAGATATGTTTCAAAATTACAACCCATAAGTACCATAACAATTCACAATTGCTACAACTTTCTATGATGTATCAGTACTTGGAGTCTATGACTGACTTGACACTTTTACAGAGATGACTGGAATTCATGACAATCCACTGATTAAAATGGAGGCCAAGATAACAAACTCTTGTGTTCTCTATCATTACCACTGCATCCATCATCAACATTATTAAGCATCCATTTTATTATAAGTAACAAAGTCAGCTGGTGACTCTTAAAATAATACTTACACCTTCTATTGAGATTGTTTGCTATAAACCAAGGCCAAGTGTGGTCCTTGAACTGACATTGGTCCATCAACTGTTGTTACTGTTCCTGATCATGTGCGTTCAGAAATTGAGAGTGAATATTTGGGAACTTTTATAGCAATTTGACTTTGTCATGACATCCAAGCACATGATCAATGGACTTGTCTTGCTGAACACTGTATAGAACTTCTGGAGCTGTCCAACTCCAATGGTGAGTCACGCTGGTGACAGCTGCCTCATAGTCTTACACAGTGGGAACACGTATTGGTCTCTAATGTACTAAAACTTAAAACTCAAAACTTTAAAAGAAATTTTATTTTTTAATGTTTTGTTTTATTTCTTTTTTTTTTTTTCTCAAAGATCTTATTTATTCATGAGAGACAGAGAGAGAGGCATAGACATAGGTAGAGGGAGAAGCAGGCTCCTCACAGGGAGTCCAATACAAGACTTGATCCCAGAACCCCAGGATCACACCCTGAGCCAAAGCCAGATGCTCAACCACTGAGCCACCCAAGCGTCCCTAAAAAGATTTTTAAAAAATAACCACAGAAAATTTGAGATGCACTGCAGTAGTCCATTTTGTTTTTTTTTTTATTTTTAAAGATTTTTATTTAATTATTCTTGAGAGACACAGAGAGGCAGAGACATAGGCAGAGGGGAAAGCAGGCTCCCTATTGGGAGCCTGATGTGGGACTTGATCCCAGGACCCTGGATCACGCCCTGAGCCGGAGGCAGACACTCAACAACTGAGCCACTCAGGCATCCCTGCAGTAGCCCATTTTAATTGTGACATCAGTCTGAGCCTTTTATTCTCTATAGAAGTATTTTGCTGATGAAAAGAGCTGAGTATAGAGGTTAGAATTTCTAATAAGAGAGTCCCCTTGGGCAAACCTGTCCTTCCGATCTGGGGAGCAGGCATTTGGGAGAGAACTGAAGTTGGTTTGGTGATAAATCTGAGTCTTGCCCTGGGGATTGTCAGGTCATAAATAGAACATGAATGGAAATCTATCATGTAGACTCAATCCTAAGGCCAACAAATTTAGTTCCCTGGATGCCTCCTGACCCTCAACTTCTTGCTTCCAGAAATCTCAACTTAAGGCAAAATACCTTCCTTTACAAAACTCTTTTTAGGAACAATACTTTAGAGAAGATTCAGTCCATTCTTTTGTCGTTGAGTGACTCAAGAATGCCCACAGCCAGCTTGCTCATCTAGAACAAGTATCAGAGGTGCTTGCTGATATTGATGTGATGGTGGTGAGCTCAAAAAGAGATCTCCCTGATACCCATCTTAGTCAATGGATTTCTTTGATTATTTCCGGGGTCTAAATTTTTTAAAGTGAGTTTGGGTCATATAGTCATTCAGAGGATCTGCCACAAAAGGGCATCCAGGAACCTTCAAAGGCTGGAGGTATGGAACTCAATGCCATGTTCCACGTCATCTCCTTAGCCTCTTCTTCTGCCCTTGGATCTTCCAATAGCCAAGTTGGAACCCAATTTCCAAGAGAAAAATATTCTAAACCACAGTTCAAGAATAGTAGGCTTGTAATTAAGAAAATATTTTTGATCCGTACACAGAAAACCCAACACATGTTAAATGCATGGAGAAACAGACAAAGGAGAGCTGAACACCTGATACATTTCATTTTTAAAAGTATGCAGATTTCTAAGGAAATGTCCCTGCTGCGGGTATCATAAACATTTACCTTTAGTATTAATCAACAGTCAGGTCCGAGAGAGAGGAATCGTGTGAGGAACATTTCTTCAGCCAGAGTGCTACACTCTGCTCTGCTCTTCAGTACTTTCAGTGAATTGTGAGACAACAGTTGAGTATCTCCTAGTGTTGAATCATGATGGAAAGAATAAAAATTCAAGAATTGTCTTGTAGGCAGAGGTTTGGATATAATTGGGTAGGACTCAGAAGATGGTAGCTCAGCTTCATTCACATTTTAAAGTCTCAGAATAGTGAATTTTAAATTAAGGTTATGTCTATTGATTGATTTGGATAAACTTAATTAAAAATGTTTTTCCTAAATGTCCTTTGAGCCTAAGTGAAGTTTGCTAGAACCCTTCCCCTGAATAACTTATCAATATAGAGACAGAACTTTCCTTCCTTCCTTCCTTCCTTCCTTCCTTCCTTCCTTCCTTCCTTCCTTCCTTCCTTCCTTCCTTCCTTCCCTTCCTCCTTCCCTCTCTCCTTCTCTCCCTCTTTCTTCTCTCTTTCCTTTCTTCCTTCCTTTTTTCTTTCTTCCTTTATGTCTCTCCCTCTTGCCTTAAGTCTTCCTTTCTCATCTTTCTTTGTCTTGGCTTCTTTCTATTACTTCTTTCCCTTCATTCCTTCCTAATCGTCTTTCATTCTCTCTTTCCTTATTTCATTTAAAAAGAAAAATCTGGGTTTGTGGGCAAAACTCTTTTCCCAGCTTGGCTCCATGCAAGACTTATTCATTAGCTGTAAGCTCTGAAACCAAAGGAAAACAAAAAAAGCTTACGATCGTTTCTTATTTCCAAGGCAATAAAATGTCTTGATAGAACATAACTTAGTAAAATTAGTAAAAATGTTAAACTTGCCCCCTACTAGCACTTTCCTTTGCAAAGTTGCTCTGTTCAAGTTTCTTTAAAATCTCAGAAGCATTAAATCTTCATTAATATAAGCCCAGTGTGTTTATGGTGTCAAAATATGTTTTGGAAAAGCCAAAAGCAACCGTTACACAAGTTGCCTTATTATCAATAATCTAACATCATGCCTTTTATGTGTCATTTCTTTACACAATATACTATCATTGATGACTTTTAGCAAATACATCATGGCAAAGGATTACTCTCATCAGAGGCAGCCTTTGAAAAGGATATGCTAATTTCTAGGGAGCAAGAAAACATCAAAACAGTGCCAGCAAATAGCCAAGGGACTTTTATATCTTAATATCCTTCAGAAGTGCTTTATCTCCTAGTGCAACGTGTATCATAGTATAAACAGGAAATGAAACAGCCCCAGCATCAAAGAAGCACCGGCCATGGCTGTAATTTCAGATCAGGTTTAATAAAGGTTATCTCCAGTAGGCTAATCAAACAAAAGGGTGCATGTTTTAAAGAGCCATTTGATAATTTCCATTTAAGATGCCCTATCAAAGAGATCCCAACAATGTCCTAGGACTCCTGCTGAATCTCTGTACCTTCTTTCCAATGTGACTTCCTTCATTGGTTGCAAGGCTGTTTTGATGTCCTAATTTTTAGGTGATTCTAATTTTGAAATGATCAGCTCATCAGAAGTTGGCCTACTTTTATACAGGCCTTGTTTATGAGCCCAGGAATCAAAAATGGAAGAGAGTCTGGCAAGGCACCCAGCCATTCTACCCAGGTCCGCAGCCAAGTAAAGGCGAGTCTACCTGTCTGTGAAGATCCTTGGTGCCACCAGTAGCTTAAGCCCGCAGCAGTGCATGGCTTTTCACCAGACCGTGAACTTGGGAGCAACCACAAAGAAAAAAAAAAAAAAGAGTCCTTCTTCTATGAACTATTAAGTAGTACAACCCTTGAGGTTCTGCCTTAGGTGCCAAAACCAGCTCTTGGTATTCCCATGTCGGCAAATGACCAAGAAAAGGAATCCAATCTTTTCCCCCACTCGGTGCTGAAGGAACATAAATGCTTTTGACAGTCAGGAGCCTGGAGATACGCAGACAGAGAACAGAAGGCAGATTCTTCAACAGCAGATGCGGGCTTGTGCAGAGGGTCTTTCTGTTGACTGTGGTGACACAACACTGCACCCCCTTAACCCCCATCCCCCAACCCCCACCTCCTGTCCAGCCCTGACTCCTCCCCACTCCCCTCGCTTCCCAGCTGGGAAGGGACCACTCCCAACATTTGCAAGTCAAATGTACCCATTGAGCTCCTCCCAGAGGATGACCATGTTGCTGCCAGAGGACAGCTGGGCCACCTGACAGGCAGTGTGTGCCCCTCCTTCTCACCAGGGAGCACGAGTCAGGGAGGAAACTAGGCCTGGCTTAGCTGGGGCCCCAGTGTGTCCCTTTGATAATTTCCTCCCTTCAAAGCATTTCCAACAGAATTCAGTAACCCGTGGCCAGTTTTTCGGTTTAGTCTGCTCTGGGAGGGATTGGGGTGGAGTGGGCGGGGTAGTCTCAGGCTGGAGACACCCACAGTTTTGACTAGTTCCCCTTTTAGCTCAGTATCCCAGCTCTCAGCCCCTCCAGAGAGGAATTCCTGCTTTCCCCCAGGCCTTGACCCCAGCTCCTCTGCAGACCTCAGGGAGGTGTGGGGAGGGGGCCCTCTGGCACATTGCCTGCAACCCATCCATCTCAGCCCATCGGGAAGGGCCGGGCCGTGTGGTCCCCCAACCCCCAGCTGTTGCCATGACAAGCCTCTGTGCAATGGGGGTCCAGGCAAAGCAGACACTGGTGGCCAGGGCAAAGAGGGTCAGAGCCATGGCTGGGGCGATGCCATATGTGAAAGCCCACAGCTCGGGGCTGAATCAGCCAACGGTTGCCCATCGAGACCCCTCCAGCTCATTGTTGAAGCAGCTGGAGGGCGGAGGGCATTTCGTGCTTTGTTGAGAGAGATTCTGGCTTTTTCATCTCTTCCCTAGTCCTCCGGCCCCCAACAGAGGCCTAACTATGCCCAGCCCAAGTGCGCCACATGGCTACGAGCCCGGGGCTACGTGAGAGCAATGTCGATGGCCTGGAGTCCCAGAGCTGAGTCTCCTGTCCCCGTGATGGTCCACACACGCCCCCTCCCCCCTTCCCAGGCCCGGAGTCTAGCCCCCACCAGCAAAACTCAAACTTGACAAATTCCCACAACACAAGCAACCCAGCCCATCCGAATTCCAAACCTGCCCTGTAATCTCCCCACCCTTATATTCTGTGTGTAGGAATCTGATAAAACAAAAACTCAATCACTCCCACAAACAATGCGGGCTGCACCATCCATTCAGGATAACAGATCAAAGGCACCAAGGACAGACAGAGTCATAAACATCAATCTCAAGCCCCCAAGACTTTTATCCCTCGATCTTAACCCCCGCCCATTACAGGCAAGCGTGCACAAATGGAGTGTGGAGACCCTGGGACGACTTTCAGGACAAGTGTAATTCCCATCTGTGGAAGCCAGCCATGGGAAAAGTTCAAGGGAAAACAAGCTTGTCAAACTCAATTTTTAAAGGCTTGCTTATAACTGTAGTTAAGCTTTTAGTTTTTTCCTTCCTTGTAACTTAACGTAACTTTTAGCAACAGGGAGGTTGAAACCCTAAGCGACTGTCTGGTACCATTATTTTTTATCTCATTTACTCAACGAGTATTTTGAAGAAGGTTTCTTTTTGCAAAACCACAGAGGGACACCTAAGAGAGTTCAGAACCCACCCTGTTTTACAGGAATATAATATTCTTAGCCCTCAAAGAATTGTAATGGCAATGGATCATTCTCCGTGCTGTGCGGCCATGCCAGTTTCTTTGGGGAATCAAAGGGACCTATAAAAACTTGGCCGCATCAAAATTTTAATCTAACTCTGTCATTTATCAAGTGGGAGTCTTGATTTCTTCTTTTAGGATTGCCACGCGAATGGAGTTGTCAAAAATTATAATGGCAAATTCATTGAGTACTTATTAGGGAATAGCACAGGGTATCCTATGCACAGGATTAGGTGCATAAAGTTTTCTGATTTAATCCTGTCAGCCACACTATAGGGTAGGTACTATTAGTATTTATATTTAAAAATGAAGGCACTAAAGCACAGAGTGGTTAGGTAAGGTACCCAAGGTCACACAGCTACCTAATGGTGCAAATGAAATTTGAATCCAGACACGCAGAAACAGCAAATTATAGTATGGAAGGGCAAGTACAAAAATCTAAACCCGTGCCAACCAAAACAGTAGTCACAAACCAATGTGAACAGCACAGACATAAAACATTTCCATCGTTGCAGAAAATTCTATTGGTGCTAAGTGCTGGTTAAACAGCAGAATGTTTCCTAGCAGTGGAATTATATTTTTCTAATAATATCTTACATGAAGGGCGCTTCGGTTCAGGTCATGATCTCAGAGTCCTGAGATCAAGCCCCACATCAGGCTCCCTGGGAATCTGCTTCTCCCTCTGCCCCTACCCACCCCCCCCCCATGCTGTCTTTCTCTCCTCTCTCTCTCAAATAAATAGATAAAATCTTTTTTTATAAATTACACTAAACCTCAGCATATCAAATAAACAAAAGGGTCACAATGGAATAATACTCAGCCATCAGAAAGGATGAATACCCACCATTTGCTTCGACTTGGATGGAACTGGAGGGTATTATACTGAGTGAAATAAGTCAATCAGAGAAAGACAATCATCATATGGTTTCACTCACATGTGGAATATAAGAAATAGTGAAAGGGACTCTAAGGGAAAGGAGGGAAACTGAGTGGGGAAAAATTATAGAGGAAGACAAACCATGAGAGACTCCTAACTCTGGGAAACAAAGGGTTGTGGAAGGGGGGAGGGGGTTGGGGTGACTGGGTGACAGGCACTAAGGAGAGTACTTGATGGGATGAGCACTGGGTGTTATTCTTCTGCAAATTGAATTCAAATTTTAAAAAAAGAAATCTCTAAATATCTCTATTTAAATGATTCAAACCTAAGCAAAATGTTTACTTAGAAGATAACCCTTCTAATCATATATGGACTGCTTCTTATGTACCCCTGTATTCTTTAATTACTGATTCTTCTACATATGTCAGGTACACAGAAAACTGCTGTGGAATAAAAGGCAATAGATTTCATAAAAAAACAAAAACAAAAGTGTCATTGAAATTAGTATGCATGTATTTTATAAAGTCAAATTAACATTTGCTGATTACACAATCTGTGAGAACCATGTTTTATACGTGTTAACTTATGCCACTTACTTTCAAACATTTTCACTGTGAAATGTTACCTTTACACACACACACACACACACACACACAAAGCATAGAACATAAATGTACAGTTTAATGAATAATTATAAAGTAAACACCCATGTAACTGATGCAGGATCGCTGGATCTAAGGACCCGGAGGAGGCGGGGAGTCCAGCAGATAGAAATCAAATGTGAGCCAACAGGAAGTGAGAGCAGAGTTTATTGAAGGTACGTACAGAGAGAGTGCAGATATAGACAGAGTGTCTGGGAGGCTCGGAAAGGAAAGGAGGGTGAGCCTCATCCTTGCTTGGAGTCTTGGGTTTTTACTGAGGATTGTGGGCCAGCATACGTGTCTTCTCAGGCATCCAGGAACCAAGATGAGTGTTTAGGTGTTCCCCATAAGTCACTTATGCCCTGGAGCCAGGGGTCTTGGTGAGTCAATAGTCTTGGAAAATGTTCATGGTGAACTTGCCCAGTCACTCCTTAGATGTTATCTGTTGTGCTGGATGACTCCAAAGAAATCATTAACTCCTTGACCTTTACAAGGAGGACCTACATTATCTGTACTATAAGATGTGTGTAAGGTGGGGGTGCAGGTCGTAGTGAGAATAGAAGCAGGAAAAGTTGCAAAGAGAGTCGTCCTTTATGGGATCTTTCAGTTTCCCTGTCTCAGAACCAGCACCCAGGTCAAGAAATTGAACTTGCCAGGACTTGAGACACTTCTTTGCCTGAACCCCTTCTCTTCCCAATCACATTTCCTTTCATCTCCCAGAGTTTACCATCACCACGAGGCTGTTTCAATGGATGAAAACAATGCGGAATTGAGGGGGTATGGATACGGGATCTGCTCATAAGCGAAGAATGGTTACTATGTTTTTAATTGGTTGGGAAAAAAAATCAAAAGAACAGTGTCATGACGTGTGAGCATAAATGAATTTCAAATTTCAGCCTCCACAAATAATTATTAGAATGAAGCCATATTCCTTGCTTTACATATTATCTGCAGCTGCTTTTTGTGCTACCAGCTAGAGTTCAGTACCTCTGATAGAGATTGCATGTTCCACCCAACTGCTGGGATTTACTCTCTGGCCCTTTACAGAAAATGTTTGCCTACCCCTATTCTAGATGACAATTCACTCTTAAACCAGCTTCAGCATCCAATATGTAAGTTATTTCCGTACTTTCATTTTGGTTATAGAGTAACACGCAACTCCTGATTCACACAGGTAAGAGGTTGACAGTGGTTTGGCTTTTACACAACTCACCTTGCAATTTCGGAATACTCTTTAATTAAACTGGCCTCAAGACTCAGAAGAGAAGTCGCTTGAAATTTTATTCCCAAGTTGAATCCCATACCCTATCTAACCTTGGCTTACATTCTTTATCCTAGATAAAGAAGCGAGAGAAGAAGCACCCTTCACTTAGAATAAGACCAAAAAAAAATTCTATAATAAAATATTATCGGGATGACATGTTGTAAGTTTACTTGTGATTGTGTAACAGAAGATAAGGCGATGCCAAGAACATGCGCGGAGCAGATGTGCTTGAGTTCTGCTGGCTGTTGCTGCGGCCAAGTGCTATTTTATGTGAGCGAACATGCCAGGCCCGAATTTACAAAAAGACCAGCTCATCCTTTCTAGTCAGTGACACATTGCCAAAAAAGCTCAAATATATGCCCTCGCTAAGTGAAGACGTGGATGGTTTCTGATAGGTTACAATTCGGAAGATAGCACCCATTGCGTAGACCTGCTGGCTTTAAGTACAGTTTCTACAACTGTCTTAATTTTGTTTTAATTGAAAAGGAATGAAATGGCTGGAGAACTCCCAACCACTCACACATACTCCACTAGAGTGTTTCTATGATTAGAGAAAGAGTTGGAATTTGTTGTTAAGCATCCTTAGGCAGTCATTCTCAAAAAGCATAATCCACATCCTTGTGTATCAGAATTGGGGAGGGAGACGTTATTTTCATAACACGGACAACCCAAAGTCAAGCCCAACAAAGCCTTGGCTGTTGAGGTGCGCATTGAAAAAGGTTGCGAAGCACTGCGCTGGGGTTGGGCCAGTTGTCATTGGCCAGCTTGATGCAGGGAGGGATAAATTAGCTCTAGCAGACCATGGCTTTACCCTCAGAGCAGCCCTGCCTTCTCAAGCATCTCCTAACGCTCCCTGGGCATTCCCGTTCTCTGCGTCCATCCCTACCACTTCCCTTCCTTATGGACCACAGCTTTCCTGGTCTGGGGCTACTCTTCCCCTAGGCCCTCCCAGTGCCTGGCCCAGCCACACCTCCTCTCCTGCAGACCGATTCTGGGGGGCCCTATTTGTACCAGGTGAACACCACCAACAGAAGCTGGCCTGAGATCATGAGTTCTCCTGTTGTCCTGCTCCAGAACTTAAATTTCCATGGGGTCTTCGGGAGGCAATGAAGGCTGATTTCCTATGCATCATTGTGCTACCACCATGATTTTTGCTCTGTATGAGCCTCAAGAAATTTTACCCAAGTACGTATTTCTTTTAGTATATCATTACTTTTTAAATTACTGAAATATTGATTTTATTTATTTATTTTTTAAGATTTATTTATTTATTCATGAGAGGCAGAGACATAGGCAGAGGGAGAAGCAGGCTCCATGCAGGGAGCCTGATGTGGGACTCAATCCCAGGTCTTCAGGATCATGCCCTGGGCTGAAGGCAGCGCTAAACCGCTGAGCTACCCGGGCTGCCCGAAATATTGATTTTAAAAGGAAACCATAGGGGCACCTGGGCAGCTCAGTTGGTTGAGACACTGACTCTTGGTTTGGGCTCAGGTCATGATATCAGGGGTCGTGGGATTGAGCCCCGAGTGGGACTCTGTGCTTGGCATGGAGTCTGCTTGGGACTCTCTCTCCCTCTCCTTCCATCCCTCCCCTCTCTCAAATAAATAAATAAGTCTTTTAAAAATTAAAAAAAAAAAAAGGAAACTATATCAGTGCCTTAAATGGAAAACAAGCAGGACCGCCAGGCAAGGAAGATAACTCATAAAAATAAAAGCAGAGGGAACAAAGTAGATTACGCCTGGGTGCTGAGGGTTCTGAGCCTGGGATCTGTTTGAAGAGAGAGATGAGCAGGTGAGAGAGGTGTTAACAGCTGCTCCCAGGGAGGCGGAGCCTTTCTCCTTGCCTGCCACCCGGATGATTGAAACAAAGTCCCCAGGAGTCAGGCCGCCCTGTGTGATTCCTCACCTCCCTGCCTGGGATCGCCTACATTCCACGCATTAGGAAACCACAGACACAAGCACAAGAGTCCAAGACTCGGAGATGCAGCTGCTCCTTGACCCTAGGAGTTCTGAGCACTGTTCCACCTCCCTTGTCCCTTCCTGTACAAGGACAGTAACAGCCCCTACTCCCGAGGGGATGTGAGGATTAAATGAAACACGACCCACCAGGTTCCTCACCCAGCTCCCAGCACGTGATAAGTGTGCCACAAATGCATTCATTTACTCCACGCGTATTTAAGGGCCACCTAAAATGGGCTGGGCACTGCTCTGGGATCCCACTGTTGGCAAAAACAGAAGGAACCGCCTGCCCTGGGGGAGTTTGATACTGCTGTTGACTGTGACTTCTGCAAACGTTCCAGTGGAGAGCTCTCAGATTACTCCTGGTCTTCAGAAGACAACATTTTAGTCAGAAAGAAATTTGGGGGCATGCCCAGGGTCTTAGCAGTTTTGTTTTCTGGGTGTCATGTCTTCTCCCCAACATCCTCAGTGACAGCTGAGCCAACATCCTTTGTGCGTAACCCTGAGGTGGTGGCATGAAGAGGTGGGGACTTTGGGCAGTGGTTAGGTCATGAAGGTGGAGGCCTTGCCAATGGGATTAGTGCCCTTACAAAGAGACCCCAGAGAACGCACCAGCCCTCCGTCCACTACAGGAAGGCAAGACAAGAAGGCAACAATTTGCAACCCAGAAGAAGACTCTCTCCAGAATGACCATGCTGGCACCCTGACGTCAGACTTCCAGCCTCCAAAAGTGTGAGAAATAAATCTTTGTTGTTTCTAAGCCACCCAGGCTGTGGTCATTTGTCATCCCAGCAGCCCCACACTGACACTGGGAATGGCTGGTGGAGGGCAGGTTCCTCTCACGGTGACAAAAAATCCAAAGCCATCAGAGGTCTCATGTGGACCCTCTGCCCTCCCCAGAGAAATGTCCCAGCTTTCCGAGCCACGCCTGAGAGTCACTCCGATACCCTGATGGAGTCACACACCCAGCCCCGAGCCAGTTGTGAGGCCAGGGGACAGAATGTGCCGATGTGGGCTAGGCCGGGGCAGTGCTGTCTCCCCAGCACCGGGTGGGTGGCAAACAGACCCAGGACTTTGGGGAAGGGCGAGAAGGAAAGCACTCGCTGCATAATAATGACATAATGGTTTGGACTAATTAGCAAACACTTGATTATTCCACTCCAAGGCACCAGCGGTCTCCTGCAGGGGTCACCAAACGAGATGCTGGAGTGTCAGAGAAGAAGGTCAGTGGTTGAAGCAGATGGGCAGGAGGCTGCTGTGCTCCGAGGGTGCACGCCGCCCCGAGCAACCAGACCCTGCTCCCAGCCTCGGGTAAGGCCTGCCACCAGAGAATGTGGGCCTCAGGGTGCCAGATTTTCGGATATTTCAAGAGTAGCCAGAAATCTGGATTTTTATACGAAATCTCCCCATCTGAAATGTTGGAAACAAATTCAAAATGTTTTGGATGCGACACGGGCCAAATAACACACATCTGTGGTCCAGACGCAGACTTGGAGTGCCAGTTTGCAACCTCTGCTACAGATCCACCCTGTGATTTTACAGGAGGGGAAACTGGACTGTTCCAGAGATACGGTCAGTGACTTACCTAAAGTCACGCAGTGGGTCATCCGCGGGGCTGGGACTGGATCCCCATCTCAAGGCTGCAGTGTGTTGCATTTTCCGACGGATTGCGCTCAGGAAGGAGCCACCGAGTGCCCAAACCAAGGATGGCAAACTGCCGGCAACCAGCCAAATCTGGCAGGTCGAGGGTTTTTTGTAAATAAAGTTTTATTGGAATGCCGCCACGTGCGTTTGTTTACACACTGTCTGCGGCTGCTTTTGCCATACGACAGCAGAACTGAGTGGTTGGGACAGAGACCATATGGCCCCCAAAGCTGAAAAGCTTTACTCTCTGATCCTGTGCTGCAGAAAAAGTTTTTTAATTCCCACTCCAGACCCTTGACATTTGCAGATGGCACATTTCTGGTTTCAACTGTTCATGAGCCCTCCCAATGGTCCAAGGAGTATCACTTAGGAACACATCTGAATCCTACTTAGTGGGACTGGTGGGTACACGTCCCAGGGTGGGGGGAGCAGAGGGTAAGCCCAGCAGCCGAAGCTTATCTCAACTTATGTAAGTCGTTCCTTCAAGATAATGAAAAGCAAGGTCACCACCAGCAGTACCAACTTCTCTATGCGAAATAGCCCCCAAAGAACAAAAAGAATTAAGTGGAAATGTGATGATTTTTATCAGTAAATAGAAATTTTAGATAAATGGTAGGATGTTGGTGATAACAGGGAACAGGACACACACACACACGCGTCACATCACATCACACCCCTCTTTGAAAACAAGAAACTGATTTGCCAAGCAAATTCAGAGAATGCCCAAGAGGCACAAAAATTGGACATCCAATGAACAAGACAGCATTGATGTGGATGGAAAGTTTGCTAACCCGCATGATGCTCCTCCAAGACTTTTGACTTTTGCAGAAAACATGATCTCAGGAGTATCTTAGGGCCTCTGTCAGAGGGGCCTCCATTCTCCTAGCCTCATGCTTCCACCGGCGTGGTGCCTGTCCTCACCTCCCATGTCATCTCCTCCCTGTCCCCCGAAAGCAGCCTGGCTGCTCTAACAGTGAGGTTGGCAGGAGGAACTGGGCATGCTCAGCTCAGCCTCCTGGGCTCACCTTGGCCACAGAGTGGCAGTGGCAGTACATTCCCATCTCTTCTCTGCTGCATGGATGGCTCTCTGCCATGGCAGGAGGGGGTCCACAGCTCCACCAGAGTGGGAGTGGGTAGGGGTGTCTAACTCATGGCTAACTATTAGAAAGCCCATTGTGACCATATGCCTAAACCACTCTTTTTAATCCAGATTTTATCACTAGTTATCTCCAGCTATCTCTTCTTTCTCTCTCTACCCCCTTCTCTTTCTCTCTCTCACTCTCTCTCTCTCTTTTTCAAACTTGGAAAAGAGAAAGAGGTGTTGTTTATTGGAGCAAGTGCTGGTAAGGTACCAGTACAGCTGTTTTTATAATACATGTTATGGGGGAAATGTCAGTTATGGCTGAACTCACGTATTTGGAGATTTTGATGTTTCCCAACCAAATGTCAAGCAATTTCTCTTCTCAACTTGGGCCCTGGCACTGTTCAGGGGCCATCAGCTGTCAAAGCAAGATAAGCCCAGCCCACAAGATGTTTATCATCTCCCCAAGAGTTAGCAGATGAGCAATATGTGTTCATTTAATGTATGTACTAAGTAAATCATTGAACAAGACACCACAAAATTGTTTAGTGCACTGTCAGCTGATATATATAAGCTCTTAAATTAAGTGGATTATGTGTCAGGCATCTGTTGTATGTGATTTGAATCCCAATGTAGCTACTGCTGCATGTCCCATCATCAAATATTTATGCAAATAAAAGTTTCTTGGAAGGAAAATTTCCCAAGTCCCACCCACCAAAAAGTAAGACTACGTTGCCTCAAATGATAGGCATGAAGGTGAACAACCAGAAAATAAAAGATACCTTTAAAAGCCTGTGTTCCTTGGACATCACAATCTTTCTTACAACCAATAGGCCATTCTTCACTCAGAATCAAATCCCTAAAGCTCTGGGAATCCACCAGAATGCATGGGAACTCTGGTGAAGATCATTCATAGGGTGATTTCTTCTGGCGTTTCATTCTAAGATCAACTGAAACCAAGCAGAGATGGAAGACAGATGTGAAAAGATACATGTATGTATACATGTGTGCATGTGTTCATGCGTATTATCTATTTACATTTGTATAATAAACATAATACATAATATATACTTACATTTGTATAATGAATATATGTTGTATATGTTGTAATATTTAATATATTATTTAGTAATAAGTATATTACATATTATATCATATTTATATTATATGTTATAATCTATTTAACAAGATCTTATATTATTATAATATTTGATATATTTACATTATTTTATATAAGGTACATTATTATATACTGTTATACAATATATATTAAATATATACATAATACGCACATACATACATAAATGGAAGGATAGGTAGATAGATAGCACTTCAATTTTAATCTTCCTGAGCACAAATCAACAGAGAAAGGATTATGACCAATGGGTGACGGGCACTGGGTGTTATTCTGTATGTTAGTAAATTGAACACCAATAAAAAAAAATAATAATTTAAAAAAAAAAAAAAAGGATTATGACCAAGATTTTTCTGGATGGCCTAAAAGAAGTGGGAAGTGTTATGAAGAAATGTAAATCAGTGACTAATTGCAGGTATATGAACTAGTTTAATCCATCAGGAGAACAAATGAGTAATACATATCACGAACTCTTAGCAAGTTTGAAGGCTTGGATCTAAGAGTATACATTCTAGGGCTCTCCCCTAAGGAAAGAATCAGGATCCTGGAAAAGATGTATATGCACAAATGTTCATTGCTATTTTATCTATAATCGAAAAAAATTCATAAGTTGAAAATGTTATAAGTGGAAAATGCATTTAGTACGCCTAACTTACCAAACTTCATTGCCTCTAGCCTCTCGTACCTTAAGCATGCTCAGAACAATTATATTAGCCTCTAGTTGGGCAAAATCATGTAGCATAAAGCCTATTTTATAATCGAGTGTTGAATATCTCATGTGCTTTATTGAATAGTGTACTAAAAGTGACATACAGAATTGGTGGTATGGGTACAGAGTGGCTGTCAGTGTACTGGTTGTTTACGCTCATGGTCATGGCTGGTGGGGAGCTGTGGCTTGCTGCCGCTGCCCAGCATCACAAGAGAAGATCGGACCTCATATCGCTAGCCTGGGAAAAGATCAAAATTCAAAAGTGGAAGTACAGTTTCTACTAAGTATCATTTTTGCACCATCATAAAGTTGAAAAGCCAAAAGACAAACCATTGTAAGTTGGGGGCTGTCAGTATATGCGATTAGTTCTGGTAAATATTGCTGAACAGCACACAAATTAAAACTATACACGCTTCATGTCTTCAATTTTGTGTGGCTATAGATATAAATGTAGATATTGATGTTTCTGAGTAGAAACAAAGACAAATAGAAATAATTGGTAGCAGGAAATTCATCAAAAAGCTTAACTGTAGATTTTTTCTTCTTGGTCTATTCTTTATAATTAACACGGCTTACTTATGCAATATAGAAATACGATGGTTGTTACAATTTTAATAGCAGCTATTCTGGGCAATGGGATTATCAGTAACTTGTAGTTTATACTATACTGGGCTTGGTATTTTCTGATTTTTCTACAGTAGACATACATTACTTTTTATAACCAGAGGAGGAAAATGTTCCCAGTAATAAAAAGAAAAAAGCCAGGAAGGAAATATAGCAATATGCCGTTGGCATTCATCTCTGAGAATTCACATCAAGGAAATTGCCAAATGTCACAGACCAAATCTTATTTATCATTTTCTTGACTACCTAGATTTAAGAAAGTGACTGAAGAAAGGTTAATAATACATGTTACAGTTAAAAGTGTGTCATTTCTGTCACCAATACAATAGCACAAAGAATCTGAAATTTAGGATATTTTTTTTGCTGCCTTTTCTTTATCTTAATTACCTGTATTTTCCACATAATATAGTGACCATATAATACTGTTTTAATGGGGGCATGAGGAAAAGAGGTTCTTCCAAAAATGAGTTTATTTCCCAATAAATTGCAAGGCTGTAAGTTCTAGAATGAGTAACAATATCATATCTCAACAATTGCTGACAACAACTATTAAGACAACAACCCTACCTATTATTTTATGTACCAGTAAGAAGGAAGACACTTCCAACTGAAATGTCTTCCTCCATCAGCTGTAAGACGCATATAGATTTCAGGGATGTTCAAATGTGAGAGAAAAAAATGCATCTTAGAACTGATGACCTTGGATGGGTAGCATCACACACATTATGAAAGAAGCAAAATGGTGACCACGTCCCGGGACCCTGTGCAGGCATCACCACCACCCAGCAGTAGAGAGCACAGGGGCTAGGGAGGAGGAAGTAGAGCCCCAGTGGGGGACCACAGCTGGAAGAGCTGAGATCCTGCCTCTGACCCCTCACTTCCTGGTGGCCAAGGGTGAAAGAGTCACCCACTCACCATGTGGCTCCCTCGCTAGAGGACACCCACTGACTGGGCAGGGAATGGTGACGTTTAATTGGCTAATGTCTGGAGAACACTTTGAAGATGAAAAGTGCCAGGTGGCTATCATCACCATACACTTCTTAGGATGATACGTGGAATAATAATAAAGTTCTCCCCCACTGGGCCTTTCATCCATGGATTTCAAAGCACTTAGTGAACTTTAATTAACTCCCAACACCTCTATGAAGTAGGCATTAATAGCCTCTTGGCTGAGATGGAGACAAAGGAGGGTAAGTGACTTGCCCAGGCCCTCAGAGAGTCAGAAACGAGTCATTCTGGAAGCATTCATCCATGAGGCACACCTGTGTCTACTGCTTCCTCTGCTCCAGGACTTGTGCTAAGCGCGAGGCACACCCCAGCCGGCTGGCGAGTACCAGCTCACAGGTGCCCGTTGTTAAACTGTAGGGAATTTTGTAAACCAGTTGTGAAACAAAACCATTATTTAAAATTCAATTATATTAATGTATAATTAAATTATATTGAAAACAAAAGCAATAAAAACTCAGAACATCATTTCTAACTATTTTAGAATGCCTGTTTCTGTTATCCATGCTCATCAGTTTATTTACATCTGTAGTATCTGTAAGGCAGAAATAGCATATGGTGGTGTGCGATTGTGTGTCACTCCCCCGCCCAATTTGCTTGTTCAGCGAGGTTCACAGTGGTCACTCAAAACCAGCCCTGGACCAGTATTCACGCCATGGAAGTTAACCAGTGCTACAGACCAAGGCTTAATTTGTTGATCTCCTGTTGACTATCTGGACTTTAAGAAGAGATAAGGAGGATGTTAATAATGCAGGTTCTAGTTAATAGTGTGTTCATTTCTGTCACCTTTCCGTTGTGAACACAAAAAACATTGAGGAAATGCTCTTCCAGCGTTCAAAGACCATTATCCAATTCAGCAAAGGAGTCACTCACATCACTGACTAATGAGGGAATTCCTACATACATCTTCATTGCTTTGCTCTCATCTTGTTACATCAATAAGTGAAAATATCAGTCAACTTTCATGTCAGGACTACACTTTCTTCACTTGTGATCATAATAGTTTGGCTGCAGACATAAGAGCATGACAAAGATCAGTGAAAAGTATTCTGTGAGCATCAATTGGCTATATGGAATATACAATACAAAGAATTTATATTTTATTTGTTAATCGTGCACGACACATTCTTTAGGTTAGTACAATTTATTATTATATAGGCTTTTCTTTTCTTTTGAGAATCTGATTTACCAACATGCCATTGGTAGACCGAGCCATGGACAAGGCACAGGCGCCATCCTGATGAAGCTGCCAGGCAACTGGTACTTCCAGCGTGCAGAGCATGATGTGGTCAGAGAGGCAGCTTTAGTGTGAAGTTGGGCTTCTGGACCCATCTTCAACCTGGCGGGGGGGGGGGGGGGTTAGTTCTGTGTTCACATGGCCAAACATTCCGTAAAATTCACAAAGCTAGATGCCTGAGTTAGTAATTGTAAGGCCAAGGCCTCTTTCCACTCTGACTTGCCCTCCATTTCACTATGCCCTGAGTTCACGAGCATTGGAGAGGCCTTGGCGTTCTGCGGATCCAGCCAAGGACTTGAATCAGGGATGCATTTAGTTTGGGTTCCATGAGATGTGTTTGTGTTGTTTACAATCGCCACCACATATAAGTAAGTCAACCTTAACCATTCTAGTGGAGCGATGGCCTCCAGGAAAAAGCCTACCATCATCCACCATGCCAATCCACGCAGCGTGATGAGCACCAGAAGTTGTGGGACGTGGAGGACAAATAAGGTTTGAAATGTGTGGAGCCAGAAGTCAGTCTATGGGACAGCCTTCCAATTGTCAGATATGTAACATTGAAGCAGAGTCTCTGATTCTCACTAATGTCTGGTCAAAACAAAAGTCCTGTCACCTCCTAATGGAAATAACCCAGTGATGTGGCCTATACAATTATAAACACAATTCATTTGTTTTATTTATTTACTTTTAAATGTTTTTAGTGTTAAACATTTTTTAAAAATTTCATTCCAGCATAGTTATCATTTATTTTATTTTTTGATGGAAATTGTATGAAATAGAATATATCAGAACCCTGAGTCTGTAGAGCAAGCAGTATCACAAACAGCAAGTATGTGAAGTTGCATACTTGATATGTTCCAATATTAAATAATAAACGCATCTCAACTAACCTGCCAAAGGGAAATATTTCATTATCTAATTTTTCTATAGAAAATAACATTATATAATCATTGTACTATGAAGAGGCAGCCAACAAATACACAGTCAAAAATTTAGGAAAAAAGCATAAAGATTAATTAATGTAAATATTTGTAGTATTTGCCTGCTTTTAAAAGTTTGCAATTTTCATAACTTATTTAATCCTTCTAAATAAATATTCGGTTTTATATCTAATTCTACATTTATAATTTGGATTCTTGTTCTTTTTAAAATTTAATTTAATTTAATATTTTATATAAATTCCATTTGCCAACATATAGTATAACACCCAGGCCTCATCTCATCACATGCTCTCCTTAGTGCCCGTCACCCAGTTACCCAATTGGATTCTTTTTCTTGAAGAAGATCTCCCCAAATTTATATAAATTTCAAGCACCATGAAACCCAGGAGAGCCCCCTGCTGGGGTAAACACAGGAATGTACTTGAGCACCAGGAGAGGGGGCTACCCTGGGGAATGCTTTTTACAGGAAAGGTGCTCCTGACCTGGAAACGTGAAGGATGAGAAGCAAAGAGGGAAATTAAACAGGAGATTGCTGACCTGTTTCTCTTCTATTCCCTCCAAATTCTTGCTCCTCCCCTTCCTTTGTTCCTTCAGCCTTCTCTGGAGGATGAGTAAGTCAGAGGACTGGCTCTGCATTCCCCTCCAGCCACAGGCCGGGCCATCCCAAGGGAGACAGTGAGTGAGGCTGCTAGGCAAAAGAATATAGCTCCGCACCTTCCCCAAAGAGAAATAACAAGCTTATTGAAATGTGTGGAGCCAGAAGTGGCTTAGATGCTGGGATATGCCCCACTGTGAACACATCCCCCCACCTGCGAACAGCAGAATGACTCTTCACACCCACGGCTCACCCCACCCATGTCTCTTGTTTGGGTCCCAGGTTTGCTGTGATCCACCATTAAGAAAGCAACATGCTATTGTGATATAAGGATTGTCAACCTGCAAGGGAAGGCGAAAGAAGTGACAAGAGAACACCCTGGCACCATGATTTAAAACAAGATCACCATGATTAAAAAAAAAGAAATACATATCTGTACACACACATATATATTGTGTATATGTGTGTGCATATATTTGTATGCCGATACGTATGTGTGTTTATAGGATACGTATGTGCATATATATGCATAAATATATATGTATAGTGTGTGTGTAAAGAATATTCCAGACAGATTCCAAAATACAAGGATGTGAACACAATCCCATATCCTGGCAAGCTCCACTGAGGCCTGATCTTACCCCAGACTTTCTTCCAAAGACTTTCCAGAGAATTTTGAGTCTTCAAAGTGCAGGATTGGGATTTAAACTTTTCCGTGAGAATAAAGTTCTGCTATGTTAGGAAAATCCCAGACCCAACCCTGACTCATGAAAGCCAGCAGCACCTCAGATCACTTCTTGCCATCTGGCTCCCTCCTGAAACCTCAGCCACCACCCCTTCAGCCTACATGTCTGGATTACAGCAGTGTTTTGGCCACTGTGTGGGATGATGGGACAGTTTAGTCCACCGGGTCTGCCTGACTCTTGGACACCCACTGGACACCGGTCAGAAGATAGGCCTATCAGAGCAGTAGTTCAAGGATGCCCTAGAAGCAGCTTTCACCTCAGAAAGCATATTTAGGAGAACATGTCACTCCTAACAAAGAGTTCCCCAGCTAAGAGGGAGTGAGAGTCCACCCAAGTTCAAGAACATTTTCCACCAGTCCCAACCAACAGAGCCAAAGGCCAACCAGAGAGGTCCAACATCTGTGGACTGGACAGTACACATATCTGCCCAGTCTGGCTTCTCTGAGCTGTCCCCTCTAATCCCATCCTTTCCCCACACATTATCACAGGAGCAACCATTTTATGCCACATGTGATTGGCCAAAAGCAGATGCCTGGGTTAGGCCAGGCCAATCATAAATATATTCCTAAGAATTGTGAGGCTGACCACCAAAAGAGAGCCAGGCTTTCTGGCAGATGAAGTTGCACAGTACAAGCCTGTGGAGTGGGGTGGGCTCCATGTGGTCCTCCAAATGGACAAAGCCCAGGAAAGGAGAGGGGGACTGGTGGAGGCAAGACAGAAAGACAGAGGGAAGAGTTGTCTCAACAGTGTCTCTGTTCCTGGTCCCTGGTGGCCCTGAGCCTCACCTGTTTTCCTGCTTCTTGTGCTATTTGCAGTTCAGCTGTCCAAAGGACATATTATTCCTTCACATTCTTCCAGGAAAGTCTCTCTTTTTGCTAAGCTAGTTGGGCTTTAGTAACTTGAATGACAGTAGTCCTAACTATTATAACTGTACAGGATGCTAAGTTGATTCTTTCGAAGAGCTTTACCAGGCTTCTACTTAAATGTACGGTGTGCTGTGTAAATTGTGGGTGCACGGCTCCTGAACACTGAAGGGTAACCCTCTAAAATACCAATCAGGAAAAAAATAAAAAACAAAATAAAATAAAATATGGATCAGGGTGATGCATGAATCCCAAAGATAAAACACGAGCACACATCCAAAGTCAAAAGATGATTTTACACAGAGTTAGAAGTAAATTCCTCTTTATTTTTTTAAAGATTTTATTTATTGAGAGAGAGAGAGAACCGGGGGAGGAGCAGAAAGAGAAACAGACTCTCCACTGAGCAGGGAGCCCGAAGTGGGCTCGATCCCAGGACCTGGGATCATGACCTGAGCCAAAGGCAGATGCTTCACCAACTGAGCCACCCAGGCGCCTCTTAGAAGTAAACTTTTAAGGTTGCCTCATCCAGTTCCCATCTGACATCTTTCTACTTCCCGAAGGACTTCAACCCATTTTCAGAGTATTATCAAAGGATCTTTCTAGGTTAAACCAAAATCTGCTTTCTTATAACTTCCAACCACTGGTCTTAATTATATACCCTGGAGCTCTGCAAAAGAGATCAAAGTCTTCTTCCAAATGATAGCACTTGAAATATTAAACATCAAAATCCTGTTATTATTATTCTTATTTATTGAGCAATTACTGCATGCTAGCGCATGCTCATTGCTTTTAATTCTCATTGCATGTTAAAAAGGTGATAGCACCCAGAGCCTCATTGTACAAATAAGGATCCTGAGACCATGTGGGATGGAGTTGAGGGTGTAAAGTGAAGACAGACAGGTCATGAACTAGGAGCTGGAACCTCATTTGTCACTACCTTCCAGCAAGAAATTCCTAGGACCCAAGAATCTGAACCTGGCCTTAGAAGTCATCCTGAACATACATTTGTCATAATGGGAGGATGGGACACAGTGTATTGGTTTGATTTATTACTTTGAATACCATTCAAGTATTTGAGTACCTACTTACCATTTAGGCCTGGGTGGTTGGGTGGTAGGTGTGTGTACTTCTGTTCCAAGTCTGGCCAACATTAGGGGCCAACCTGTTGGGAACTCCAGAAGAGACCATCACTTGGTGAATAGCAGCTGAACATTCTCTTCAATTCCTTACTGTTTACCTTTCAGGGTTCTATTGCCTCGAGGTTCCTGCAAGGGTAGGGGTGGTGGGGCTTTTTATCCACATTTCCTTCCTACTATCACCAGCTTCTGCCCCTCCACTCTTGGATACCCTAAGCCAGCGTGGTTGAACTCCCAGGTCAACATGTGGTGTGTGGAGAGCACATCACTTGCTACCACTCTATAATAATTACCACTCCAAAACATACTGGCATGAAACAACCACTATCTTATCCTGACAGTTGCTATGGGCAGCAATTTGGGCACAGCAAGGACAGATCTCTCTGTTTCCATAATGTCTGATATGTCAGAGAAGACTTGACAGGGTGACACAACCACCAGGGGCTGAAATCATCTGAAGGTGCCACCACTCACACATGTGATGGTTGATATCAGCTGTCAGCTGGGATCTCAGCTGGGCTGTTGGCCTACACATGGCCTCTCTGTGTGGTCTTTCCACGTGGCTACTCTGGGCTTCCTCACAGCATGGTGGCTGGATTGCAAGACCCCAAAGACAGCAAGGTGGAAATGCATGCATTTTGGGGCTCTGACTTCAGAAGTCACATGACACTGCCTCTACCATACTCTATTGGTTGAGGCAGTCACAAAGGTCTTCCCAGGTTTAAGGGAGAGTATGTAGACTCTACCACTCAAAGGGAAGATTGTCACGGTATATAAAGAACATGTGAGGGGTGCCTGGGTGGTACAATTGGTTGAGCATCTGACTCTTGATTTCTGCTCAAGGCTTGATCTCAGGGTCCTGGGATCAAGCCCAGGGTCTGCATTCAGCAGGGACTTTCCTGGGACTCTCTCCCTCTCCCTCTGCCCTTTCTGCTCATTCTTTCTCTCTCTTTTTCAAATAAATAAATCTTTAAAAAGAAAAAGAACAGGAACATGTGGGTTGGGAAATATTGCTGTGGCCATTTGGGGAAGAAACAATTTGCCATAGGGAAAAAGAGGAGAGGGAACAAAAGAACTCTGTATTGGATACTCTGTCTTACCATGTGGGGTCCCTATTCTGGTTTTGCAGATAAGAAGGCCAAGACTCAGAGAGGTTCAGGCACTTGCCCAAGGCCACATGGAAAGTGATGGTGTGTACCAGTGGCTTTCAAACTTCAGTGAGTTCATTGTTGGACACCAACCCCAGAGATTTCAATTCAGTAAATCTGGGAAGGGACCCAAGAATTCACATCTCTAACAAGTTCCTAGATGGTGCTGATGATGCCGATCCACTGACCACCCGCTGAGAACTACTGGCATGCAGTTTTTGAATCCACCCCTGTGTAAACCCCATCACACAGCACGTTGTGGAGGGCAATGCTATCCCTCACCCAGGGCCAGAGACACGGGACAATGAACTGGAAGCATCATGTCTTTAATTGTAAGAGAAAACTTTATGCATCAAGATAAGATTTTCTTTCTCCCTCTCTCCTCTCACTCCTGGAAGTCTCTAGTAGAGCAGTATGAAAGAACAGACTTTCTCATGCAAAATAACCTTCTACAGGAACGCCATGAGAGGCCATCAATAATAACACAAGAAAGCTGTATCTAATTCGGAGAAGCTTCACTCTGAAAATCCAAAGATGTCCTCTCCCATTGATACAGAAGGTTGGAAGTAAGAGATGTGCCAGGAACCCAAAGGACCTGACCCGGAGCCTCCTTCATGGATTGGGACCTTATGAGGAGGCCAGAGGGGTAAAAAAGGAGAAGAATCTGGCAGGAGGAGAAGAGAGGGTAGCGAGTAGTCTTAAGGGCCTTTTACCCTGTATTTCTAGTTTTTGCACATCTAAGATTGCATTTTCCAGCCCACCTGTTTTTGGATGGGATCAAGTAGGTAGTTCTGGCCAATAAATCCAGGAAAAAGTGGTGTTGCTTCCGTGCTGGAGCATTTAATTGCCAGCGCGAGATCCTTCAGAGCTCTCTCTTCCCTCTGCGACAATAGCTGGTAATGTTCATGACGGTGGCTGCTGTATCAGCCTGGTGGCACAGAGCACCTGCCAACCCATGATGGATGCATGCAATGAGTGAGCCACAGACCTTGGCTGAGATTTGAAGGGTTTTTGTGATTGCAGCAAAAACTAGCCTTTCCTAACTGATACAGGAGAAGAGAGAGAGAGAAGGAACATCCAAGTGTCTCTCCAAGGAACATTATGATAAGCCCAAACAAGACCGATTGGAAGAAATAAATAAATATTTTTACCATCTTCTGGCTGTTGTAAAATTTGGACCTTATGGGAGATTCTCCTGCATCTCTTCCAGATTTTGCAGCCTAATCAAAGGGAATTTGGGCTGCATGTTCTCTGTCATTCTCCACCCCACCACTTTGATTTAACCCGTTCCAGCAAGATCTGTTCCATCTCACACAGATCTTGTCTGAAGGGTAACTTTGATACTGGCCCAGAGCCAGACTGAAGACTCAGATTCTAAGACTCCCTCCCCTCACTTAGCCTCGGCTCTAGGTCTGCTGAGCAACATACTCTGTCTTCTGCAGCTTGGTGAAGATGCCAAGTCTTTGTCAATGCAGTGCAATCTGTATCTCCCTCCACCTACTCACTGAGTGTCCTTTGGAAGATGCCCCGGGGGCTGACAGCCAGCATGTGTGGCATTCCTGAAAGTGTGCCCTGCCAGGCAGGATGAAGGGGAAGCTTTGTGCTGCTAGGTTCCCAGCTCCCAGCACCCCACCAATGATCAAGGGGCCTGGTTCAGACCATCATCTCGCCTGATGGAAACAGAAGGCTTGAGTCCAGGCAGAAACAGCTGAGACCCAGGCCTTAGGGGGTGGACTTGGGGGTAGACTGGAGCTCACCTAAGCACCCCCCCCCACACACACACCATCTGCATCTCAAGGTTTTGACTGCTATCTGATTTTTTAAAGTAAGTTAAGAGAAAAAACAAAGCAAATTAGTGAAAAACAACATGAAAGGCTGAAAAGATTTATACTTAGAATCTGATTTTTTTTAAATATATTTTCACCACCTTTAGCTCTATGGTCTTATGTTCTTCATCAAAGTCTGAAAAAAGAGAACCAAAACTACTTTGGCATGCCCCCTTAGTGCACTTGGGGTCACGCTAGGAGTCTCTGGTCCCTCCATGACTTCCTAACATCACCCCAAACCCCACCTCAGGCTCCATACAGAACTAGAACTTCCTGTACGGACAGCAGTCTTGTGTGTGTGTGTGTGTGTGTGTGTGTAGCCACCCACTACCTTGAGCATACTCCCTATATTTGGATTGCTTCCCCTTTCATGGCCTGCATTTCCCCAAGATAGGAGCCAATACCTACTTTTCTATCTTTCTATGCAACAAGGGCATGGTCACGTTACCTAGGCTCAGCCAATCAGAAACACTTTCATGTGATATGGATTTAGGAGTGACACCAAGAATCAGGCCCAGCACAGAATCCATTTAGCAAAAGTTGATCATGCAGACATCTGGTTTCCAGCATAGACACCAAACAGCCAGGGGCAAAGGATGTATCTGCAGTGAGGTCCTGGGCTCTGCATGGTATTGATTATCCTAAGGAGTGGCTCGATTGATAGACTGATTCCCTCATTCAAACAATGACAACAACTACAACCATTAATTGAGCACCTCCTGTGTTCCAGGCAGGCCATAATAGGGTCCTACCTTCATAGGGTTTACAGTACATTCAAGAAGATCGACTTTTTTTTCTTTTTTAAAGATTTTATTTATCTATCCATGAGAGACACAGAGAGACAGAGGCAGAGGGAGAAGCAGGCTCCATGCAGGGAGCCCAATATGGGACTCGATCCCAGGACCATGGTATCATGCCCTGAGTCAAAGGCAGACAGATGTTCAATCACTGAACCATCCAGGCGTCCCAAGGAGACCGACTTTAACCAAGTAATACACACAAACTAATGCAATGATGCAGTTGTAGCAAGTGCCCCAAAGAAGAAAAAAAAAAAAAAAACAGGTAAAAAGGCGCTTTAAACCTGTGAGATTTGATCCCATCAGGGAGGTAACAACAGCTTACTGAGGAAGTGACACTTGCAGCAAAAACAATGCTACATGGTCACCAGACTTCCATTTTCCTCCTGGGCACATAAGATTACATTTCCCAACGTTCTTGCATTGAGGTGGGCCTACATGACTGGGTTTTGGCCAATGAAATAAAGTAAGAAATGAGGTAAGCCAAATACCCCCATGCAATCTTCTATACTCTCATTTTTCCGTCTCCAAGATGGTGGAGCCAGACGATGGGAAGATCCTGGATCCCTCAGCAGCTGCTTCCAAGAGTCACCTGGGATCGCTGAGAGACACAGCAGACTTTAATGGTAGTAGGAAACAGACCTTTGTTGTGTGAGGTCATTGAATTTCCAAAGGCTGTTTGTTACCACAACTTCACCTGTCCTGCCCTAACTAATACACTATTGGGCAGAGACGTAAAGATCGAATTGGGGTTAAATATACAAAGCGAGAGGCCATGAAAACAATCTAGGCAGAGAGCAGGGCCCCTAGGCAAAGGCTTTTGGCGGGAGGGAGACAGCAAGAAGGAGGAACTGGGAAAAGCCAACGAGGGTGGATGGAGTGAGGGACAGTGGGGTTCAAGATAAGGCTCTGGAGGTTGGCAGAGGTATGAGCTGTTGGCCAAGTGAAAGACTCTTGGCTCCCCAAGAGTCGTGCGTGCTTACATTCCCGCTGCCCAGATCCTCTGGCTGGGGTCCTGGCCATTTGTTTTCAAAGCCAGAGACCCTGGCGTTCTTCTGTGAGCCTTCCTCACTCCCAGATGCCGATGGCCTTGAGCAGAAGCTGTGCTTTTCCATTCTACAGTAAGCTCTCCACATCAAAGCCCAAGAAGCCACAGGCATTTGGGGAGTCGTGGGTCAGATATTTAATTATTCTAATCTAGAAGTCTCTTCTCCTCACACTGCCAAGAACACAAAGTTCCTTTTTGAAAAATGGGGTAGTTCCTTGGAAGGCTTGAATCTCATCCTGGATCACAAAGCTCTCAGACTCACCTCGAGACCTCCGCAGCTTGAGAACACACAGGAACCTCCCCTCACCCACGGTCCCGGACCACGCAGGGGGCCTGCGGCGTTTGTAGGCGGCGGCGGTGGTGGTGGTGGTAGTGGTGGTGGTGGTGGTGGTGGTAGTGGTATGCTGTTTTTATTTATTTTTAAGAAAAGCCATCTCTTTAAAATAGAGAGATGAGAGTGGATGTCCGTTTCGAAACAACTTTTGTTGATCTGATTAAATCAGATAAAGAAATGACTATAAAAATATTGCCTCATCTACAAAGCTTAGGATTTTTTTTTCCCCTTTTGCTCTTTTTTTTTATCTTTGAGAAAAAGATAATGAAAGAGGAAGCTTGAAACCCCATTTCTATTGATGTTCGAACACACAACTGCTGGATTTAAGAACCAGAGTAGATCAAAGGGAATGGGTCCCATTTCGATAAAATTATAGCAGCGCTGGCGGAGGGTGTGGGGCTCATTTAGGAACTCGGCGGCAAGGAGTTGTTAACGCACCTTCATTTGAGCCAAGGACAGAAGGAAAAATGCCTGGGATTCCGGGGGATTAATTAGGAGTGTGGCTAATAACGTTATAGCAGCTGCACACTTTTCTTCGCATGATCCTTTCCCTCAGCAAAACCTTCAAGTTCCCAATATCTGCCCCATCCCAAGGAGAAACGGGTGGTGATGACTCTAGCCCAGTTCCAAAGGAGATTTCTGTTCTGAAAATTTAACTGGCCTCGGCTTGTTACATCTGTTCTTATCAGAATCTGGGGTGAGAGCCCGAGAGAAACAGAAATACAGTGGCAGGTAAGGAACCCCAAAAGCTCCATATCAGCCTTAACTAATTGCTTACTGTTTCCCTCTTTTTTTAAAAAAAAATTATTTATTCATGAGAGATACACAGAGAGAGGCAGAGACACAGGCAAAGGGAGAAACAGGTTCCCTGGGAGGAGTGTGTGATGCAGGACTCGATCCCAGGACCCCGGGATCACGGCCTGAGCCCAAGGCAGATGCTCAACCACTGAGCCACCCAAGCACCCTGTTTCCCTCTTAAAATGGATATTCCAGTAGATTTCTGTTTTCCCTCCACCTTCAGGTGGGGGGCTCCTTGCCCGACACCTGATTATCCAGTGATGAGGCTGTTGGACAAGTGTGACAAAGCAGGTGGAAATTTGGGGGGAAAACCCACCCCGGTGGTCCTCGTCAACACAATCAATGGCTATGTCTGCTGGCTGGTGTTGGTATTAAGAACCGATGATCTGGTTATTGTAATAGCGCTGTCCAGTGACAGATGGTAGCTACCCTTGTGGGGAGCACAGCATAAAGGTATAGAATTGTCGAGTCACTATGTTGCACATCTGAAACTAATGTAATGTTGTGTGTGGACTGTATTTCCATTTGCAAAAAGAATTAAAGGAAATCATAGGGAAAGAACTAAACAATAGTATGAGACTTACGTCTCTCCAAGTAGAGACCAAAAAAGCACCCTTGCTTGTTTTTTAATTTTATTTATTTATTCATGAAAGATACACAGAGAGGCAGAGACACAAGCAGAGGGAGAAGCAGGCTCCCCAAGGGGAGCATGATGCTGGGACTCAATCCCGGGACCCTGGGATCACCACCTGAGCTGAAGGCAGACGCTCAACCACTGAGCCACCCCGGCGCCCTACCCCTGTCCATGTATTAAATAGTAACATGGACATTTCAGGGGGCTGTTCTAATCCTTGATTCCTAAATCCATGCCAATTTAAAGAGCACAAAGTTAAAAAGCCTTGATAACCATTTTCATCCTAACTGGTGATTGCAACTGGAAATAAACACTCACAGATACAACTTTTGACCACCAGTTGAAGTGGGATTCCAGGCAAACCAAATGATTTTAGTCTTGGCTTAATCCAAATGCAACCAGGAAGGTGAACTAATTTCCAAAAGACGGTAGGATCATATTTTAAAGCATAATTTATCCCTGTTTCCCCACTGCCCCTCGAATGGAAGTAATAATATTATTAATAGCTAGAACTTGCTTAGTGACTAATAAGTCGGGCACCATACTATGTGCTTTCTACACAATGTGCCATTTAAGTCATTCAGACCTTGGAAAATGGACCCTCACTTTGAAAAAAAAAAACAGCATCTCAACTTGGTTGGGTGAGACCTGGGTTGCTCTGCCCACAGCTGAATGCGTCAGTGATGCAGCAGCATTTCTAAGATAGCAGGAAGTAGCCCAAATTTTAAACAAAAAACAGATCTTATTCTCCCGGCAAATACTTGTTTTTTTTTTTTTTTTGCATATTGGAAAAGCATTCAGAGAAAAACATATTGTTATTTTAGTGCAATAAAACACTAAAACACACTTTTTAGTGCTATTAATAACAATAGCATAATGTAGTAACCCTACGTCATGTTCTCCTAAATGAGAGGCACGGAGCTGAACATTTTTCATACACCATCTCACCTCATTCTCACAATGGTCCTACAAGGGACGTATGTCTGTCCCATTTTTCAAGCACAGAAACTGAGAATCAGAGATATGAAATAATTTGCGGGGTGCATGCAGCCTCTGTGTGGTAGAGCTGGGATTAGAACCCACAACGTTCCAAATCCCATGCCATGTTCGACGCTGTGTTTCCCCTTGCCTACGACCACAGCTCTGACTCCCAGCATGACTCACTTCTATCCCAGTCGGTTGGCTCTCCAGTCCCAAATCTTCGGCAAGGCGCCAAAACCCAGGCCTCCACCCGGAGACCCAAGAGTTTTTCTTATCTCCTCAGCGTGTTGTCCTACCCACCTTCAATCTGCCACCAAACCTCTGCTCTTGTCCTATTACCTCTCCAGTGAGGGCCCCCCCTCCCCGCCCCCAGTGCCCACATTCGGATCTTCTAATAACAGGCTACATGAACATAAAGACATAGCATTTGTAAATGAAAACCACTTGAAGCATAGCCAGAGGATTGCCACAGGCTGAAAATCCCCCATTAAGGGAGGGAGGGGGAAAAAAAGAACCAAAAACACAAAACCTAATAAACTCTATTTTGAAATTTTTAAATAATACCCTCACCCCCACTGCAACATACTCCTACTTCTCTCTGGCTATGAAAATTGATACACCTGTTTGGGGAAAATAATTTGGCCCTATATATCAAGAACCATAAAACTGTCCGTCTCCTTTGATCCAGGAATCCCATTCCCAGAAATTTACTTTTGAGAAATAATTCAAAATAAGAAAGAGAAGAAGAAAAAACGAGCAAGCTGTATGCAGACGTTTATTACCTCTTTGTAATCACAAGAATCTAAAGGCAAAAGAAATGGCCAATGATCGTGGAGTGAAGCAAGTTTTGGTGTGATTAACTCGGTGGTACATTAGGAGGGCACAAAAAATAATAAATATGGTCACTGGGTAGAACCTTGGAAAAATATACAGGAAATAATGCTGAATGAAATATTTATGCTCCGCAATTATGACTATATGAAAACATGTATTTTTACAGATGAAAAATGGAGAAATGTAAATAATGCATATGATTGACTCGTGGGGTTATGGACGTGGCTCCTTTGATGCCTGAGGGTTGGATGAAAATGCATTTGAGCCCTTTCGATGCGTCCTAATGAAGGCAGTGGCTGCGGCTGTGAGCGGGTGGGGGGGCTGGGGTGGACCCCAACCCCAGACCTGTGGAGGGAGGGACTTCCTGCTGCTTTTGCAGCATGGCATGTGAGGGAGTCCCCAGCTCCCCCAGACAGGGCCAGGACCGCCCTACGTCAGGGAAAGCTGTCCGAACCCTCAGAGGCCTCCCCAACCTGGAGACAGAATCAACTCCTTGTCCCCCTTATGAGGGCAGCCCGAGGTCCTGGTCACTGAAAGCGAAAGCTGGAGCTTATCTGAGGTCCAAACCGCAAGTCAAGGCTCCCAGCCAAGGAGAGGAACACAGGTCAGGATCCTGGTGAGGGCAGGCAGAGAATTCAAGAGATTTCTCCCAAGGATGGGATTCAGACCTCAGAGGGCACCGAGCCTGGCCTCACTGGCCTGGTCTGTGGCTGATTAAGGGGTGACTCCAATCTTGGGGCCCAGCCAGTCTGTTCCTCAGCTGAGCCCACGCAACCACTCGCATGGCACGGCTCCTTTCTTCTCTTTTGCACACTCTCTCCCTTTCATTCCACTCTTTCCCCCTGCCCTGGCCCCAGTTCTGTCAATACCACCCAAGGGCACAGTGTAGTCCCTCAGTGAAACCCAACACTCACCCATGGTTGCTTCATCAGGGTGGGCCCCTGCAGATGGGGTGTTGAGGTTGTCAACCTTGTCCCAATCTTGTCAATCTTGCTCAGTCCCTACTGAGCAACCCCAGGCATGGGTGAGCCTCTCCATGGGGCCATCCTGTGAGCAAACACCACGTCTTTGCAAACAGGTGCCCCCAACAATGCCTTCCATCTGGCTGCACACAGAAAGGATGGAGAACCAGAGCTTTGATCAAAACACAGCGGACGGGAAGCCAGCGGGAGCTCCACAGTCCCTCTCTACCATCTTGGACTTCTCTCCCGAGCAGCTGCCTTCGGATTTTTAAACAGCATTGTTCAGGGAACAGGGGTTTTTGCCAAGGCTGGCACTGGGCTCAAAGGAGTTGGAAACTGGGTGGCTCAGAATCACAATGCCGGCTCCTTAGCCTTTCCTCTCTTGGCAGGTGTCCTTGAGTCCACGAGAAGATGGACAAATCCCGCCTACAGAGAAACTCACCAAGGAAAGGCCAAAATTAATTGGCAAGATGTTGTTATAAACACCAGTTCCTTAAGAAATGCATTCATTACTTTCAAGCCCAAAGGTAAATCAAATTAGGCTAATCCAGGATAGACTCGTAAGAATCTGCTCAAGGACAGAAATATTCTGGTTTCCGCACGTCACTTGTACATCAGTAGGTTCATCCAAGTTCCCCAGGGCCTTTAGATACTGAAAAGCAGTTTTCTTTATTTTTTTTTTAAGATTTTATTTATTCATGAGAGACACACAGAGAGAGAGGCAGAGGGAGAGGGAGAAGCAGGCTCCCCACAAGCAGAGAGCCCAATGTGGGGCTCGATCCCAGGACCCTGGGATCCTGACCTGAGCCAAAGGCAGATGCTCAACCAACTGAGCCACCTGGGTACCCCCTGAAAAGCAGTTCTAAGTACTCTGCTTGCACCCTTCAATTTTGCAGGAACCTGTTGTTATTGTCATTGTTGCTGTTGATTTAGGGCAGGGTGTCTCAACCTGGGCACTGTTGACATTTGTGGCGGCTCTTTCTCCATGGTGGGGACCATCCTGTGCATCGTACGATGGCGAGCAGCCTCCCTGGCCTCAATCCACTGGAAGACAGTGGGCGCCCCCCCTCAGCTGTGATAACCAAAAATGTCTCCAGACACCACCCAATGTTCCCTGGGGGGCAAAACCTCCAGCCCACCTCTTGAGAACCATCGATTTAGGGAGGACAGCGGGAGAGGGAGGTGTTTGCTCACTTGAAGTAAAATTCAACCCAGCTCCTGCACAAATGTTCATGTCGTCGTAAAGGGACATCCCTGTGAACGGGACATCGCTATGCTTTCTGTTGGGACTTGAATAAAGTTTCTAGTGCTAAAGTTTCTAGTGCTAGCTAGAAAGGAGAATTAATTGCACTAGAACAGACAGGCTGTTAGAGTCACCATGTGGCACACTTGCAGTGTCCCTGCTTTCAGAAAGGCCCTTGTGTGGGCAGGGGTTCTCACAAACTTACACAGCAGATAAAGGAAGGGAAATTTTTCTTTTAAGAAATTTTTTTAAAAAATCATCTCATGGAGTCTTGAAACGAACCCCCCCATAGAACATTTCCAGTTGTGTTTGGTGTCATTAGCTTGACAGACTGTCTGGGCTGTGGAGAAGCTTAGTCCGAAATGAAGACAGCATTTCCGAAATTCTTATGTGTGTCAATTTTGTGTAAAGTGATAGCTGCCCTCATTGTTGGACCTGTGGCTTTATCAGCTATACCTATTAACAAAAGTGCAGTTCACACACACACACACACACACACACACACACACAGAAAGTGATCTGAGTTCCTCTCCCCCCGGGGAATCTGGAGTATGGACTGTAAGCTTATATTTATCATTCCTGCAAGTGATGTCCTGTTTATTTAACAACTGGATATAATGATTGCAATGGACCAGGTGTTGCCCTAAGTGGTTCATAAATATTCATTCATTCTATACTCATAACAATTCTGTGCAGTAAATACTACCCTGGTCCCCGTTTTGCTAGTGGGAACAGAGAAGTTAAGCGATGTGCCCAAGGACATACAGCTGGTAGGGGCAGGGCCACAATGTCACAATACTTTGGGGAATTTTAAAAAAGCAGACGAAAAGCTGCAATCGGGCTTCTTGTCCCATTTCTTCCACTTTTGATTGCCCTTATGTAGGTGGCTTAGATGTGCTGGGCTCAGTTTCCCCAGCTGTAAATGGATAGAGTTAGATCAGTGTTTCCCAAAATGTGGTCATTACTGGCGGAATAAGAGATCATTTGGGGTAATATATGGATAGAGATAGTTTTCATAGTTATATATTTTCATGTATATTAAATATATATAAATCTATAGTAACAAAGTAATGTCTCTTTTTTTTCTTTTATCTCTACATATATATGCAAATTATCCCAAATCTGTGATATCAAGGACATTGTGGCTTGGGATGAGACTACAGTGGGTAGCAGCACTGTAGTTTGGAACCAAGTTCAGGAGACAGAGTCAGAAAGCTGACAAGGTAGGCCCTTGACACTCACAGGTCCCCACCCTGCCAACATCAACATGGTTGGGTGAGGATGACTCCATTCCCCTGCACCTAGCTGGATTTATGACCCAGGCCTGGCCACACTGATTGACCTGGAAATGATTCCGTGATCCAAGAAAGCTAGAGAGACATCCTGGGGCTTTTGTTGGCACAAGGGGTAAGTCTGGCACTCCTGGGAGCATCCTGTTGCCACGTACAGGTGATAGAGAAAGGACAGAGACACAAGGGCCAGGAGATGTAGACAGGGGGCCACAAGGTCACCATCTGAGCTTCAGAGCCAGCTGGGCAGATGCCAGACCTACCCTTTACATAAGACACACATCTTTCCCTAGTTTGACTTTGGTCTCTGTTCCTCTCAGTCTCAATGATCACAGGTACAAAGGTGGTTTGAGGACTTAGGGACCAGCTGCTGTTTCTGAGTACAGGTGGTGACAGCATCATCAAAAAAGCTATAGCAACCCTGATGGGAAGCGAGGAGAGACATGGTAGTCACATCCACTCTTCTGCTGGAAATGACAGCTGTGTGTCTCCCTGTGTGTCCAGAAGCATACAGGAGAGAAGAGAAGCAAACTTCAGGATTGATTTCCCCAAGCCTCAGTTCCTCATCTGTCAAATGAGAATAACAGCATCTCCTGGGTAGAGTCATCCCAGAGCCAAACAGCATGACATAAGTAACCTGTCCAGTGAAGTGTCCTGACCCAGCAAGCAGCTGTGATTGCCATATTGTGCCAATGTTTTATATAAACTATTGTATTGAATGTGATCCTCATGACCACCCTACACTTTAAAACCATCAACCCTATTTCACTCCAGAGAAACCAGGATGCAGAGAGGTTAGGTAACTTGTCCATTGTCATTCAAGCCAAGTCTGACTTACCCAACCCAAGTCCTAGGTACCTTGAAGTGACATTCCAAGGTCTGAAGCATGATCCCAAGGAGCCAATCATCAGAGGCAAAGGGGCGTGAAGACCACCGGCGGTGGAGAAGAAGTCAGACAAGATAGCAAAGCAAATTCCCCCAAGAGCTCTTCTTACATCCTGCCCACCTTGGAAAGTTCCTTGGAAAATCCTGGGGCTAAGGTTTGGAGGAAAATCAGCTTCATGGAACAAAGGTATAGAATAATCCAGCAAAGCGCCCAGTCCCGATGCATCAAGAGGAGCTGACATTAATACACGACCACAGATCCCAGATGTTGTTATGGTTGGATTACACGGACTTGGAAAGTTCCGGCATGAAATGCCTGAGTGATAACAATAGAAAACAGATCAAAAGCCCAAAGAAAGAAATGAGGAGAAATGAAAAACAGAAGGAACTGCAGGGGAAGATGAAAGCGGAGAATTTCAATTTGACACCAAAGCAGAGCCAGTGTTTAAGGTTTTGCTGGCAGTTGACCCATATCCAGATGAGATTTTTGCAGCATTATTGGAGGTATGAAGTTACCATCTTTGAGTGGTTTTGTAGACTTCTGGGACCTCAGGGTCAAAAGAGTTCCCCCAACAGTCTCCTAAGATCACCCCTCTCTTTAAATAATCCTGGAGGTGATCAGTGCTTGAATCTGCACAGACCCTGTCATAATGGGCTCTTCCACAAAGACCAGGAAGGTCAGCAAGGTAGAAGATGTGTTGAAGACCAATCCCCTTAGCCAGGCTCATAATCTCGTTATACCATGGATCAGAACACTCTCAATCTCTCAGTTCAGAAAACAGAGAATTTACGCTGACTTTAGCCAAAGAGGAAATATGTTGACTCAGATAACTGAAAAATGAAGAGATGCTCCAGCTTCAGGTGTGGTTTGACCCAGGAGTTTAAAAGATGTTACCCGGACTCAGTCTCTCTGTTCCGCTCCATATTTGCTTTATTCTCAGACTTCATGCAGAGACACAATGGCAAATATCAGGCAGGTCTCTTCCCAGGTTTGAGCCCAACAAACCTCTTTCCCAAAAAATCCCACCAAAAGACTCATCAAGCCCCACTGGCCCTAATCAGTCCATAAGCCCCTCTCCTTAGCAAGAGGCATGTGAGGTCTGAGTCACACGCCTGTACTCAGAACAGGTAAGTAAAGTTAACTCTGTCTCCAGATTGAGAATTGAGATGAGTGCTTCTCCTAAAAAAGTGGGGTCCCATCATTAGATCAAAGTAGATGAGTACTGAAAGCCATAACCAAGGGATGTCCACTATTCCGCATCCCAGCCCCATCCCCTGGTATGCCTCCCCTTGGCATTTTCTCTCGTCATGAGAGAATAGGAAGTAACAGCATTATTACCTAGTGCTTAAATATCAGTGTGATAGGATATCCAAGCAAGAACCATCAATTGGCACCAATCTTGACTATGCCGCATCCTGGGCCCCGGGGGACACAAGGAATCCAGGGCCTAGTTCTTATTATATTAGAAACCCACACTCCAGTAAGGTTTAGGAGAACATTGGCCAGAAAGGAGAAATATTAACATTAAATAAATTAATATTACATTTCTCATGAAACATCTTGGTTCTTCGGTTAGGTCCCTTGGAAAGAGATCTTGCCCTGCCCCCCATTGCACACCCCAAATTTCAACTAGTGACCTGACAGTTAACAACACACATTTTACATTTAGTTTGATAACTGAGACTCCCAGCATCTTGAGGAGCTATTCTTAAGTGATGTTTTATGGATAAAAGAGAAAAGCTCAGAGCGGTTGGGTGACTTGCATGGGGTCACACAGCTAATAGGTGATTAGTCTCAAACTTGGAGGCTGCTCCCCCACCATCACCGCCACCCTCAAGTCACATAAACCTGCCAGAAAGAAGTCACAGACTTTGCTGCTCATGCCGGACACAAAGGAGGTCGGTGATCCAACAACAGGCTGTCCTGAGACAGAAGAACCGGAGGCCATTTAAGACCAACACAACTGTTTTCTTTGGTCCCGTGCTACTCAAGCCACATGTATACAGTTATAAGCCTTCTTGCAACTGAATTCATTCAATCAGCAGCATTTGTTTGTATTTTGTTTGTTGGGCCTGCTGCTAGATGCCAGGCACTGGCTAAGCCCTGGGATTACCGAGACAAAATGAGTCCCTGCCTTCCAGGAACACACATTCTCGGAAGGCAGGAGACAGTGAGTATTGGCAAGGCCATGTGGTGGAGGCGGTGATTAAGAAGTGCACAGCCAGCTCAGGGAGCAGGGAGGGGAACACCCAGGAGGACTTTCAGGAAGAGGAAGCCCAGGAGAAAAAATGTGGGGTCTGTCAGGCATCAGGGTTGGGAAGAAAGAATGTTGGTGTGACCTGGAAGCAGAGAGAGAGGAAGGGAGTCAGGGAAGCAAGGATGGTGATTCTGGAAAGGCCAAAATGGGTCCCAGGAGGCTAGCCACGCAACCCTGTGGGCCATAGTGGGTTCCAACGTAGACAGAGGCTTCTTTCTAGTCCTCTGTGACTGCAGTGGTCTAGATGGGTTGGCTGTGGGCAAGTCTGCAGGCAAAGAGAACTGATGGGTAGCAGTGGAGTCATCCTAGTGAGGGTGGTGGCCTCTGGAGCTAAAGCAGTGTGGTGGAGATGGCGAGTAAGGCTCTGGGAGGACAGGGGTTGGAGCAGAAGAGGTGGGGGGGAGGTGAGGGGCTGCAGTGGGAGGTGCTAGAGGTGCAGAGACAGAGGTGGACCTATCCCGGGTCAGTATCTGTGCTTGGAAATGTGGCCAGTGGTGGGGGGACACGCGGGAGGACCATGCTGGGATGTCTGAGCTGCGTGGAGACTGCACGGTTTCGGGAATGATGCCCAAGTCCCTGGGGCTGCAGGAATGTGGGGGCGGGGGACTCCTCCCGGGGTATCCACGGGAGTGTAGTGCGCATGGGTGGTCGTGGCAGCTCTGGAATTGGATGCGTTATTTGGGAAGAGTTTATCAAATGAAAAACAGACCAAGGATAAAGTCCCGGAAGACACCACTTAAGGGGTACAAAGAAAACCAGGAGAAGCAGGTGTCCTGGGAACCGAGAGAAGGGGGAGCTTTTTAAGGAGAGAGAGATCGATGCTCAAAGACTGCTGGGAGATCTGGAGAGATAAGGGCAACCTGTGCTGATGGGACATCGCAACAAAGAAGTCCTTGGGCTCCGTGGTGGGCGTGTCAGGGAAATGGTAGGACCCACAGCCAGCGTGCAGTTGATGAAGAGGTGAATGGGAGGGGGCGACATGGCAACGGTGGCTGGGGACAACTCCTTCAAGAAGCTTGGCAGGGAAGGAATGGAGAGAGAAGGGGCCAAGGGATAGAGAGAGGATTTGGAGCCTGTGGGGTGAGGCGTTGCTATTTTAAGATGGTAAAAGGCTTTGGGTGTGTTTATAGGATGCCTTAGGACCCTTGGCACGTGGCCGGGGGTTGATGTGCAGCAGGAGGTGGGATGAGTGTCTTCCTCTGAGGCTGGAAGAAAGAAGAGGAGGGGAGGTTGAGATTTAGGTAAATGTGTTGGTGTGGGGGCAAGACTTTGAGAAAGGTCATCCTGATAACCTAGATTTTTTTTCCCCCAAAGACTTAGGGGAAGGAGTGTCTGCCAAAAGTGGGGGGAAATGAAGGGGGCCAGGCTCAGCTTGAGGATGGTGGTAAAGATTCTGAGCAACATTGAGGGGGACGAGGAAGGCAACTAAGCGGTGGTAGGAGCATTGAAGATGAGGCTCTGAGGCCCTCATGCCCCAGAGTAGCCCGGCTGTGTGGTTTTTGGATCTTCTGATCTGGAATTCATGGCCTGGTCAACAGGGCTGGGCTGATGTATTTTACTTATAATAGAAAGAATTAGCTGAACTGATGAAGACAGTAAAATAAAATTGAAGAGAAATTGTTTGATTGATGCTGGCAGCAACCATTGTTTGGGTTTGTGTCTTCACCTTGGAGCAACAGTCAATGTTCTTGTCTCTGTCCCTCTAAACTCAAAACAGATCCCCTGAGGATGGAGAGGGAGTGGGAATGGAAGCCAATGGTTCCTCCTCCCAGCTTTGAGGGGAGTGGGTGGAGGTGAGGGGTGATCCACTGGAAGGGACCATTGTCTAGCAGCAGGTGACCTGTTGGTGATAGTAACAAGAGCTAACATTTATTGAGGGGCCCTCTGGTCTGATATTGTGCTTAGGACTTTACATGGGCTTTCTCAGGTGACCCAAACAAGAGCATGTGACATAGTTACCAAGATTGTCCCCTCCATTTTGGAGACCAGGACCCTGAAACCCTTGGAGGGGAGGTCATCAGTTCAAGGTGGCATAACCAGCAGCTGGTAGAACCAGGATGGAAGCCCAGGTTTGCCTGACTCAAAGCCAGCGTCTTGAACCACTGGTGCTTTACTGCCTATTTATTCTCCATCAAACAGAAAAGATGATTCCAAGCAAACACTTTAGTGCCACAAAGATATCAGCCCATTTGCATCTATCAACAAATGCTTTTTCCGCATTTCTGATCACCTAAATATGTGTCTGTTCTTCAGTCTCCTTGGAACAGGTCGTGACATCCTAGTGGAGTTCCCTCATTAATTAATGAGTTAAATAAAAACTTTGATGTGTCCCTTTTGTATTTGCTTGACTGTCACAATCTTACCTTTTTGAAAATTATCCTTTAACAGTTGGCATGGAAAGGGGCCCCTGGGTGGCCCAGTCAGTTGGACCAACTCTTGATTTCGGCTCAGGTCATGATCTCAAGGTCATGGAATTGAGCCCTGCGTTGGGCTTCACACTGGGCATGGAGCCTGCTTAAGACCCTCTCTCTCCCTCTTCCTCTGCTCCCACTCCACTTGCACTCTCTGTGTCTCTAAAAAACAAAAACAGTTGGCATGGAAAAATGTTTATGCTACAGACCAAGGATTGGTGGACTACAAAGTGTGAGCCAAATCTGACCTGCTGCCTATTTTTGTAAATAAAGTTCTATCGGAACACAGACACACCAAATGGCAGAGTTGAGTAGTTGCAACAGAGACCAAAAAGTGTGCAAACAAAATATATTTATAAAAGCCTTTTACAGGAAAAGTTTGCACTGATCCCTGCTATAAATGAAAAACATATCACCAAGCAGGATTCCAAAAATGCATTTTATGCACGCGTGCATACATAGAGACAAAAGTCTAGGAAGATATACAAAATGTGATCAATGACTCGTTCTTGATTTGAGCGTCCTTTGTCTTCATACCCCCAGCACCAGCCATAGCGAAGGCTCTTTATAGTATTAGGTGGAAGTCCAGCCTCAGAAAGGATTGTCGTAAGATGTTTAACAGAAAATTATTCAATTCAGACATTATTCAGAAATTTTCCACGTTATGGCGGACTGTGAATAGGGTGATCCATTTGTCTTGACTACTCTGGAACTTCTAAAACTGAAAGTCTCGTGCCCAAAGACTGCCCTCAGTCCCAAACAAACCAGGACAACAGGTCACCCTAACTGGAAATCCTGGCTCTGCTGCTTATCGGCTGCTTGTCCTGCAGATCACGTCGTCAGGATGAAGTGAGGTTAGCATTTGAACAGGTGCGTAGTGAACCCTGACGTCAGTGCAAAGCGTTATCATCACTTCGTCTCCAAAATGACATTATGGATTGGCGAGACTTTGTGTAACATTATAACATAAATAGGATGAGAGAACAATTAAATAGTCACTCGACTTGCTGTCCAACCCTGGACAGTGTTGAGCATGAAAGGGGAACTTGGGCAGCCCCGGTGGCTCAGCGGTTTAGCGCCGCTTTCGGCCCAGGGCGTGATCCTGGAGACCCGGGATCGAGTCCCACGTCGGGCTCCCTGCGTGGAGCCTGCTTCTCCCTCTGCCTGTGTCTCTGCCTCTCTCTCTCATGCTCTGTGTCTCTCATGAATAAAAATAAAAAAATAAAAAAAAGAAAGGGGAACTCTTGCTAATTATAGTAGGATAGCAGTAAACCAGGACTGTCTTGGGTGAACAGGGACAGAGGGTCATCTGGTCACAGATCACAGAATGACTTGGGAGCAGGGCAGCTTCCGAGGTGTTCAAATCATTTGGCCACAACGGCCCCTTGCACGGAGCCCCGGGCATGGTTTAAGGCTCTTGCTATTGTCATCCCGACATTCCTCTTTTTTTTTTTTTTTTTTTGGATTTTGTTTTTGTTTTCTGACATTCCTCTTTTGAACGAAGGGCCCCACACTTTAGTTTTGCACTGGGCCCCACGAATTATGTAAGTTGTCCTGGAGGAAGTGTCCTATCATACCACAGGGAGACACGGCCTGACCTCTGAACCCCCTTGCAGACCGAGGCAGGTGAGCTTCTGGGCCCCCAGGGGGCTAAATTTGGATTTTCAGCTCAGCTGATTCAGATGCCCTGGACCTAAGCGTGGCGGCCCAGAGTCGGGGAAGGCTGGGGCCTCTGCCCCGCTCGGAGCAGGTGCAGGCCTGCGGGTGTGTGGGGGGGGGCGCACAAGCTCGGAGGTGTGCCCAGGAGTGACCTCACACCTGTTGGAACTCTGGTTTTGTTCCTGGCCGACTTCCCCGAGCCTGGCTCGGGCCGCTGAGTGGCTGGATGAACCCCAGAGGGCATTTGGGTCTCAGGGTCCTGCGAAGTCAACCCTCCTGATGTGGCTGCGGAGCCCATTCACAGAGCTCTCAAGGGCGGGAACGGTGACGTGCAGTCCACCGTCCTCGCGAACCAGAACAAAGCCGGGCAGTGTGCTCCCATGGAAGCACACTGGATCCTTCTGGATCCCGAGAAGTGGATCCAGAGCTCCGGGGTGAGCCCTAAAGGAGGAGAGGCCGACTGAAGTATGCCCTGCACCCGCCTGATTTGGGGGTGGAGGCCAGACGGTGGAGACACGCATTTCTGGGGCCCCCGCCGTTCTCATCAGTTCGGGGGGATTCTCAGCCCTGCGCTGGATCATTCTGTGTCTCGGGGGACCCTCCTGTGCATCGTCAGATTCTCAGCAGCACCCCGGCCTGTACTCCAGAGAGGCCACCAGGACTCCTCCCCCTGCGGCTTCACAACCCCAGCATGTCCCCACACTTTGCCAAATGCCCCTGGGGGGCGGGGGGCAAAACTGCCTCTCACTGAGAACTCAGGTTTACGGCTGCAAAGAGCTTCCACATTTAGGGCGACTGCAAGGATTAGATGAGTTTATAATTGTTGACAGACTCAGAACAGTGCCCAACAGGGTCTCCACCCTATAAGGTTAAGTATTTGTTAAATAAATGAAATTGTTGTCTCCCTGCTCCCAACACCGTCCCCAACCACCACCACCACCCCATCCTGGAGACGTGCTATGGGAACACCACGGGCTCTCCTTGCCTGCTCAGGCCCCGACCCTGGGGTCTCGTTCCTGCCTCTGTTTGTGGTTCTACCACTGGTGACCAGGGCAAGTGTTTTAACCTCTCGGTGCTTCTGTGTCCCTGGCTGCAAGATGGGGGTGATTGCTGAGTTCATCTCCTGGGTTGTTTGTGGTCTTGTAGGAAACACTCCTGCAACAGAGGTGGGCACATAGTAAGTGCTCCCAGACTCACTGACGAGAATGACTGTCACCACCCCCACAGGACCCGGCAGGGGTTAAAACAAGTTTGCACACACTACGTGGGCCTGGGTGTTGTGTGCGTTCAAGGCTGAAAACTGGACTCTGGCCTCCAAATACCAATTGGGATTTTTCTTTCTTTTGTTTTCCCCTCTCTTTGTTTTAAAGATTTTATTTATTTATGTGAGAGAGAGAGTGTGTGGGCACAAGCAGGGGAGGAGGGGCAGAGGGAGAGAATTACTGAGCAGAGAACCCTACTCAGGGCTCGATCCCAGGACCCTGAGATCATGACCTGAACTGAAGGCAGATGCGTAACCAACTGAGCCATACAGGAGACCCTTCTTTCTCCCTTTTTCAAATGGGAATTTGTGAGAGGCTGGGAGAGCTGGGTCCTGCTATCAAGTGCCCAACCCCACTATTCTAGATGCTGCAGACACCACCTTGTGTCTCTAAAAGCCTCCTCTGCAGCTGATCTGTCCCCTGCAGCTCCTTCGTGGCAGCAGGCAGTGGGGTGGGGAGCCTGATAGGAGGGTGAGCCTACGTCCACGTTTGCCCAAGACCAACAGGGTTCCTAGGAAGCTAAAGTCCAGAAAGTCCTGGGCCAGTCGGAATTTGGTTACAGAGTTTGGGACTCCATTTAGACTCCGCTCTGGATTATAGCCTCACCAACTAAAATGATCCTTCCTTGTCTGAAACCCTATTTTCCCAGAGGGAGCTATGAAGTGGGAGACAGAGATGCCCACCCTGCTGTGCCCCAACTCCACTCAAGGCAAGTCACAGTCTCCCCACCCCGAGCTTCCACAAGGACTTGGGCACCATGCCCGGCTACTGCCCTGCTTCCTTTCTGCCCTTCCTCGTTTCTGGGGTCTGACAGCAGCCACCCAAAGCCTCTCCTTGGAGAGCTGCTGTCCCAGCCCCAGCTCTCAGCACCTTCCGGCCCCCACCTGTGTCAGAGTCCCCTGTGCTTGCTCACATAGGCTCTGGCCTCCCCCTGAGAGCCCCCCAACATTGGGTCTCTCTTCTTATTTTTTTTTAAGATAGATTTATTTATTTATTTATTTATTTATTTATTTATTTATTTATTTATGATACAGAGAGAGACAGAGGCAGAGACACAGGCAGAGGGACAAGCAGGCTCCATTCAGGGAGCCTGATGTGGGACTCAATCCTGGGTCTCCAGGATCACGCCCTGGGCCGAAGGCGGTGCTAAACCGCTGAGCCACACGGGCATCCCTGGATCTCTTCTTAAAAAGACGAGTGGGAACCAAATCTCAGTGACTTATAATTGTTCTTTTGCATTCTTTCAAACCTTCCAGAAAGCACTCTTATGGACGAGGGCAGCAATTAACCTTATTATCCATAAAGAATCACAAATAAAACCCAATGGCTTGTTGTGAAAAGTTAAAGCCAAAAACCACTTCAAACATTGAGGGATCTTATTTTTTCTGATCCAGAGAGGGTGTGGACAGGACGGATGGATGTATATGAGTTGTGTATGTTGTGTATGAGTTGTGTATCTATATGTGCATGTGTATGCATGTATATGTGTGAGTGTATGTATATAATATATACAATATATAATATATAACATATAATATATATATATAACTGTGTCACTTTTCAAATTTACTGCTCCAGACCTCTCTTGTAGAGACAGAGAACTTGGGCTCATGAAAATCACGTAGCTCTGAAATTGGCCACAGGGAGCCAGCCTGAGCAAGCACACCAGATGGGCCAGACCCCAAGCAGTGCCCACTGGAGGTGAGGACAGAGCTCGAGGAACCCCTCTGCAAAAGGCTGTAATAAGCCTACAATTTGAATTCATGCTTTTGATACCTTACCAAGGCCCCAAGGACAAGGAAAGAGAGACGTGCCCTCGCACATACACACATTCCCTGCCTTTGCCAGGCATCGTGGTAAAGTGATCCGGGAAGAAAAAAAAAAGTGAGGGGAAGGAAACCAGATGGATGTAGAGAGGTTGCCCAGAAATGGCTGCTTTTGTCAACTCGGATTTGTTTGCAGATGAACACAGTGTTGATGGGAAGGACGTCTGTTTGTCCCGAGGGGGGAGCCCCATAGAAGAGTAAGCTCTGCAGTTAGCTCACAAATATAGACACCCCTAGAGATGGTGGGGGGGCATCTCCCCTTCCCCATCGGCTGAGAGTTCTGGGCTACACTAGTTCTGCAACCACTGGTGCTCCCATCCTTAACAGGGACTGGGTGGTTCCTAACGGCTCATCAACCTTTTCCGGGAGGTAATTTATATCTTGTGTGAGCCTGGGCTCTTTAGGCATCTTTCTACTCAGGCTCTGGGCTTTTTTTTTTTTTTTTTTTTTTTTTAACTAAATCCATTTAATACTCATGCTTATTCTAAATGCCTTAGATCAATACCTACAACTTGAAACAAGCTTCTCCTCCCCCGCACCCCCCCCCCCAATGAAGAAACTACCTGGCCCCGATTCCCTACAGATCTTTCTTGCTCTCCTGTAGTTGAAAAGTGCTTTTCGTGGGGGAATTTAAAAATAACGACTGCCAAATACTTCAAGTGGAATTCAGATTGGAGCCCATTGCACATTTCATGCTTTCGTGACATTCTTGTTCAGGAATGAATCTTTTATGAAAGGTCTATTTTAAGTTGCACCCTTCCAGAACCGTATTTTTGTCTCAGAAAGGAAAAGGCAGAGGCAGGAGTTGGAGTCTTCCGATTCACCGTGAGCTTAACTTGGCTCGCCGAGAGGGTGGTGGGCTCCAAGCAGAGGAGGCGCTGGCTTTGCACGCTGGGCCCTGCCGTTTTTTCCATCAGCCTGTTTTATTCGACTGAGAACAAAGTCCCGAGGACTTAAGCACGCTCCTTTCCCCGCTCTTCCCTGGAGGTGGAGAATCTTGTGTGATCTCAGGCACCAACTGCGGACCAGTCAGATTTCTCACTTTTACCAGGGAACAGGCCCTTTGAATTCCCAACACCTCACAGGGCCTGGAGGCTGCTTCTGGCCTCCGTCAGCAGACCCAGAGTTGTTTTTCCAGGTGTAGGGGACGGTTTCCACGGAGCCTTTTCCGCCCACTCTTGTCTGTTCATTCCATAGATTTTTACTAACTTCTGTTAAGAAGAAAATAGCCCCAAACCTGGAAATAAGGCTAAAAAGATTACTGCATGCCGTTGCAAAGTGATACGAGAGCATTGTTTGGCAAGCCCCCCTGGCCCTGGGTGCGGACTCTGAGACAGGGAGGTGTGTGCACAAGGCCCACCGGGGGGATACTCTCGGGAGCTACACCTGTAAGGTAGTGAGAAGAAAGGAAAAACCAGGCCAGGGAGAAGCTGGCCTGCAAATGTGGATGACTCAGCCCAAACCATGGAAAGTTCTGGAGCTGGGCTAGCCCTTCACTGCGGTTCCAAATTGAGGCAAGAGGACCAGAATTTGTTACACCTGTTCAAAACCATCCAGGGGAGGCCAAGGGAGGTATAACTTTGGGGATGTAGCTTTCTTCCACCTCAGGCAATGCCCAGTAAGTACAGAGCTGCAAGCCATCAGCAGCTGATATTGGCAGTGGCCAGGGGCCCTTAAGCACCGAAGGAAGGGTCTGGGCAATGTTGGGGGTGGGGGGTCATTCAATATGAAGCCGTTTTGAATTCTTATTTATTATTGATTAAGATGCAGACTCGAGATGCAAACTTATAGGAAGTTGACAAGTTGCCAGTGATGTTTGTCCAGTAGATATGCAGGGAATTCCTGTCTGGTAGAAAAGATAACCCCAGACATTACAGTTTTAGTGCCCTGTAGGCAATTCATCAGGTTTTAATTTAACTTAGTGAAGCCATTTCCAGCAGTTCTTCTTCTTCTTCTTCTTTTTTTTTTTAGCAGTTCTTTCAATGACAACCTTCACTCCAGTCTCTTGCACTTTCTTGTGAACCAGTTTTACCATCCTTCTGGTTCCCTCGTGGATTAAATAAATCTTTGCCCCATGAGGGTTGGGGCTGAGAGGAGACGGGGAGGGGGAGCCTCACCCTAGTCCCAGTCCTGGACCCGTTCTCACTATATTAGCCTGAGTCAGGTTCTAAATTTCTTGAAAGTTAAACTTTGACACCTCTGAGTACCTCTTACACAGTCAGTGTGATTCAGCCACAGGCTGGTCAGGTCTGGGTATTTGTCTGGGTCCAAACCTCACTGCAGAGTGGCTGGAAGCCACTGACTGCCTGCTGTGTTGAAAGCAGCACCCAAGGCACAACAATGAAGCTGGCAGGCCATCCGGTAGGGCAGGTAGGAGCTGAAGGCCTTGGGTTCAAGTCTGCTGCTTACTGTTAGCCATAGATGGTTCTGGGCAAATGACTGAAACTCTCTGAGCCTCAGCCTGTCCATCCTTTAAATGATGCTTGGGGAACTAATGTGTGTAAGGTGCTTTGCCAAGGGATGGCCATATAATAAGGATTTATAGTAAATGATAGGTGTTATTACCAGCCATTCATTTTTTACAGTGGTAAATGAATAACACAAAATGTAAGATTTTTAGCAATTTTAAAGTGAACAGTTCTATGGCATTAAGTACATTCGCACGGCTACATAACCATCACCATCTATTTCCAGGATTTTTACACCGTCCCCAACTGAAAATCTGTGCCCACGAAGCACTGACTCCCACTTCCTCCTCCCCCAGGCCCTGGAAACTACTCCTTTTGTCCTCTATGACCTTGACTACTCTAGGGACCTCATTTAACACATATTAACAAATATTGTAACATTCATAATTCATATTGTAATATTCATACGATATTTGTCTTCTTGTGTGTGACTTAATGTCACTTGGCATAATGTCTTCACGGGTCACCCATGTTATGCCACGTGTTACAGTCCCATCCCTTTGAAGGCTGAACGATATTCCATTGTATGGATATACGGCATTTTGTTGATCCATTCATCCATTAATGGGCACTTGGGTTGTTTCCACCTTTGGACTATTGTAACTAAAGCTGCTATAAATATGGGTGTACAAGTACTGGTTCAAATCTCCGCTTCCAGTTCTTGGGGTGTATACCTAGAAGCCGAATTGCTGGATCATGTGCAGTTCAGTCTCATTGTTTGAGAAACCATCATACTGCTTTTCCATAATAGCTGCATCTTTTTACATTCCCGCCAGCAATGTACAAAAGTTCTAGTTTCTCTACCACCTCGTCAACATTTATTTTCTGGTTTTGTTTTCTTAACAAAAGCTACCCTAGTGGGTGTGAAGTAGTGTCCCATTGTGGTTTGAATATCTATTCAAGTCCTTTGCCCATTTTTTTTATTGGGTTGTTTTTTATTGCTGAGTTGTAGGAGTACTAGCTATTCTTAAGAGGCTAGCTCTACTCAGCACACACACACACACACACACACACACACACACACAGTTACACAAACACACTCTAGGCCATGTGATGGACTTGGAGGGTTGGAACAGATCTCTGAATCATGAAGTAAGGAAGTGCCACAGCAGTATGCAGACTTGCCTGGAAGTCAGCCATTTGGGTCAGGAGTAGGCTACACTCCTAAGCGGGATAATCCAACCAGCCTGAGCACATCAAGACACTGGCTTCCTGTGAGCGGCATGGTCTAACTCAGTGAGATAAGTGGCCACAGATAAAGCAACTCAAATGCTGAGGCAACTTGGCTCACTACCCACCCACCAGAAGAGGACTTGGTCTTTGCATACTGGCCTCTGTACTGACCTCACTGATCTCGTGTAGCAGAGAAGCATAACAAACTGGGGCCTGCCCCTCTCACCCTGCTCAAGGCCAAGCCAAGGAGGGAGCAAGTGACCAGGAACATCTGAGCTCAAAATAGGAGACCCAGTGCCAAGACCAAGGCTCCCCTTTGCATTAATTAAGTATAGCACCCTGGCATCTTCTAAGTCTAGTCTGGTTTCTTTGGGTTGTGCATCTAACTCAGTGCCTGGGATAGCAGAAGAAATTCAAAAAAGTTGCATTGCACTTGATGGCCCCAGGTGAAACCTGGCCCACAGGGAAGTGTTTCTGTCTCTTTACAAGGGAAACCAAGGTACCCCTTGCTGAGGACAACACATTGCACCTGCATTCGCTTGCTAAGGCGGCCATGATAAATTACCACAGACTGAGCTGCTCAAACACCAGAAATTCATTGTCTTGCAATTTTAGAAGCTGGAAGCCCAAGATCAAGGTGTCAATATGCTTGGTTCTCTCTGAGAGCCGTGAGGAAGAATCTTCTCCTTTCTGGTGACATCCTGGCCGTCTTTGGCATTCATTGGCTTCTGCTCTCTCACTCTGATCTGGCTGCCCTCAACCTCACATGGAGTTCTTCCTGTGTCTCGGTATCCTCACATCGCCATCTTCTTACGAGGATACCAGTTATATAGGACCAGGGCCCCATCTATCCTAGTATGACCTCACCTCAACGTAACTAATTACATCTGTGATGATCCTATTTCCAAATCAGGTCGTATTCTGAAGTATTGGGGATTAGGATTTTAGCATATGAATTTGGGGGATAGAGTCAACCCATAATGGCATCCAAAATCTGTATCAGTCCCCTCCTTTCATTCTGAAAACCCAGAAAATAGCTGATATTTCTTAAATAATGTTGGGGAGAGGGGGGGTTTCCTATCATCTGAGATATCCCCAGCCCCTAGCACAAGCCTTATGGAAAAGGTAGCTGCACAGGTTTGAGCATCAGAAAGGCTTTTTCCTGAAGTCGATTCACCATTTCCTTCCTGAGTGACCTAGAAAATGTTACACAATCTCTCTGATGAGCAGTTTTCTCATTTATATAAAGGGGATGAAAAGAATCAAATGGTAGAGTTGTTGAGATAAAGAAGATTAAATATAGCACCTAATCCATAGCGAAAGCTTAAATACATGAGTGCAGGAGAATGGGAATGGCCACTTTTCTCTACAGTAACAGAGACCCAATTTTTAGTGGGGCATATGGCCACTAAGCTTCTCCTTGCTGCTAAGCTTTGGTCATGTGACCAAGCTTGGCCAATGGTATCTAGGCCTAAGTACCACGTGAGAGCTCGCAGCAATCATCATGAGAATGTTGGTGCACCCTCTTTGCACCAACCTCTTCCTTCTTCACCTCACCCACCTTCCTGCTGCTGGTGGACGTGGTGGCCAGAGCTGATATCTTAGACCATGTGGTGACACTGGGAATGGAGGGTATGGGTGGTGGGACAAGAAGAAGAAGAAGCCCTGGCTCACCAAGTCTTCCCAGAGCAAAGCCCCCATACCAACTCTGGACCATCTGCCTCTGACTTTTATGGGAGAGAGAAACAAACTGGTATCCTGTTTAAGCTGCTGTTACTTGAGTCTCTTCACTGGCAGCCGAGCCTAATCCTAACTGATATGGAGGGGTTCCTTCACTGGCTCAGAATAAGTGACCTTTACATGTTTGTTGGACTGAGCTACATCTGTGGTGTCGCTGTGAGTCTGAGGCATTTGTTTTCACAAGCTTTCATTGTTCAATTCCTCTGAGTCTTCAGGATTGAGTATTCCCTCGGTAGACATTGGAAGGGCTAACACCCCTCCCTTGGATTCCATGCCCCTGTGCAGGTAGTGGTCAATCTGTGACTCAGGATAAAAACTCTTGCTACCCTCTGGGTACAACAGAGCATGTTACTGAAGGCCCATTGGGGTAGTTTGTTCTCTGTGTGGCACATTGAGATGGGCAAGGGAAAGGAATCAAGAAAAAAAAAAAACTGTGCAAACTGTTGAGCCCCTGTTCATTCTGCTTTGTCTCTCAGCCTCTCAGGAGTAATAGGACTATTCTTCCTGAACACATATACATGATTAGCAATCCTGCAAGCCAAGGAACATTTCTTCCATTTAGCAGATGATGCTCAATTGTTGGTTTGAGGCTCACAGCTATGGAGCCATAGAGTCAAGATTTGAGTCTACAAGTTTCCAAAGCCTGAGCTCTCCCCACAACCGTATTCAATTCCCCAGTCCTGTGTCCTCCTTGCTGTTAGGGAAACTGTGCAATCCCAGGCGTACGCTCACATTACTCTGAGTTGCTGTGTGTGCAAGAGTCCACCACAGTGCAGAGGGCACAATATGGCAGAAATAGGTAGGCTTCAGAATGTCAGGGAGATCGAGATACAAATTCCTGCTGCCCCACTTAGCAGTTCTGTAACCTTGGGTGCATTCCTTGGCTTCTCCATATTCATTCCTTCCACTGTAAACAGTAAGAACACCCATCTTAGGGGTTTCCCATGAAGACTAAATTGGAACCAATGTGATAACTTATTCAAGTGTCTGGCAAAAGAAGGGGTTCAATAAATATAAATAGTAACTCTCTTCCCTTTGGCTTTGTCTAGAAATCCTGCCTAGTGAGGAATGTGGGGACAGAAATGAGCAATCTAAATGATCTGTCCAATCTCTGCCCTTCATGCCTCTTGCCTGGCAGTCTGGTGAAATTGAAGGACGTGAGTTAGAGAATCAGAAGACCAGGAGCCACTTGTTGGCTGGGTCATCTTGGGCAAGAAACATAACCTCTCTGAAGACCTAGTGAGATCGCACACATGAACGAATTTTATAAATTATAAAGGGTGAGCAAACAAAAATGGCCGCCCAGCTCTCAGACGCAGCCTGGGGAGAGAAACCATCACTCCACATGTGTTCTTTTTAGAAGACAGCTGGACAAAGGACTCTCCTCCACAAAAGACTGGGGAAGGCAGTTTGGTTAATGGTCCTTCACCCAGAGGCCAAAAGGTGAAAGGTCACAGTGAGGCCTTGTCTACCAGGGGGATTCCTGCTGAGAGGCCTGGGGGCTGGTTGCCCTTGTGAGGCCCAGAGCAACTGGCTCTCTATCCAAAGAAAGGGACACTTTGTTTTCGAGATTCCAGGCAAGCTGAAAGAGAAGGAGGAGGGTGGGCAGTACTGAGTCTTCCAGAGTCACCCCTCACTTCCTGACCAATGCGCTGGACACTCAGCAGAATCCAGATGCTCACTTGGTGATGTGTGTCATTCCTATGGTAAGCTAACCTCTATCAAACATGGTCTAAGGCCCAGCACCATGCTAGGGAAGAATGTCTCACTGAACCCTCACCTGATGTGAGGTTGAACTACATTAGCACTACTAGAGATGTGCTTGCTCGTGGCAGGAAAGCCAGAAATGACCCCAAGAAGGGAGCAGCAAAGGCTTGACTAGGAAGGAGGACGTAGGTACACAGAGCTTAGGGGCCCCACCTCCAGCTGTCCTGCCCCGTTCTCTAGCTCAGCAGGGGAACCACCACCCTGGGATTTCAGAGACTTGAGAGTCTCTCCCACCCTGTCCTTTACACCCAGTCACTGGTGTGGGCCAGTCAGTTTGGCCCAAGGGGTCACATGACAGCCTCAGGCTAAGAGTGCCTGGGAGTCTGCATCATCTGGTCCCCGTCACCAAATGTCCTGAAGAAATTGGTACAGGTTCTGTGGCAGGAAAATGGCTGAGATGGTGACAAGAGGTAGTCACTCCAGGCCAACACATATCGAGCTCCTCAGGCTGCTTCGCTTGACCAGTGTCTTATGGGCTCTTATTCCATCCTCTCAACAGCTCTAGGATGTGATTCATGTACTGATTTTGCAGATGCAGAATCCGAGGATCAGAGAGGGAGGAGAAGCTTGCCCAGGTAAGGCGGTGAGGGAGCGGGAAAGCCAGAGGTTCTCACTCCAGGTCGTTACACACCTGGCTTTACAAAGCAAGGAGATGGGGAAAAGACGCTTCCAGAAAGGCTCCTCCGAGGAGGGGTCTCTCGCACTTGGAATAATCTTAGTGTGGGCTGGGCAGCCAGGCTGCTTGGGTTTGAATCTTACCTCCACACTCACCAGCCTCATGGCCTCATCTTCCCCCTGTAAAGCTAATAAAACCTATCTCTTGAGATTATTGTGAAAATGAAATTAGTTGCTGATGATAAAGCTGTTGGAATAATGTTTGCAGCACAGTAACCCAGGTGCTGCTGTATCAGGGAAGGAAAATAATCTTAGCCCACTGGTGTCACTGTTGAAGGGTGATGACAATTTGCTGAGCATCTCTTCTGTGCCGGGCACCATGCCTGATGGTTGCATTTACACCACGCTACAGTTCTCAGCTTTTACGCCCACTTGAAGAAGCTCAGACCCTGGCAGGCTGTGGTTGCCAGCCTCCAGTCGGCCCCCAGGGTCCGTCACCCCCTGGTGTTTGTAGCCTTGTATGCTCTTCCACACGAAATAGGGCTGACCTATGGAACCAAGAGGATGGTGTGGAAATGACAGCAGGTGTCCTCTGAGGTCCTAAAACACGTGGCAGCTTCCACGTTGCTCTCGTAGATCACCGGTCTTGGGGAAAGCCAGTGGCCGTGTCGTGCAGACACCGCACAGCCCTCTGGGGAGGTTGATGTGACGAGGAACTGTGGCCTCCTGCCCGTGGTCCGCACTGATTCATGGACATGGGAGTGAGGTCGCCCATCCTCTGACACCCACTGATATCTTGACCAGCCTCCCGAGAGATCTGCAGCCAGAACCGCCCCGTGAGCCACTCCTGAACTCTTGAACCTCAGGAACTGTGAGATGCTGAATTTTTTTTTAAGCCTCTAAGCTTTGGGGATCTACGGCGAAAGATAATGAATACAGATGAGCAGTTTAGGTACCAGGATTTAAACCCGGGTCTGCCTGGCTCCAGTCCACGCCCATAGCCGCCACATCATGGTCAAGGAGTGGTTTCCAAGGTAGACGAGAAGAAGAAGGACATTCTGGGAAGAGGCACACGGCCTCCTGTGCTGGCCCGTCCACCCGGAGCCGGTGGGCTGGAGAGGGAGGCACATAGGGATGCCGTGCTGGTGACCATCGCACACAGCCGCATTCAGGAGCAGAACTGGGGCTGCCTACAGCTTGGTGGCTGCTGGCTGTCCACTTTACTCTTTATTTGTTGAGGACCTGAGCAAGGGGATGTTCATCTTGTCGGAAGCCCCCGACTCAGGCCGGTGGCCAGGCAACGCTCAGCGTTCAGAGCTTCCTCCGAGCCTGGGAGCTGCCCTGGGAGCCAGCCACCACTGCCCAGATGTGCCCTCCGGCGTCCCAGGGCTGGGCACAGCTGCCCCCGGAAGGTCTCAGCCTGGGGAGGGCAAGGGGCCCTTTCTCCCCTCTGGGCGCAGCGCCTGGCATTCCACCTCTTTCTCGCCGCTCCCGCTCGCCCTCTGCTCGGCAGGGCACTTGACCTCCCGGGAAGGGCCTGCGCCTGTGCCAAGTGCTCCCAGAGCCTGTCCTGAGCCAGCCAGCATTCCGGCCTGTGGGATCGCCACAGCACCCTGGCTCGCTTTGAAAGTGTCTGGGGAGCTTTTGATCCCCTGGGGAAAAAATGTGTTTATTATCAGAGACTGTTTGTCCCAGGTTCCAGGGTCCTCAAGAGGCAGGGTGCATTCTCTCTGCAGTTGAGCAAGCTTCAGAATCGGAAGTCGGAGGGGCGGGCGGGGGTGGGCACCAGGCAGAAGGCACGTCTACCACCCAGGACACAAGGGGGCGAGGCTATAAGCCTCATGGGGGCTGCAGGGCCTTGGAGGCTTGGCCCTATCCCCTGTCCCAAGAGTCCAGGTCTCTGATTCCAAGGAGGAGGGAGGAGGGGAGGGCAGAGCCAGTGGGCCCCTCAGCCTTTCCGTCCTCGACTTTGGTGGCCATGGTCAGTGTGTCTGTCTGTGGTCACCTGTCCTCACCCCTCCCCTCTCTACCTCCACCAGTAAAAACCTTCTCTCAGCATTAGAGACAGAGCACCCCACACATCCCACAACGCCCGCCCCAAGAAATCCCTGAGCCTTGCTTCCCCGCTGAGAGCTTTTAAACCTATTACTTCAAGTGAGCCTTATGCTGTAAATAGAGAGAAACTGGGGCTTTGGAACCACCCAGACTCGGATGCCAGTTCTAACTGGGTCACTCCGTGGGACCCTCTGGGACGAGAATCCCTGAGGTCCTCAGCCTCGGAGGGCTGTTGGCGGGTTAGATGGGTAACAGATGCCAAGTGAGCAGTGCGGGGCCCGGCGTGGGACAGAAGCTCAGAAACAGCAGCCACCCCTAAGAATGAAGAAGCCACAGCCCAGAGAGGGTGAGTGGTGATTTCAAGGTCACAGAGCCCACACCAGGCCCCACCCACTTTGCCATTTATCTCTCTCAACTGGCTAGACACCTCCTGTCCACATCCGTAAAGATTGATTTATTTATTTAGAGAGGGTGAGCAGGTGAGGGGCAGAGGGGGAGAGAGAGACAGAGACAGAGACAGAGAGAATCTCAAGTAGACTCCATGCTGAGCACAGAGCCTGCCTCGGGGCTCAATCTCGCGGCCCCAAGATCATGACCTGAGAGGAAACTAAGAGTCAGAGGTTCAAGTGACTGAGCCACTCAGGCACCCCCCACCCCGCCCCGTCCCCATCTATAAAATGAGAACAGGGATACTGTCTATCTGTAAGGGATCTGTAAGGACAAATGAGGGCAGTGTGGGTACTGGTTGATCTTATGGACTCTGGAACCAAGTGCCTGGGTTCAAATCCCAGGTCTGTGCTTATGGACCCCATGACACTGGGTAAACTGTCCACATCTGGGTGCCTCTGTTCTTCCATTTGCAAACTGGAGCCAGTAAGGGCCAGTTCAGACTTGTTGGGAGGATTCAAGTGGGTTAGTAACCAATAAACAGAACCATTATTCAGATGTCCCCCTGCCCAGGGGTGCCCATGCCACAGAGACCTGGGCTCGCAGAGCGAGCGGCCCTGACCCTGACCCCGCCGAGGCCGTGGGGGACGAGGCCAGGCACTGCCCGGCGCTGACCAGACAGGGCTGGGACGGGGAGAAAAGACGGAGCGTACTGGAGGCCGGCCCTCCACCCCCAAGCTGCCATCAGCCCGGCGTGACATGACGAGTGCCTCCTCCCCAGCGTTAGGAGAATGGCGGGCACGCAGCCCAAGCTCTTGGGTAACCTGGTTTTGAGCAATTCTCTAAAGAAGTACAAAGTCCCAAAGGAGCACATGTCAGCGGTGTCATTACATCCTCCGGTTTGATCTCTGTTTTAAAGACATTCATTAATCTGTCTCACTTTATTTTTAGACAGCTCATGCCTAGCCATCAGCCAGACGCTGGCCCCTCTCCGAGACTGGACTTTGTTTTCTGATTTTTTTTAACCGTCTTTTTTTTTTTTTTTTTTTAATGATAATTGGAGCGATTTCTTAATGCTTCTTTCAGAAGGGGGAAATACACAGAGGTCACATCTCGTCCCATCAGCAGCTTGCAAACTGTGGAAAATCAGAGCTTGCTTTTTTGCCAAATTAAGACTAAATGAGTTGTCTGCTAACAGAGCATTCATCCATCTCTGTTTTGGGACTTTTCACCCTGTTTTGTGATTGTACCTTCAGGAGTTGGTTCTCTAGTCAGCCTGGGAAAGAATGAGGAGGCTTCCTCGCCTCACTGTTGGCGTGATTTCTGTAGTAGTGTTCCCAGGGGCTAACACAGTGCCGGGAAGCAAGGGTCTCGAGCGGATGCCATCCCCACCCCCAGTCCCTTCAGCGAGGCATATGGCACAGTGGGGGTAGGCTGTGGGGATAGGGCTTTTGACAGTTCACACTGTTCCCCTTCCCTCTTGTGATACAGAAATTCTCTTTCCACCAGGGACCCATCTCATATGGTTCAGATGAGGTGAACCTTTGCTCATGGAGCCAAACATGTGACCCTCTCTCAGGCAGAGTTCTCCATCTCCATGAAGATGGTTGGTGCAAGCCTGGGCCTGTGAGCTGAGAATGGCTGCTCAGAGCACCCCCAAGAGAGTGGGACAGCCGTCCGATGCAGTGGGCAGTAGCCACATGTAGCTATTTACATTTAAATTCAGTTCCTTGGTCACACCAGCCACATTTCGAGGGTCCAAGAGCCACACATGGCTAGTGGCTACTGTGTTGTATAGCATGGATTTAGAACCATTTATAAAAGGCCAAATAGCTTCCACATGGCTCTGTCTCTTGGGACGCTTGTCCACGGAATCCAGCCATGCCATGAAAAACAGACCTCATGGAGAGGACCCTATGAAGTACAACCAACCTCTAGTTGAGCCCACCAGGTGATGGGCAGCATCAATCTGCCAACCATGAGTGTGCCATCTTGAAAGCAGATCCTCTAGTCCCCAGTAAAACCAGGCCAGGTGACAAGAAACGGACCAGAGATGAGACTTCTTCACTGAGCCCCATTTAAACTGCAGATTCTTGAACAATCAATGATTATTGTTCGAAGTCACTACATTTCAGGGTGGTTTGTTAGGCAGCAATAGATCACTAGAACAATGACATTCTGTCTTCGATTTACAAAAGAATCACCTATATCCTTAGAGCGAAGCCTCCATCCTGGTTTACGCTGGTTCACGTGGATTTATTTGACTTGCAGCTAAAGAATGAAAACTGCTGAAGGCCTCTTTCCCCATTTTCGACAGGAGTGGGGTGAAGGAAAATAAACTAAGGCTGTCTTTCTGATCTGCACACCTCCATGTGCGTTCATGAAAGAGTCCTGGGTCTTTTACACATGTACGTGTGTACTTGTGCAGCAGGAACCTTGAGCTTTCTTACTCTCTTAGAAACTAGTTATGGGACTTCGCACACAATGGGTACTTGACCTGGATGTGACCATCGGCCACACAGTAGTCACAAAACCAAAAGACTTCTGTGTTTGAGAACAATGATCCGCCGTCTTGGCACAGGCTGTTCTCCCCAGGATCAATACGTAATGCTGCAGGAGAACACGTTCCAGCTACCCTTCAACTGGCACAGAATAGAAAACAAAGGCCCAAAGTCTGGATGACTTGGCCTCTTGAGACCTCAGAGATCAGATGCTGACCCACTGCCAGGACACTCAAGAGCCCTAGGTGCCCTACAGTTGAGATAGGCCTTCAGCCACAGGCCCTAGGGATCCATTGTCAGGACAGAGGCAACAAGGAACCAGAGGAAGCTATAGTCCATTAAGAAGTTTCAATGGGTCAAGATGGACCCATGACATATGTTCACCACAAATCCAATGGGGCACCTGGGTGGTTCAGTTGGTTAAGCATCTGCCTTCGGCTCAGGCCATGATTCCAGGGTCCTGGGATCGAGCCCTGAGTCGGACTCCCAGCTCAATGGGGAGTCTGTTTCTCCTTCACATTCTCCCTCTGTGCTCTCCCTCCCTCTCTCTCTCAAATAAACAAAATCTTTTTTTTAAAAAAAGTCCCATCGCAGCAAAACCTCAATGTCACATAGGATTTCCAAGACCTGTTGGCAAGAACCAACATACTGAATTCCAGTGCCATCAAGTAATTTCAACAGGGCCTTGACACATGTGGCAATGAGACTTGGCCCATTATCATCTCCAGGGATGAGAAAGTATTGGCATCGAAGATACCAGAATATACCACCCTTGCTATGCATTTCCCCTCACCTGGCTGAGGACTAAGGGCTAAGGGCAAGGCCCAATATCATGTGTTGCCTTGACATCTGGGGAAACTGGGAAGGCGTTCAATGTCCTAAAGACAAGCCCCCTCCCCAGGCTGCTCCCATGGGTGAGATCCCCCAACCAAACAATACCTTTATTGAGGAAACCAGGCACAGCTCCTGCTTATCCCTGAGTAGTGGGTTTTAGTTCCCTGCCAACCCATGGAATGATTCAGAACCAATATAACTTCCCATGGAACCAGTGGGGACCTCACCCTTTTGATACTACAAAACCTACCTGCCTCCCAAGGCCCCTGGTTATTCACCCCATGCCCAAGTGCAGCCCCCATGTGGATCTACATGGTGTGCAGTGTCCTCCTCCCCTGGGATGTGGGTACATGTGACTAATAACCTGCTGTTGATACATTCAGTCAGGTGTTGTGTATCCTGCCATTGCCATAACCTGAGGGCAGGGATGCCTCCCACACCAATGGGATGAATGGGAGGCAATTAAAACAGTAGCCTTTTAAAAAGCTTCTGGTGTCTCCTCACCAGCAGCACTGGCGGTGCTGGGAATATGGGAGCTCATCTGCTCTGTAGCTGCCTTTGCTCATCTTAGGCCTGGACCTTAAATGCCTTCTCCTTGGTACTCTCTCGGATGGTGTCCTCCACTCTTCCAAGAGTGCCGTGTCCATTCTCATCTGCTGTCCCAGCAGCTCGGGAACTCAGGTGAAGGAATGTGATCATCAACTCTTCTGAGAGGTGAGGGCCTTGGGCTTGAAGAAAGTTCATGTACTTCCTGGAGGCCATGTCCTTGATCTGGAAGCGCGGGCCATGTCTTGGCTTTGTGGCATCTTCCCTGGCTCCTGAAGGGCGCTGGGACTTCAGGCCCAAGGCCACCCAAGGTGGCTCATTCACTAATTCTTTCACTATGGCTGCTCTTGGGTAATATGGTCAGAGAAACTCCTTTTCCCATTCATTGAAAAGTTCCCAGCCTTTCAGAAGGGAGAAAAGACTCGTGATTCGAATCCTTGAAGTTAAAACATGGTTCCAGGAACCTTACTGTGTTCTGTTTACCTTGTGTATTAGTTTCCTGGGGCCGCTGCAACAGTCTCAAACTGGGTGGCTTAAAACAACAAAAATTTATTCTTTCACAGTTCTAGAAGCTAGAAGTCTGAAACCAACGAGTCACAGGGCTACACTCCCTCCAAATGTGCTAGGGGAGAACCTTTGCCTCTTCCAGCTCCTGGTGGCCCCAGCCATCCTTGGTATCCCTGGGTTACAAACTGCATCACGTCAATCTCATTCTGTGTCTTCAAGTGGCTTCCTTCTCTTTGTGTGTCCTCTCCTCTTAGAAGGACACCAGCCAGGAGCACCTGGGTGGCTCAGTTGGTTAAGCATCTGGCTCTTGATTTCAGCTCAGGTCATGATCTCAGGAACATGGGATAGAGCTCCACATTCAGTGGGAAGTCTGCTTGGGATTCTCTCTCTCCCCCTTCCTCTGTCCCTCCCCCAGCTCATGTGCACTCTCTATTAATAAATAAATAAATAAATAAATAAATAAATAAATAAATAAATAAATAAAATCTTAAAAAAAAAAAAAAGAAGGACACCAGCCATTACATTCAGGGTCCACCCTAACCCAGGATGACTTCACCTCAATTAGCTACATCTGCAAACACCCTACTTCCAAATATAGTCGCATTCTGAGGCTCCTGGTGGACAAGAATTTGGGGAGACACTCCTGAACCCAGTCCACATTGTATTCATTGGTGCTGTGACCAGCAGCTCCTTGAGTTACCAGCGCTGACACTCAGCTGAGCATATACATGGCATCTGTTATTTCTAACAGTTTCCCCAGAACATTCTCACCTCGATAGGTCTTCTAAACCCACCACCTGTCTGCTTCACGAACTGCCCTTTCTCCCACATACCCCATGTCGGTGAACCATGCATCACTGTTCAGCAATCACTCGTGCCAAAAACTCGAGGGTCAGTGTCAACAGCTCATTACCCCCCACTTCCTCTACCCCCAAACCTAAAAATCACACCATCTCCTAGGTGTGTATTCCCACACCTGTCACCTCTTCATCACTCCTCATTTCTGCCTTATGTCTCCACCCCCTTTCATCTGGACCCCTATGAAAATTTCCCATCCCCATCCACTCTGCACCAGAATTATCTAAAATGCAAACTTGGCGAGGGCATTCCCAAAACCCCTTTGGGAATCACTTGAACATAATGGAACCTCAGCTTCAGGCACATATCCCACCATTTCCCACAGAATTTCAAGGAGTTCATAAGATCGTATTACGCAGAGGACAAGGATACTCAAACTTTAAATCACCTGGAGATCTTGTGAAAATGCTGGTTCTGTCTCAGTGAGTCTGGCGTGGCCTAAGAATCTGAATTTCCCCCAGCTCCCAGGTGAGGCAGATGCTGCTGGTTCTCAAGCCACACTTTGTGTAGCAGGGAGTAGACAAAGATTTCATTATCATGACAGCTACCAGTGATCATATAATCTTATTTAATCCCTCCAGCAACCCTATATGACTGGCATCAATGGCCCCATTTATGGGTTAAAAACCTTATTTTAGCCAGCACCAGTGAAGTGCCTATGGTTGTACCACTAGTAAGTAGTAGAGCCAAGAGTTTGAATCCAGATCTATCTGTCCCTAAATTCTTTGCTGTTAACCCCACATTAAAATGGCCCATAAGCCTTTCTCATCCCTCTTGTCACCAAAGCGGATAGTACTGTCCCCTACTTGGGTGTCTGTGCCAAGATCTTTTTTCAAAGCACTTTTAACATTTAACCATCACCATTTTTCATTCATGCGCCTGCCTTCTGTGTCTTTGAATCCTCAGCACTTAGGAAAGGCCTGGCATGTACAAGGGGCTCCCTAACCCCGTGGGTGACCCAGCTCCCCCAGGAAAGGTGGATGGGGGGCTGTCTAGCTCTGGCCAGTGCCTGTGAGCCCAAAGTAATGGTGCCTCGAAGCCAAGAACCGGACCCCTGCTCCTCGCCAACTGCTCACAGGGGAGAAATGATTAAAAAGCTGGAGAGAGTGACTCATGGGGAAATATGAAAGAAGCACAACAGTCCCCAAAGATGTTTAGCTTGGCTCCCACACAGAGGGGATGTGATAAGGCCCCCAAGTTGGAGATGGCAACATGGAGGCCAGAGAACCTTGACAGTAGTTGACCTGGAAGGGGTCTCCACCCGTGGGAAGGGTAGAGGACCAGAGGCCCACGGAATGCAGGGTCTGAGCCACAGGAAAACTGGTTCCTGGAGCCCAGTCAGCTTTCCACGGAGGGGATGGAGTGGGGGGCCACTGCAGGAGATGTCAAACATGCCCATCCATGCGGGCTTCTCGAGGCCTCGGCCCCATGAGACAAATGGTTCATTCCTTCAGCGAATTTCCCAGCGCCCACCCTGGGCCAGCATCCCAACCAGGCCCAAGGCTCACCCAGTGAGGAAAGCCAAGTCCTTGCTCTCAGGCAGCTTATATTCTATCAGGAAGAAGCAGTCCCTGAGGCCTTGCCCCTGGCTGTCTCCTCTTTCTAGAATGTTCTCTCCCCACTTACCCATAAGGCCACGTCCTCGCTGCTGTCACATTTCATTCAGATGACGCCTTCTCCACGAGGCCACCCTTGTTTACTGTGGCAACCATGCTACTGACCCCCTTACTTAACACCGCCACCCACATGAAGCCCGCCGCCACCGCCACCGCCACCCACTCCTCCATTCTGCTCCATTTGTTCTGCTTTCCAGAGCACTTCGGGCTTTCTAACACACCGTACAATTACTGGTTTATTTTGTCCACTGTTGATTGCCTGTGTCTGCCGCTTGGAAAGGCCTGCTGCTCTCAGCTACCCACAGCCAGGGCCTGCGGACCCACGCGGAGCGCACTCTGGCTTTGTCACCCTGCCTTCAGGGTTCCCGGGTGGGAGTCGAAACACCTCTTCACCTTGCTTCCCTTCCCAGTCACATCCTTTGGGCCTCTCTCCCTCCAGCCTTCTGGTAGCCAGGCTGGGTTCCCCACAATCGTAAAGAAATAAATAATCATCAGGCTAACAAGGATGGAGATGATTGGGTGGAAACTCTTGGCCACACGACCAACAACCGACTGTTGATTTATTGTAGGGAAGCTGTAAATAGTGGGCTCTCCCCTGAGCGGGAACACTTGTTCTTAGTCAGGTGGTAGCTGCTAAATACGCACCATTGGGGCTGTCCATCCTCTAGTGACGTGCAGTGGGGGCCGAGACGCCCAAGCTCCACCAGGAATGGGTGGTGGTTAGAATAGGAAACCCCTTTCCCTTGGCCATGGCTATGGTGGAATGAGCCCAAATACCCAGCAGGGTTAAGTGTGAGTCAAAAACTCAGGAGGCTTGAATCCCAACTGCCAGTCAGTACTGGGTGACCTTGGTTTTGCTGCTTGACAACACCAGGCCTCAGCTTTTCCATCTAACAATGGGTTTCAATTTGCAAAGATGTGGACAGAACTAGAGGGTATTATACTAAGTGAAGTAAGTCACTCAGAGAAAGATAAATACCATATGATCTCACTCATATGTGGAATTTAAGGGGAGAAAAAAACCCCAGATGAACATAGGGGAAGGGGGGAAAGAATAAAAAAGGAGAGAGGGAAACAGGCCATAGGAGACTCTTAACGTCAGAACAAACTGAGGGTTGATGGCAGGAGATGTGTGGGGGATGGGCTGGGTGGGGTGATGGAGAGTAAGGGGGACACCTGTTGTGATGAGCACTGGGTGTTGTAGGTAAGTGATGAATCACTAAATTCTACTCCTGAGGCCAATATTATGCAGTATGTTAACTAACTAAAGTTTAAATATATAAATAAAATATAGCTATATGATTAACCTAAAAAAATAAAAATGGGTTTTGGTGATAGTCCCTTCCTCACTGGGTTGTTGTGAAGATCAAGAATGAATGTCAACCACTTAGCCTGGAGCAGGCACTTCATGTTAGCTGTCGTCCTTGGGGGGCACGTCACCAGCCGTGAGGGACACAAACTATGAGAGTGAGAGTCTCTCCTACCAGGGATTGAGCTGATGATTGGGAAGATAAGATGGGGCCTCCATAGCCCTAGGGGGATGCCCCACCACCAGATCATGGCATCCCCACACCCTGATCTGGTCTTCGAGTCAGTCCTGTTCTTCCTGCCATAGTGCTCATTCTTCCCTTGTCCATCTTCTTCTCTTTTCTGGGGCAAGAACCACATCTTACTCACGTCTCCCCATTCCCCATGCAAAATTAGCACAGCACTTTTGTACCCAGGAGATGTCCAACATGTTTGTTAACAGGAAACAAGATATATGTAGACAGTTTATAAATACCACCTAAGCAAAGTGCCTCGTTCTAGGTGGAGGTAAACTGAGGCCCCTGTAGGCTATGGGCATGGTGCTGGACCACACAACCATTTAGGAGGGGAGCCAGCCCTGGAATAAGAGCCCTGATGCCTGGCCCCAGCCTCACCCACTAGACTTTGAATGATTTGCTGCTCATATCCCCTGGTAGCCAGTGACCCAAGACTATTGTGCTCATTTTCAGAAGGATGGAGGGACAGGGCTTATTGTGAATGAGACAAAAACTCAATGGGGAAGAAGAAAAATATCTATTGCTATCTGAGCAAGAGAGATAGAAGAGGAAATTCTAGAGGACAGAGGACCCTAACTTGTTAAAGGCTAAGTCCTGCCATTCTGCCCAGAGCTTTGAAGCCCCAGGGGTTGGCAGGGACATTCTGATGAGTAAAATCCCAATCTCAAAAGGTCACATACTGTTTGGTTCTATTTTGTAGAACATTCTTGATGTGACAAAGTTGTAGAGGTGGAGAACAGATGAATAGCTGCCAGGACTTAGGGAGCGATGAGGAAAGAGTGAACATGGCTATAAAGAGGCAACACCAGAAAGCCTGGTGGCCATGCAACAATTTTGTATCTTGACTGTGATGGTAGTTACGCCAATCCACACATGTGGATAAGACTGCTTAGAACTGCATATCCACACCCGTGAGTGCGTATAAAACTGGTGAAATCTGAACAGCTTTATGGATTATACCAATGTCAACTCCCTGATATTGTGCACCGATATTGTACTGTGTCCTTTTGATATTGAACTATAATTACGTGACATGTTATCATTGAGGAAAACTGAATGAAGGGTACACAAGACCTCCTCTTAATGTTTTGCTGTTGTTGTTGTAATTCTTTGTTTTTGTTTGTCTTTGCAATTTGTGCACTACGTGCCCTGTGCCTTCCCTACCTTCTCATGCCCTGTCTTCACCATATCCCAGACCAGCGACTCAGAGAGGTTGAGAAATTTGCCCAAGCATACTCAGTCTGTCAGAAACCAAGTTGGGATTGGAACTCAACCTTTCCAACTACGAAGTACGCAGGGTTTCCATGACCACAGCTTCCCAGACAGATGAGAGCCTCACTGCCCCCACCTCTGGATACATCCTTCCATTCTTCCCACCTCCACATACTGACTTGTATCAAGTGTTGATGATCTCCAGACTTTAACACTTCATTTAGAATTCGGGACCATGAGTCTCTAAGAAGTCAGCAGCTTCAAATGCCTTTCCTGGCCTTGCAGACCCACCCAACAAAACTCATGTCCTCTCCTATCACTTACTCTGAGTCAACTAGCTGCCAAACAGAGGAGACCGCCTTTGTCCCTCCAGTCTCATGGTTGTGAGAGTCACTCCTTCCTCACCTCAGCTCTGTCACCAGTTGGCTGTGTAAACCTTGGTCAAGTAACTTACTCTCTCTGAGTCTCAGATTCTCGTGTGCAAAATAAGACGATGGAGTTCTTGAGAGAACTATATGACAGATGATTGGGATTGCCTTTACTGGGCCACCTGGCTCCTAAGAAATTCTCAACAACTATTAGGCACTTGCAAATAGAAGACTTTGGGAAACCAAGCTGAGTGTGTGGCAAGTTATAGGTTACAATGGAAAGCAGACCCAAAGATCTGAGAAAGAACAGGCCTCTTTTGTCCAGAGCACACTAGGATCTGCCTCTGTAGGTCCCTGATGCACCTTACAGTCACACAACACCAAGGAATGGCTCCATCTATGTATTCACCTCAGGCCCCCAGGGGAAGGGAGCAGTCACAGCTCTGTATGGCAGTGAACCCTGAACACACATCCACAGACTGAAGGGACAGCTGAGGACCTGGCTCTGTTTTGCTTCAACAGGTATGATTAACACACTTAATCTAATGCGTCTTCATTGTCACCTAAAGCGATGTGACAAGATGGCGGGTGAATTTTCCAGTTGTGCTTCATCCAGGATCACGCCTTACGGGGATTGCTTGCTTAGATGACTTGTGCTGGGATCTATGGAAGGTCTGTATCACCCACAGCTGATTTTCACTGGATGCTTCGATACTCATCACCAGCCAGCAGGTTCCTAGTTTGAACCACTGTTGAAACCAAGACAGGGAAACCTAAGGGATTTCATGAAAAACTACTGCTTTTGCTCCTCTTCCTGCTTCTATTCTTGCTAGGACCTGTAACCCAGCCTTACACCCACCTTGTAGAAAGATAATGTATGTTCTCCTTGTAAAGGTCAAGGAGTTAATGATTTCTTTGGAGTCATTCAGCACAATAAATAACATCTGAGGAGTGACTGGGCAAGTTCGTCATGAACATTTTCCAAGACTATTGACTCATCAAGACCCCTGGCTCCAGGGCATAAGTGACTTATGGGGAACACTTACACACTCGTCTTGGTTCCTGGATGCCTGAGAAGACATGTACGTTGGCCCACAATCCTCAGTAAAAACCCGAGACCCTAAGCAAAGATAAGGCTCACCCTCCTTTCCTTTCCGAGCTTCCCAGACACTCTGTCTATATCTGCACTCTCTCTGTACCTTCAATAAACTCTGTTCTCACTTTCTCTTGGCTCTTGTTTGATTTCTATCCTACAAGGGGCCAAGGACCCTCTTGACTGGTCCTGTGGGATCCCTTCTGGGTCCTTGGATACCTGGCCAGCCTGCATCAATACATCCTCCTCAACTCAACAGTTTCACTGATGGTTGCCGTCTCCCTTGTGATAGGGTGCCCACCTCATTAGTAGTTATCAGTTGGAGGCCCATATAACTATCATCTATTAGCTGTGTGAACTTGCACTGGACACTTAATTTCTGAAAGTAGGTATGGTGCTGACGGTGGCTGTCCTGCCTGCAAGTGGTTTCCTGGAACGAGACAAGAGGTGTAGGAATGGCGGGTTTCATGAACAGCCATGCTCTGCTGCAGCCTAGACCATCATGACCAGATGGTCTGCTGATCCCACACAATAGGGTGTGCTCACAAGTGTGCTCCCGTGGAGTAAGAGCAGGGGCAGCACTTACCCTTCTGATATTTCAAAATCCATCCTCCAGAGTCACTAGTTATAAACTCAGCAAAGGGGCCTCAATGCAGGTACAATGCATTTGATCTAGTCATCACGTGTCGGCAACTCCCTTCATGCTTCCAGCCCTCAGTTTCTCCATGTAGAAAATAAAGAGGTTGCATGGGTGATCTACTTCTTGGCTCTGACTTTCCACGGCTACCAATAGACATAAGATCTTGAGAGACACAGACCGTGACATCCACAATCACACGGCGGCCCCTGCACAACCGAGTCACCGTGGCAAGCCCAGCACTCCGCTCTTCCCTTGCTTCAGCAGATACGTCCCCCCGACAACCCAGTCTACGGACGAGGGAGGGGAAGCTCTGAGAGTTAGCCTTCCCAAGGCCACGCTTATTGAATGATGGGCCAGAACTTGAACTTGGGCCTGCTTGCCTCCATACCTATGTGACTCCCTCTTTTGCAAGGAAACGCAGAAATTTTCCAACTTTGCAATAGATATTTCTATGTTATTTTGTAGGGAAGCCAGATATATTTCTAAAGCCCTTTAGAAGGCCAAGACTACAGTCATTTAACAGGGTGAACGGTTAATCCCCCAACAAACAACACCCCGTGTGTAAACTGCACCCAGAACCCAGACCTTTCGAGACAGGGGAGGAGAGGCCGCGGGGAGGACAGAGAGATGCCCAGTGGCACCTGCCAGCTTTGCGAAAGACGGAAGACGCAGAAGAAAAAAGAGTCGGAAAAAGGTTTACTCCCTCCCCCCTCAAGTTGGAAAGCAGGCAGAGAGAGAAAGAGATCAAAAACCACTAAAGGTCCCTCATGTCAACCTCTCCCTGTTTTAATTAAGCAGCCAGTCCACACACCCACCCCTTCTCCCTCAAAAATGCTTTGCACTCAGCAAGAGCTGCTTCCCGGCGGGCCGCAGTTAAGCCTTCAAACAACCAGCAGCCTCAGGAAATGCCAGCCGCCCACAGGTGCGGGGCGCCGCAGGCCCCTCCCGCAATCCCGCGCCCAAGCAGAACCCGCTCGCAAGATGGGCCGAGAAGCTGCGAGAACCTTCCCTGGACTCTCCTCCACGGGGCCCTGACCCACAGCAGCGGGCCTCAAACTGGGACGACCCCCGGTAGAAAATGCATTTTCTGTGTTGATCCGGCCTCCTCCTGCACCCGTCCTTCCATACAAAACTCAAATCTCGCAAAACAGTCCTTACCACCGCTACGTGCAATGCATTTGGATTTTCTACTCTGTTTTTTTGTTTTGTTTTTAATGCTGGTGGTAGCCTTCTGCATTACTCTCACCACTCCATGACGGCTTTATTTCTAAAATCTCGCTGTTGAGGGACACACTACCTCCTCCAGATGAGGCCCTGGCCCCGTCTCCTGTCTTCTCTCCTCTCCTGGGCCAAGGTCCGGCGCTCAGCAAAGTCCTGATGGTTCCCGAAGGCCTCTTGTTCTGCAGCTCTGGGGTTTGCCCAAATTTCCTGTGTAGCCCGTCTGCTGATTTTTCCTGCGCTTGGGATCACCTCTATGAAGGCTTTCCTGAGTTTCTGATTTGTGCCACCTGCTGTTCTCCACTGATCACACTCAGCATGGTCATCCTGGGGGCACCAGGGGTGAGCCCTCCCAGATCTGCTGTCCTGCATGACCAGCATCTCACAAATCAGAGTTTCTCCCCTTTCTCCCTGCATGCGGATGGAAGAGAGAGGGGAGAGAGGGAGGACAGGAAGAGGCAGGACTTGGACGTCCTCCCGGAGCAGGTTCGGGTCCTTGGGGATGAAAGTAGCATTTCTTGAGTGTCATCTCTGTGTTGAGGACCTTCCAGGCTTAGTAGAAAGAAGACAGTGGTTTTCAAAGCCAACCCTGCCTGCAGCAGCCTGAGCCTCCGGGTGGGAGGTGAGAGATCTGAGAAAGCCCTTTGTGATGTCCTGATGGGCCCCTGGGAAGAGGGAAACAAGACTCCTGGGGCCTCATCCACAAAGACATAGATGAGGTGGAGGCCTCAGAAATGGGAGATGTGAGGGGAGACCTCCACCCAGAGGGGTCTGCACCTGTGGGGGGGGCTGTGGGTCACCCTGATTGTAGAGCAGTGTTTGCCCTTGAGTCCCGAGAGTGCCCCCACAAGCCCAGCCTTTCGTGAGTCAGGTCAGTGGTCCTCCAGGGGACAGAAGGAAGAGGCACCAAGGTCCTTCCCCACTGTCACATGGGGATAGTAACAGGCCCTGGGGCTTGTGGGGTTCGGGGAGCACTCAGGACCTGGTGCAGAAAGAGATCCATCTGTTTTATTTCCTCATCACATCAAGCTCTTCAAAGTGCGTATTAGCGCCTTCACCATACAGGTGAAGTGTAGGGGTTCCAGGACCATCAATGCGGGGAGAACAAGTGTCTCAGAATTGGCTACAGGGGGAGTGTTGAGGGACCACCTGTCCCGTGAGAGGCCCTAGGGAACTCAGGCCTGTCTAAAGGCCCTCCCTGCCCCGAAGAGCTTGCTGTTCCTCTTTGGGCAAGAGTGGAAGTTCCAAGAAAGGCTTTCTCAATTCAAAAGGCAGAGAAAACCTTGTGGGAAGGGAGGTAGGGATTTCAGCTGGCAGGGAAAGCTTTGCTGGTGGGCCCGGCCTTAGCAGGATTTTATTTTATTTTTAAGGTTTACTTATTTATTTGAGAGGGAGAGAGTGGGGAGGGACAGAGAGAGAGGATCCTCAAGCAGACTCCCCCATTGAGCACAGAGCCCGATGCGGGGCTCGATCCCACGACCCTGAGATCACGCCCTGAGCTAAAACCAAGAGTCTTACGCTTAATGGGCTACTCCACACACCCCTTCCCACGCCTTAAAAGATTAAATCAGGTTTCCTATTAGGTGGAAAGAGAACACCCTCAACACTCAGAGGCAGAGATGCTCAAGTTAGATTTGCACCTTCCCCCTCAGGCCCTGCGCTAGCCAGCGGGTCCTGATTGCAGAAAATTGCTCCTGGGCCAGAGGATGCAGAGGGAGGCAGTCATCAAGGGCCTCAAAAGTAGACATCCAACGACCCCCCCAGTGAGGGTGTGTACCCCATCTCAATGCTGTGTTTGCCCCACTTTTCACGATCGTCGCTAAAGGAAAACATACAGCAGTTGGTTACAAGCCAGCGGGCTCAGCCTCGGTGGCACCCTGAAGCCCCCCAGGGAGTCCCCCCTCCCTCCTCACCCCCCCCAATTAGGTCCGAATCTCTGCGGGTGGGGCGCCCCGGCATCAGGTTTTAGAGTTCCCCCAGGACTGCCGTGGCGGTGCCAAGCATGAAAGGCCAGCTGGAAGCTCTGTTCCTTCATTAAGGAAAAAAATAAAAATAAAAAAAATGGAAGTGGCCAGAGCCTCACTCCAGGCAGAGGAACAGAAAGCAGGAAAGAACTGGCTTCTCTTTGTGATCTTGGTCCAAACCTCTTTTTCTCTCGCTGACGGATTCTCCCGGCAACCTCCTCCAAGCAACCAGCCAAGAGACGCTGCCCTGGATTTGCAGTTCTCGGCTACAGAACAAAGAATTCTTTGGAGTTGAAGAAGAGGCTCTTGAGCTCTCTGGCCCCTGGGCTACCCAGATCTAGAGCGAGCGTCCGGGCTGCGCCGTCTAGAACACAGCGGGCCTCGGAGCCGGCCTGGCAGGCTGGGGGCCTCCAAAGGCGGCATCTCAGCCACCTCCAGCCACCCTGAGCGATAGATCTGTGAAAGAGATGCTCCAGGAGATAAAAGCCAGCCTCTCCGCCCATAGGGCCCCTGCACCCTGTTAGGGTCCCAGGCAGTGAACCTCAGACCCCAGCCCCGCCCTCCCTCCACTGGAGAGAAACCTGCTGAAATGGGACCGGGCAGAGGGAATATTTCTGCTTGTCAATGCCAAGGTCTCTCAGGGCTCCCGCTCCCCAACTTCGGTCCCTGGGGATGCTCACTGAAGCAGGCAGAAAGCCAGTTTCTCTGAAGTGGTCCTGAAGCCCCCTGTGCTGGGGAGTCGGGAGGATAGGAAATGAGCGCCGGCAATGCACTTGGGTCATGGGAACGGGGTGAGGGGTGGGGGGTGGGGGGGCATTTCGCTCCACCTTTCCACTCTCTCCAGGCTCGGTGGCAGGAAAGACTGAGCAACAGTCCAGAAAAAGGTGACCCCTCCAAGCCTTAGTGTGGGACACTTCTAATCATCCTTCTCATTCCTGCTGTTCTAATGGCTCGCTCTTAGCTGGGTCCTCTGCACTGGCCTCTCTGCATGTTCACTCCTCTCCGGGGTCAATATGTCTGGACCCTACATCTTCCCCCATCCTACTTGCTCTTTCGGGATCCTTACCTTCTGCTCATGCCCTGGTCCTTCCACTGGTGGTTCTCTCTGATGACTTCCCAGGCCCAAGGCCCACGGATGTTTCCACTTTTCCCTCCCAGTATCTCAACTGCCCTGGATTTTTGGCCACACACATTGCAGTTGTGGCTGAAGGGGTTCAGAAGTTGCATATATGCACTCAGGTCTAGCACAGTATTCAAACTGTTCCTTCTCTTTCTCCCACTCTGCTATTGCTCTGGAGAGTTGGTGGCATTGGGTGTATCTGGGAGCCCAGTGCCGTGTGGTTCAGCAGTGGCCGGAGAGGGCCATGGAGGGAGGGAGATGCCGGAGAGGACAAATCAGCTCCTAGGCATTGGTTTGAGGCCTGATGAAAGTGGCCATCCCTGACCTCCTTGGGCTGCCTTCTTTGAAGACCACCACCACCCTTGGGGTAGAAAGAGACAATGAGATGTCCCTTCTTTGTCTTTCCATAGAAGCAGCACAACCAGAAACCAGGATGCCCCAGTCTTCCCAGCAGGGCAGGGAAATTAAAACAAGGAGGCAATTTTTCCTCAGTCCTTTGGGTTAGTTTGCAAGGGAGCTGGTAGCCTGGTTGTTCACTTTAAGAACGGATAACCCTGGAAGAAAACACCAACTAAGAAAACAAAACACCTAAGGAAGTCAGGCAAAGGAAAGACTTAAATTCATATTTTAAAAAAGCGGGCCGCAACACTTTATATGTATTAGAAGACAAATGGAGTTTTTAAAAAAAGAAAAGAAATAAAAGCTAAAGGAGTTTGGGAAGCTATGGTCCTCCCTGAGCCAAATCCTCAGCCAGATGGATAGACTGTGTGAGTGCTCCCCCTGGATCTTTGGCCCACGCCCTTGACAGAGGAGACAGGGCCCTGTGATCCACACAGGTCACCAGATTCACACGGTGTGGGGTGAGGAAGTCCCCCAAGGGAGGGACTACAGGATAAACAAATATATACACATGTTTACAACTAAGGAAGGTGACTTTGGTGGTGGTTGGCGGTGGGGGGCTGAGGGGTGGGCAGAGGGACACGGAGGCTGTGCCATCCGCCATCTTGGAATTCCCAATGGGAGTCTAACCATGTGCTCAGACAGCCACCTACAAAGCTTTCTTGTACCCTAATCAAGAAACTAATTTTTTAATGTTTCCCAAAAGCTTTGAAGTAAGGGAAAACCAGAAATTATTGATTTCCTGATTTTTATTTTGTCATTTAGTATTGTATTTATTTGACAGTTGAGTATTGTTTTTCTTTTACTGATTCCTTATATTCAATTTGTGGTTTAGTATTGTTTCTCTTTTGAATTAAATGTGGCAGGGCGAGGATGGGGGCACAGTCATAGTCTGGCCCTCATTATCGCTCTGTGTCACCCCCAGACTGCTGGGCAGAGTGTGATCTCCAGCCCACCGGGAGGAGAAGGGCAGCTGCAGGAGCCCAGTTCCCCCACCAGGGAACTGAAGGGTCGGAAGAGAGACACAGCCTGGAGAGTGTGCAGGGAGAGTGCCAAGGCTCTCAGACCAGAGCTCAGTACAACCCCCAGAGGGTAACAGAGAGGAGAACAGAGAGCCAACATGGGGCGCATGGGACTCAGGGGACCCTTGTATGAGGCTCCAAGGAAACCCAGGGATCCCCTGAGGTGCTCTTCTGTGTCTTCAGTGTGGTTTTTATGCCAACACCACCTCCTGAGTACCCCCACCCCGCTCCCTACCTCCAGGTCCTAATGTGCTGGAAGCATTGAAGCCAGCTGGTGCAGCAGAGAAGACATGAGGGAAAGCCCCCCCAGGTGGGTGTCAGAAAACCCAGGTCTCACACAATGACATACTTGTGTCCAGGCACACTGGGTATGAGGCTTTGTGCTGGGAATTTTTATTTAGGCCCTCACGTAATCCTCAAAGCATTCCTGTGAGGTTGGAATGGTTCCTCTCTCACAGAGTAAAGGAATTGCGTCCCAAGTTAAGGGAAGGGAGGAGATAAACATTTATTAAGTACCTCCTGTGTACCAGGCTTTACATACGTAGTTTTGACAGCAGTCTTGTTTTTGCTTTGTTTTCTTCTAAAATTTTATCGACGAGGAATGGAGGCAGAGAAGACGAGCACATTATACAAGGTGAGTGGGGAAGGTGAGTTCAAATTCAAGCCTATCGAGCCTCAAAACTCACTTTCTTCTGTCTCCCTACTTATCAAATAATTTACTCAGGGTCACCCAGCTTGTAGGATAACAAAAATAACCAGTAAAGGAGCCAACCTTCACTGGGCACTTTCTTTATGCTCAGGGTGACATGGGACCTGCTCTAGATCGAATGTCTGTGACCCTCCAAATTCATATGTTGAAATATAACCCTCAAGATGATGGCAGGAGGTGGGGGCTTTGAGAAGCGATTAGGTCATGAGGTTGGAGCCCTCATGAATGGGATTAGTGCCTTATAAAAGCAAACTGATTCCCTTGCCCCTTCCATCATTGTGAGGTGACAGCTAGAAGCTGTCATCTCTGAACCAGAGACTGGGTTCTTGTCAGACACTGAATCTGCCAGTGCCTTGATCTTGGACTTCCAACCTCCAGAACCATGGGAGAGAAGTGCTTGTTGCTTATAGGACACCCAGGCTGTGGTATTTCGTCAGCAGTCTGAACGGATGAAGACATATCATGTCATGTATTCCTCACACTAACCCTCTGAAGAAGGTTGTCATATTCATTCCAATGTTACAGATGAAGAAACTGAGAATCACAGAGAAGTTACCCATGGCCACTGAGGTAGCAGTGGCAGATCAGTTTTTTCAAGTTTGACGCTCCCACCCTCTTTGCCAGCCCTGGCCATCGCCTCATGGGTGCTCTTCCTTGTCAATGCTTCTCCAAGTTCTTTGGGGCTAAGCGATAATGGTGATGGGAAGTTGCCTGATGGGGTAAGAGATGTGCAGGGGGTCGGCCATCTTGTCACTATGACCGGGACAGAGCGCCATCCTGTCTCATGTGTATCAATTCCCGAGGGCTATTGTAAATACAATCTCACAAATGTGGTGGCTTGAAACAAGAACTTAATTTCCCACAGTTCTGGAGTCCAAAAGTCCAAAATCGGGGTGTCAGTGAACCATGTTCCCTCTTCTCCAAAAGTTCAAGGTGAAGATTCATCTTCATCTCTTCCAGCCTCCAGGGTGATCCCGACATCCCTTGGCTTGTGGCCGCATCAGTCCAATCTCTGTCCCTGCCTTTACACAATGTTCTTCCCTATGTCTCTGTGTGTCCAAATCTCTCCTTCTTGTTATTTATACCCTGGTCATTGGATATAGGCACCACCCTAAATCCAGGATGATTTCATCTCAACATCCTTAACTAATTACATCTGTAAAGACCCTATTTCCAAAGAAAGCCACTTCCTAATTTCCTGGGCAGTTATGAATTGGTAGTGGGGGACATTTTGCCAGTTACCACACCAGGGTTGTTGAGATAGGCCCCTGTCCCTTTAAAGATTGTGGTCAGAATCATGCACTTGTGGGCATCAGGTAGGCACAAAAAAACCCACTCAAATAAATAAATAAATCTTTTAAAAGAAGATAAGAAAAGCTTAAACACTATTTTATACAGTCTAGGCTCCTGCTTCCCAAAGTGTAGCTCAGGGACCAGAATCATCATCATCACAAAATCCCCACTGGTTCATATGCACATTCAAGAAGCACTGGGGATGGGCCGCCTGGGTAGCTCAGCAGTTGAGTGTCTGCCTTTGGCTCAGAGCGTGATCTGGGATCCAGGATCGAGTCCCACAGGGGCTTCCCTGCATGGAGTCTGCTTCTCTCTCTGCCTGTGTCTCTGCCTCTCTCTGTGTGTCTCTCATGAATAAATAAGATCTTAAAAAAAATACTGGGGATATCAAGATACTGTAAATCCTGATTTGGTAGGTCTGGGGAGGGCCTGAGATTCTGCATTTCTAACTAGATCCCTATGGACCTGTTACTGCTGAAGTCCGTGGATCACACTTGGAGAAAAAGGGTCTGTTTCCATCCACTGAAACATAGGAGCAGGTTGCAGCATGCCCCCTTCCTTCTCACCTGAGGGAGCAGGGCTCACTCTCCCCCACCCGTATTCCACAGCCTCTTACCTACTACACCGCCAGGCTCCACCATCAAGCCCCACCCACCTCTTCAAGTTTAGATCCTCTCCATTGCCTCCCCCACACTTTCACTGACACATTCTCATGACATTTGCTCTTCCTTTTCCCCACCACTTCCTTATGAAACAACCCTAAAAATTAGGCATGGCCTCAGATTTCTCTCTCTCTATGCTAACCAGATTTTCAAAAATTACTAACAACCTCTTAACAATTATTGATCTTTTCTTAGTCTTCTTTGACTCTCTATCCCATTAAATGTTAAAATGTAATTGGCCAAAACTACACAGCTTAGCATGAAATTTTTACCCTGGCTTACCCTGATTGCCTCCCACATCTCAGGCCTGTCTCCTTCATCCCAAGTCTTCATCTCTTCCCAAAACTGTATGTCTGCTTGCAAGTTCAACTGATATGCAAAACTAAAACTATAGCCCCAATTTCTCTCCAAATTTCAGATTTAGAGCCACGCATTTCTGATTCCTGAAACTCAAAGTCTCAAAAGAAACTTATTATTTTCCCATTTAATTCAGTGAAACTCAATAAACAAGAGTGGCCAGGCACTGTGCCATGAAAACAATATGGCAGACCCATTTCCATGTGGGGTTCCCAAGAGCAAGCCCTCCTGAGCCGGTTGGTGTGCTGGCAAACCAGCTTTCCTAAAAAGAAAACCCTTATTTGTAGCATTTGCCAATCTTCATAATGTGAATATTCCATGATGGCTGATATCAAGCTTCTAACATAACATTACTAAACACGGAGTTGGGATGAGAGGCACAGAATCAGCTCTCCTGAGCTGGTATGAGCCAGCTCCAACACACCACTGCATGACCTCCACATACATACTGGCTTTTCTCCCAGTCACCCACTCTCCGATCATAGAAGCATGCTTGACATTCTTCTCTCCTATTCACCCTCATATCTAGTAAATCAGCAAATGTCATGATTTGCAAATGAGGCCCTAAAATTCTTTGAAGGTAAATGTAATCAGTTAAGAAAAAGAATTAACAGCAGGTAGAAAAAGAATAGCAAGATGGTAGAGACTTAAACCCAATCATGCTGATAATTATATGAAACATAAATGGTCCAAACACTGTAAGGGGCAGAGATTAGCATCAAAGTGGATTTTAGAATTATTTGTTGTCTATAAGAAACACACTTTAAATATAAAAACATAGATGAAAGGTAAAAGGATAGAAAAAGATACAACACGCATAAGAAAGCTAGCTCTATGGATATCAGACAAAAGTAACTTGAGGACAAGGAATATTATCAGGGCTAAAGAGAGACATTTCTTAATGGTTTAAAGGTCAATTCATCAAGGCACATCAATCAAAATGTGCATAAACTAACAAAATTAAAGCTGAAATCAAAGAAATCCACAACTGTAAGTAAAAAATTTTAAGCCTCTTTCTCAGAATTGGTAGAGCAAGTTGACAGAAATTCATTAATGATGTAGAAGACTTGAATAATGCTACCAACCATATTGACCTAATTGACATTAATAGAACACTCTACCTGGCATCAGTGGGATACACATTATTTTCAAATGCACATGGAACATTCATCATGGTAGACCAAGGTGATGTTTACAGCATCTAGAATAGTGGCATTGGGCACTTGATAGTAGGACCCAGCTCTACCAGCTCCTCACTAGTTCTCATTAAAAACAACAGAGAAAATAAATAAAATATTTTTTTTAAAAAAAGGGGGGCGGGGACAGCCCTGGTGGCTCAGCAGTTTAGTGCTGCCTTCAGCCCAGGGTGTGATCCTGGAGACCTGGGATAGAGTCCCACCTCCGGCTCCCTGCATGGAGCCTGCTTCTCCCTCTGCCTGTGTCTCTGCCCCCCCCCCCCCCGTGTGTCTCTCATGAATAAATAAATGAAATATTTCAAAAAAATAAAATTAAAATTAAAAACAGAGAAAGAAAGGGTATCTGACTGGCTCAGTCAGGAGAGCATGTGACCTTGATCTCAGGGTTCTGAGTTCAAGCTCCACATTACAGAGAGTACTAAAAAAATAAACTTAAAAAATGAATAAAGTAAAAAATAAAAACCAACTAAAGTAAATCATCCTATTAATACAATAAAGAGGAAAAATCAGATAGTCGAATCAACTGATGAGAAAAAAGTATTTGACAAGTAAAACTTACATTCATGCTAAAAACTATGAGGAGACAGATATACAAGGGAGCATCTTCAATCTGTTATAGAGTATCTACAACAACTCTGCCACTAGCATCAAATCTAATGATGACTGAACACTTTCTACTTAAGATTGGAAATGTGCAAGGATATCTGACCTTTATTTAACACCTTTAACATATGCAGGTCCTAGTCAGTGCACAAAATGATTGTGTACATAGAAAATCTTCATGAAAATGTTTTTTGAAAGAAGACAAAAATGAATGAATTCAGCAAGAGCATATGGTACAAGGTCAAAATAAAAAAATCAAATACATATCTATATACTACCAAAGAACAATTTGAAAATAACACTTAAAAATACCATGTATGATAGCATTTTAAAAACCCATAAAATACTTAGGAACAAATTTAGCAAAATATATCCAAAGTATGTACACTGAGAATGACAAAATAATTACATTAAAGAAAAGCTAAATTAATGGTAAGTTATGCTGCATTCATGGGTTGGAAGACTCAGTGTGGTTAAAATGTTAGTTTTACCCAAAATTGATCTATGGATTCAGCTCAGTCCCAGTAAAAATTCCAAGGCTTTTTGGTAAAAATTGACAAGCTGATTATAAAATTTGTAGAGAAATGGAAAGGTCCTAAACTAGCCAAGAACATTGTTTTAATGATTATTAAAGGTGAAAAACTTAGGAGGATTTACACTACCTGATTCCAAGACTTATTATAAGGCTACAGTAATCAAGACACTGTGGTATAGCATAGAAAAAGATAAACTCATTAACAGAACACTCTAGAGAGTCCAGAAATAGATTCACACGTATGTAATTGATTGATTTCTAATGAGAATGGTGGGATAATTCAACAGGGAAGGAATAGCCTTTTCAAAAATGATGCTAGAAAAACTGGATATCCACATGAGAAAAAAATGAACCTTATATCTTACCTTATATCACAGATAAAAATCAACCTAACATCAATCACAGAGCTAAACTTTATAAAAGCTAAAATCATTTTTTAAAAAAATTGGAGGAGAAATAGGGGGGAAAAAACCTTTTGATCCTAGTGGAGATGAGCATTTTTTTTTAGAAAAAGCATACAACACATTATCAAGAAAGAAGAAATTAATAAATTGGACTTCATCGAAATTTTTAAAATTTGCTCTTCAAAAATACCATTAAAAAGTTGGAAAAGAAAGCCAGGGTAGAAAACATTCCAAGTACAAGCATCTGATACAGGACTTGTATCCAGAATACACAAAGAACACATAACTCAATCATACGAAAACAACTGACTCAATTTTAAAAATAGGTAAAAGATGAAATCAGCTATTTCTCCCAAAAGAAGACCTACTGATGCTCAGTGGGCACACAAAAAGGTGATCAGTGTCATTAGTCGTCAGAGAAATGCAATGAGCAGTACTACACAGGCACTAGAAGGTTCAGGATGAAAAAGACTTATTCCAAATGTCAAAGAAGATGTGAATCACCTGGAACTCTCGTACATTTTCTTTTTTTTCTCTCATATATTTTCATACATTTTTAATGGAAATATTAAATGATAAAACCACTTTGGAAAACAGTCTGGCAGTTTTTTATACAGTTAAAAAATATATATTTTACATTCAATTCCATGATTTCACTTCCTACTGCAGAGAAGCGTAGACATACATTCGCAGACCCGTAAGTGGATGCCCCTAGTAGACTTGTTCACAATGTCCCCACGTTGAAAACAACATGAGTGCCCATCAACAGGTGAACAGATAAACAAGTTGGTACAACCCCACAATGGATGAATGTTCAGCAATAAAAAGGAACAAACCATTCACCCACAACTAACGGGGATGAATCCCCAAAACTTGACCGAGCAGAAGAAGCTAAACACAAAAGAGTACATATTGTATGATGCATTTATATGAAATTCTGGAATTCTCACCTGTGGACAATTTTGCCTTTCAGGGGACATTTGGAAATAGCTGGAAACATTTTTGGTTTGCCACAAGTTGGCATATGCTACTGGCATCTAGTGGGTAGAGGCTGGAGAAGCTGCTGTGCCCAGGTCAGCCCCACAGCAAAGCAATGACCTGACTCAAAATGTCCTTGGTGCCAAGGTTGAAGGTCCTCGGCTATGTTCATCTATAGCGACAGACAGCAGATCGGTGATTGGCATTGGCTGGGAGGGGTGGGAGAGGTTGCCCGAAAAGAAGTGAAGAAAGTGATTTATATCTTGATTGTGGTCAAACGAAGCAGTATGTCTTATGGAAATTATTCCTCAGGAAATTGATTTTTTTAAAAAAGCAACTCTGAACGCCACCTTGAAGTAGTTTCTTGTCCTTCCCAACCATCAGGTAACGAAAAGTGCGTGGTTCTTACTGGGAACGACCAGCCATTTATTTGCACATATGCCATTTGCATGGTGCCCAATGCAAAGAGATATATGATGAGCATTAATAACATTCACCCCAACTCAACACTCTTTATGCTTTCATCTCTACACCCATCGCTGTTTTTTTTCTTTTTTTTTTTTAACTAGTCCATATTTCTTTCTCCTTTTTTTAAAGATTTTATTTATTATTTAATCGAGAGAGAGGCAGAGACACAGGCAGAGGGAGAAGCAGGCTCCATGCAGGAGCCCAATGTGGGACTCAATCGCAGGACCCTGGGATCACGACCTGAGCCAAAGGCAGATGCTCAACCACTGAGCCACCCAGGTGCCCTCATCGGTGTTTTTCATAAAGCAAAAGGCTCCTTGACCTTTTAGCAGAGGGTACGGTCTTTTGGAACAAAAGAGCTCAGCCTCTGCGGTGATGATGGCATTAATTACAATCTTGGAGACTTTGTCAGTGGTGTCCCTGAACTGGCTGTTTCTGTTTCAAATCAAGCACGGCGGGAACATTTACACCAGGGCAATTGGCAAATTCTACAAATCAGGGCTTGTTCCCCAGGGAGCTGGTGGTTGGACTGCTGGCCAGCACACCACTGCCTCTGACTCAGAAAGAAAGGAAATTCATACCGAATAGAGAATGCACATGGGTGTGAACATGGACATTGTGGTTTGAGATTTATGATTTTTCCTCTTATGTCATAAACACAGTTGCAACTGCCCTGGAGACCCATCTTCCCGTAAAACAAGGGGGTGAGGTAGGGGTGCGGGGAGCCTGGATATGTCCCATACAGTGGGTTATTACTTATTTATTTATTTGAGAGAGAAAGAGAGAACACAGCCGGGGAGGGGCCGGGGTGGGGGGGGTTGCAGACACTGGCTGAGCAGGGAGCCTCAACCCAGGGCCCTGAGGTCATGAAAGAAGCAGAAGTCAGACCTTACCTGCTTCACCCACTGAGCCACCCAGGCGCCCCCATATAGCAGTTTAAAAGAAAATCATAATTGGCAGCATTGGGGGCATAGGTGAAGCACAAAGAAATGTTTATTTTTAAAATCTGTTCTTCATATTGGAGATAAAGCTGAAAGAGGGTCCACGGTTGGGTGAGATCTGAGGCCGTGACCTCAGAGGAAGAGCAGAGGAGGCCTCGTTTCAAGGAGGCTCTGGCCACATCTTCGGATAGTTATGCCTTCCGGTGGTCGGTGATCCCGCAAGGAGCCTGCGCCTGGAGCTGGAGGAGCCAGAAGTGCTCCAGGGGGAGCTGAAGCCCCCTGTGCGACTTCTGGCACCTTGCTCCTTGACTGGTTTTCCCAGCAAGGAAGGCCAGGGAGGAGAGAGGGTCTGGTGAGTTGTAGCTGTCCTGAGCCCGCCTCTGGCTTTCTGGGTGCTGGCCTGGCCCAAGAGAGAGACACGCGGGGGAGGGGGGGCGAGCTCCCCTCTGGCATGAGGAGCAAGGGGACTGACCCAATGGCCCAAGCACAGTTTGGTCAGTATCAGCAAAACTGAGGCCTTGAAGGTGGGAGCCGGAGAGTCCTGGGGTTTGAAGGCTCTCCTACAATTTATTTAAACCACCTTTAAAATGTGGGGTTTTGGGATCCCCGGGTGGCTCAGCCGTTTAGCACTGCCTTCAGCCCAGGGCGTGATCCTGGAGTCCCAGGATCAAGTCCCACATCGGGCTCCCTGCAGGGAGCCTGCTTCTCCCTCTGCCTGTGTCTCTGCCCCTCTCTCTCTGTCTCTCTCTCTGCGTCTCTCATGAATAAATAAATAAATAATCTTTTAAAAAAATAGAGAAAAAATAAAATGTGGGCTTTTTTCAAGGACCAGTATGGGGTCAGTACAAGATACTGGTCCATGTCCCTGGGCTGGAAAGTCAGGCCTGGCAAACAAGGCCTTCTCTGAGCCCCTTCTGAGGGCAGGTGCTGGCCACGGGCAATAAGGAAGAGCAGCGAGAGCCCACCTGCCCCCGCCCCCCCTGCTCCCAGCAGCCCGGAGCTGGGCCCAGAATCTAGGCGGGCCTCTCCCCACCTCTGAAAGAACCCTGGGCTCCTATGGGTCCCAGGGGACCCGGGACAGGGTCCTCAGCAGCTTGGCACCCCCACCCCGAGCAGTGCTCTCCTGTATGGGACAGGGTGGGGGGGGGGGGGCAGACCTGTCTCTCTGCTGCCATCGCCCTCTGATAGTGGGATTTTTAAAACTTGATCAAAAAAATAAATTAAAAAAAAAAGAAAAGAAAAGCAAGCAAGCACAAAAGCGGGGGATGGGGGTGTGGGGGGAACCCTAGGTAGAAATCAATGAAGCCTTTAAATCTTCCACACTGAAAAAGTCTGCATTTCTCTGTTGTCTTTGGGAACCCGCTGAATGGCTGGGAAACTGTTTTTAATAAACAAGAGTTCAAACGCTGAGGCTCCGTAGCCAGCAGTCACGCCTTAAACTCTAAACTTTACATGAAAACTCTCCCAGTCCCTTTGAACTCGCCTTCCCTCTCCGGCGGAGCATTCCAGTGTTTATGCATTTTTTGAGATTGCTGGCAGGATTGCTTTGAATACTTTCCCTCTTTAGCAACCTCCTCCCTTCAGAACCCATTAATGCCCCACTCAGCAACATCAAGGTATTGCTTTGAAGTCCCTTCTGGCTACGGCCGCTCACACTCTTTGGTTACTGTGCAATCAAATAATTAAATGGATTCTCAGGGAAAAAAAAAATCATTCTTTTCCTTGGTAATTAAACACTCCAGGTTGGACAGGAGTGCTGGGTTGCCAAGGGAGTGAGGATCTATAAAGACTCGGAGCCCAGAATTCTTTGCTCGTGACCCCCAGGGGAGAAAAATAATAACAGGAGAGTCAGCTCAGGGCTCACTTCCCTTCTGTGCGGGCAGCTTCCCTGGGCCCAGGGCTCTCCGGTCTCAGGACCTCCCTTCTGTGAGAGGGGGTAGGGGGCATCACCCCCCAGGAGAGTTCCTTTTTTTGGGGGGGATGGAGGGGATGGCCAGGGTTGTGGGGGGCATCTCTTGACCAAAATAAGCCTGTGAGAGATTGCAGCTGCTGGAGGGCAGGGACGGGTTCATCCCTGGGGGACTATGTCCCTAATATGGTTGGGAGGTGGGGGGAAGGGGAGGGGCAGGAAAGGGAGGAGAAAGAGAGATGGAGGAAGAGATTGGGAAAGGCAAGGGGACATGGGAGGGGGGAAAGAGGAGAAACAGGGGTGGAGGGTGGGGGAGAAGTGAGGAGGAAGTAGAGAGGGAGAAGAGAGAATTCAGATGGACTGAGTAGGGAAGGAGAAGGGAGGCAGGAGGGCAGAAGGTCTGCTCCCAAGGCTGTTGGGGCTCCTGGTTTGCAGTCTCTCGGGCCTCCACCAAGGTTAGCTTCTCTCAGATCAAAGGGCCCCCAGCCTCATCTGGGGTACAGCTCAGCCCTGGAAAACCCCAGGGTACCCATCGCCACTTGCTCCATTTCGTGGCCCCCACTGTCTCTCCTTCTTACCCACCTTCTTGCATCTCCCAGGATTGCCCTTCCATCATTCTCCTGATGGGTCTCCAGGACCCTACAAGTCCCAGCCTAGACGTGGCCCTCCTCTGTGCAGCCCAAGCTGAGGCGGTCCTCCTCTGGGTCCCCAAACAAGCTCTATTCTCACACTGAATTTTAATGTCTCACCCGGGTGCTGCTCCAGCTTGGGGGCCATGTCTTAATCGGCTGTATCCCTCACCCCCACCTCTGGCACAGGCACATGGTACCTCTCAGTAAGTGCTGGTGGTGAGGATGTTCAGCAGAGGACAGTGAAACTGAGCTTGAGTCCCAAGAGTCATGATACATTAAGGCCATTATATAACCTGAGCCCTTGGTTGCTAGCATCTCAACATGGCTTTCTCCATAACTTGAACTTGAGGCATCTCTTCATCATTCCATCTGTTTCTCAAAGCCACCAGTTTCTCCTCTTGAATTTCTCTCCCCCCATTTCAGGCCATGTAATACCCACACCTAAAACCCTGGGAACAGGGGCTCTCTGACATCCATATTGGCCTTGAAAACAGATCCTCCCTCCTCCAGGACAGGAGCTGTATTATTAGTCAAAATTCTTTTGGTTGAGTATGACAAAAACCCAAGTCAAATTGACTTAAGAAAAAAACAAATGACAGGATTTGCTGACTCACAAGGTGGGGCTCATGGGCAGTTGAATCTGAGGATGTGAGGGATGCTGACAAAATCTGATCTTTCTCTCTGCCCATAGGTCACTCTCCCAGTGACCCTTCATCTTGTGGCTCTGAATTTCTTTGTTGGCTTCAATGGCAGGTAAGTATTCTCCACTTCTTGGCCTCCAGAAACATCAAGATTTTGACCATTTTAGAAGCCCCAAAAGAAAGAGAGCTCCCCATTCTCCAAATTCCTGGCACAAGTCCCTATGGCTTATTGGACCAACTTAAGTTGTCTCATTGGGCCAACTTAAGTCACATGTCCATTCCTGAGCCACTCATGGTGGCCAAAGTGATGGGCTATATGAATTGGTCAGGTCAAGCACCATTTTTGTAGCTGAGTGCTGTTCCCCAAAGGAAAACCAAGGTGCTGGTATCAGGAGATGAGGACATGGATGCTGGGCCGAATAAAATAACAGGTAACCACTGCCAGAACAAACCTCACTGGCGTCATTTATGGAGATTTTTGGAAGGAGGTGACTGGGAAAACACTGTGTGTTGGAGGCAAAAGGGTGGAGATAAACCAGGACAAGAAACAAGACCTCATCAGATGTACAAAGGTGGGAGGCAGGACCAATGGAACCAGAGGAGCTGCAGAGAAATCAAGCTGCTGTGATCAAGGAGCAGGACCTCCCATCAGGTAAGGGGCAGGGCAGGGCAGGTAGGAACTCCAGGCTATTCTTTCTGGGTCTGGAGCATATCCTACAATTCCTAGAGAATCAGGAGCCTGTGTGGGGCCTCACCTGTCTCCCTGCCTCCAAGTAGGAGAGGTTGTGCTATGCCTCTTGTTGGAAAAGGAGGTTCAGGGGGAGGGATCAAGGCAGATCAGCACAGTGACCAGGGCAGTTTGCAGAAATGGCCACTAAGTTTGCTGGAAACAATGAAAGTACTCACACATGTCATGATTTACTCTGAAAAATTAGGAGACGCTCAGAACACTTTACTGAGCAAGAGAGCATGCCATATATTAGAAGGAAATACACCAAAATATTATCAACTGGTATCCCTGGGTGGTGGGATTATAGGTGGGTTTCTTTGTCTTTTGTGTAATTCTGTGCATTTTTCCATTTTTTTTTTCTCATGACTATTTCTGTCGAGGTGGGGGATACAAATTAAAAGGAAAAACCTCTAAGCTGCTCATATCAAACACTCCACAAGCCAACATTTTCCTACCATAATCCACTCTTCCATTTAATTCATTTTCTTACTGTCTCTCTGTCTCTCACCCTGGGGACGTGGCTGTCCCTCAGTCTGGATAATTGGCCTCCGGACGACTGGGAAGCAGGTGGCCCAAGCAGCCCTGTCCCCCAAAGTGAGGTTGGGAGGGGTCTCTGCTTATCAAGGAGAGGCTGGATCCCACTGAGCCTGGCGAGTGAACTGGGCTCAGATGGAAGGCAGCTGTGCCCCTCCCCCAGCGCTCGCCCCTCCCCCTTCCTTCACCCCCTGGGCTTTTTTGGGCTGGATGAATGAACAACAAAGGCCTGTGGCCATCTCAGGCATGCCAAGAAGTGGGTGTCATCTGGAGGACGCTGCAGCCCAAACCTTTTATGTTGACAAACCATGTTGATCAGAAGACTAATTGCTTCTTGCTGTCTTCAGCCCACCAAATGCTTGACAATGACTCACAAATCATTTATACAATTGATTATCGCAAGAGATTTTACCCTCGTGGAAACAGACACCCAGGTGCCCACTGCCTGGTCGAGGATGGGAGCCGAGGCTCAGTTAGCCAATGAAGGGTTCCTGCCAAGATACAAACCCTCCCCTCAAAGTCCATAAGAACTACCCCCTCATCAACACCACCACTACCACCACCGACCGTCTTGGAGCTGATCCCTTATCTTGGGATCACAAGCCTGTGCCACACTCAGAATCCCAGGGAGGAAGAGGTTTGAACAGCTCATATAGTCAGGATGCAGCCTCTAGGCCAGAAGAGCTCTAGAAGCCATGGAAGGTGTATTGGCTTTATACTCTCCACCTGGAAATCTTTGGAGGTGGAAATTCCGTAACATCTCCCAGTGACCTATTTTGGGGTTTTATAGCTTGGTAGCCAAGATAGTGTTTGGAGAAACAGTTACATCTCCTGCTTTTCATACTGTTTTATTGTGGACACAGGGGTAAAAAGCTCAGGTTCTGGCTTCTTCTTCAGGTGGATAAAGAAAATGCAGGACAGCCACCTGGATTTTCTGGTTTGACCCGGGCTGAGTAGAAATGAAACTGGAGGTGTGTGGAGTAGCCAGGATGGAGTGTGGCCAGGATACCTGGCTTTGTCTGCACAGCTCTGTGAAGGGACGTGGGCAGGGAGGATGCACTTACGTGGGATGTAGCGATGAAGTGACTGGCAGACAGGGCAAGAACAGAGATCTCTTGCATGGTCACAGTGCATTTCTCGTTGCGGCGGTTCCCGAAGCATTTCTCGTTGAAAGATTTGTTTTTCTTTTCCTGTTAGGACAGACAAAATGATAGGAGTCACAATTTTATCAGCCAGGAGACAGACACCCCTCTAAGTATTTGTTATGGGTTGAGTGGTGTCCTCCCCCCAAAAAAATCTATGGTGAAGTCCGAACACCCAGGACCTCGGAATGTGACCGTATTTGGAAATGAGGTCTTTGCAGATGTAAGTCGAGGTCAGCTGGGGCCTTGTCCAGTATGAGTGGTGCTCTTATAAAAAGGGGACGTTTGGACACAGTCACAGAAAAGTATAAAGGAAAGACTGTGTGATAAGATTCAGGGAAAACAGAAGGTGGGAGATTCGCTGCTGCAAGGCCAGGAATGCCCAGGCCACCCGATGCCAGAAGGGGCCAGAAACGCTCCTTGCCCTACCGGTTTCAGAAGGAGCATGGCCCTGCTAAAACCTTGCTATCAGACTTCCAGCATCCAGAATTGAGACCATAAATTTTTGTTGTTCAAAGCTACCCAGTTTGTGGTGCTTGGTTCTAGCAGCCCCATACAACTTTTTAACAGAGAGTAAATTCCTACAAGGTGCTTAGAAATTTAAGGAGTTAACAAGTGGAATAGATTGAGCCTTTGGTCATGACTTCCCCACGCCCTGCAGAGCTCTCCGGCCCAAGGAGGGTTTACAGAGATGCTGCTAGGGTCACAGCTCCGTTCTCAGGAAGCAGCCACAGCCAGTGCGTATCCAGGAGCTAGTGGTGGGACACCGCAATGGGGAACCTGGATGTCTCTCCCAGCTCCACATCTCTCAGGACCCAGGATGCTGGGAACAGATGTCTATGTGGCTGCCGTAAAGCCCTGTGACTCTGTGACTTTGCTTGTTAGCAAACAAAACCCAAAAGGAAGACGCCTCTCTCTCAGTGAGCAAATCTTAAATGATAGAACCCATCCGAATCTGGACACCAAGCAGTCCGGACAACTAGAGTTTGGCTTTCCAATCTCTGTAGTATAAGAAAGCACATGAGAAGCAAAGAGGAAGGGAGGTTGATGGGCAATCCAAAGCACCTACCGCCACTGGAGTTGCCAGATTAAATTTCCAGATGCCCAGTTAAGTTTGAATTTCAGATAAACAGACATGTTTCTAGTATAAGTATGCCCCAACTACTGCATACTTAGGACATACTTATCCTAAAAAACTATTCATCATTTATATGAAATTCAAGTTTAACTGTGTCCTGTATTTTAATTTGCTAAATGGGGCAACTCTTAACCGCAACACCGTTCATGACTGGTTTCCAGTCTTTTCTCATTGAGATCACTGGGAGATGGTGGGAGAGAAAGCCAACCTCAATGTCTGTGACCATCAGATCATCCCCAGACCCTCTCCATGTACGATGTCTGATACAAACAGCAGAAAAGGCTGATGGGCTCCCAACAACAGAATTTTGTTCAAAGTTAAGTTTGGGAAAATGGAGCAAAGTCCATTTTCAAACCCAAAATGGTGAGTTAAGGAGGGTAGTGCGTGGTCACAGGATATCCAGGGAAGTCTTACCCGGCATTTTCTGTATCACCCAGGGTGACTTTTTTTTTGTAAAACTCTTTTTTTTTCTTTTAAAATTTTTATTTTTATTATTATTTTTAATTTTATTTATTTACTCATGAGAGACACAGGGAGAGAGAGGCACAGACACAGGTGGAGGGAGAAGCAGGTTCCATGCAGGGAGCCTGACGTGGGACTCGATCCCAGGTCTCCAGGATCACACCTTGGGCTGAAGGCGGCGCTAAACCGCTGAGCCACCTGGGCCACCTTAAAAATTTTATTTTCAAGTAATCTCTACATCCAAGGTGGGCCTTGCACTCGCAACCCCGGGATCAAGTGTTGCATGTTCGACCAACCGAGCCAGCTAGGCACCCCGATCCATAAAGCTCTTGACATCAAAGTCTGAGCCACAGACTCAGGGGAGGAAGAAGAAAAAATAGACGTGACCATAGGCTGAGCACCAGAGAAAGTCAGGATCCTCCTGGATTCTGGAGGGGAGGCCAAGGGAGGGTGGGAGGAGCAGGGGTGTGCCACACTGGGGCTTGTGTATCCCAGGTGAGAAGAAGGAAGGAAATGGCTGGGAAGAGTCTGTGGATGGTGGGGATCAGCAGGTGATCATAGTGGCTGACGTGTATGAGGCCTTTATCACGGGTCAGACTTGCCACCAGGCATCAACCCCATGAAGGATGCTTGGAACTCTCCTCAGTTTACAAAGAGGCAAACCCAGGTAGAGGGACGTTCATTGCTCAAGGCTATCCAGCTTGAGAATGGAGATCATACCAGAAAGGCAGACTTGGCTCCAACTGAGGAGAGTCTTGACTGTCCGGGCCTGAGATTTAAGTGGATGGCGTAAACACGGCTCTAGTGCCAACCGTGAGCCAAGCACTGGAGTGAGACAAGCCAGTGTCTCAGACAGTCTGGCAGGATGTGGCCAAAACCCTAAAAAAGGACCTCTGATCCAGAAATTCTACATGGAAAACCTTCATCCTAATAATTAAGGACTCTTTAGCTATGAATACCGAGTATTTAGCTAGAAAGATTCATTACAATGTGACTTATAATTACAGAATTTGTAAAGTGTATAAACGTCCCAACCATAAATGATTAAATAAATGCAGCCGTACGTCTAAGTCATGTTGTGGAACAATACAGGAAAATATTATTGATATGGAAATATGCCAATGACATGTTACTGAGTGAAAAATATAGATTACAGAATAACGTGCACCATATGGTCCTATGTGTGTGTGTGCACGCACATGTGCGCATGCGTGTTTTAATAGTGATTATTTTCATTATAGATGATACTAAAATTGCTTTTGGCAATTTCTATTTTCTTTTTTGCTTCAATTCAATCAATATTGAGTACATACTAGCTGCCAAGCATCATGCTGGCTGTTATATACATAAGGGTGAATAGAAGCATATTTACTCCCTGCCTCATGGGTGAATAAATAAGTGGGCAACAAAATCATTATTGTATCGTTATAAATGAGAATGTGCAGTGAACAGATGAAGGAACTTCTGTGATGGGGAGGATCAGGCGAGGGCATACATGGACCCGATGGTCAGGGAAGACCTCTGATATTTAATTTCGAGACCTGAAGGCTGAAAGGCAGACAGCCTCAGGAAGGGTGGAGGAGTGGGGGGGCTGTGCCCAGCAGAGGGAACAGCATATGCCATGGCTCTGAGCAACAGAGCACATTAGGGGAATTTAAAGATAGGTGTAGATGAAGCCCAGGGAATTTATGTTTTCAGAACTGGGCATTATCCAGGTGGAGGACCCCTTCCTGGGACAAGCCATAGAGTACAGTGGAGGCTCACTCTCATATCAGATTTTTAGTAAATCTGGTTGATGAAGTGGAATAATGATGCTAAGGAAGGTGTGAATCACTCTTTTGAATCATCTACATGATTTGGGGAGCTTCCATACAATCAAAGTATTTATCAAAGGTTAAAAAAAAAAGGGAATACTTTTCTTTTCTTTACCAAGAATAATAATCAGGAAAACAACGACAATAAATCTTACTGAATTATCCAGATAGACTGGAATATTTTCTTTGGGGTAATTGTCAATTTCCTTCATTTGGACAGCACGGTTACGATCCTAACATATTTTGGGGTAGGAGGAAGAGTAGAACAGGATCCTGTTTCCAAAACCCCACATTTCAAGTTCCTCTACGTGAACTGTCAACCCCAGGTAAGTCCACACAGAATTTCTGAGGATTCCATAAAGTCATAGATTTAATAAAAATTTAAAGATGCTCTGGGCCCAAGGCTCTGCTCTAGCTCAAAACCCCCAATCAAACAGCCTACCGACCCATTTGCCCACCACCCTCCTGGTTTTGTGCCAGGGGCAAGGGAAGCAGGATGCCGGAGCCCAGATGTTGCAGCAGGAATGGGAGGTGCGGAATTTCCAAATGAGGAGCTAATAACAGAGGCGGTAAGGGCGGAGCCCAAGTACCCCGAGACCCCAAGCGAGATCCTGAGCCCCCGCACCTCCCTCTGCCGTCACAGCAACCCTGGAAAGTACACACGCTTATTATCCCCACTTGGTGGATGCAGAAGCCGTGGCCCCCCAGGCTGAGCCCCAAGTGGACTCAGCTCCACGGTCTACACTTCACCTCCGATTAGCTGGTTAACACTGATCCGAGAAATAAGGCCCGAGCACGAGGAAGCACCAGCACTAAGTGGGTGGATCCAGCTGGAAGCTGAAGTTCAGAAAGGGGAAGATCCAGGAGCATCTGAGCCAGTGCAACTCTTCCAGGAGAGGCTGGACTGGCACAGGTCTTGCCCTGTCGGTGGGTCTGGGGTGGGCGGCTGCTGCAGCGGGGGGCTGAGGAGTTCTGAAGAGCTGGCTCTTAAATGATTTGGGGGCAGGGAAGAAAGAGCAGAAAACTCAAACCATATTTTAACTTTTTCTTTTGAGTCAGAGATCCCTTTAAGAATCTCATAAAACTGGGGCACCTGGGTGGCTCAGCAGTTGAGCGTCTGCCTTTGGCTCAGGTCGTGATCCCGGGGTCCTGGGATCAAATCCCACATTGGGCTCCCCATAGGGAACTCGCTTCTCCCTCTGCCTATGTCTCTGCCTCTCTCTCTCTGTGTCTCTCATGAATAAGAAAGTAAACACCTTTTTTAAAAATCTAATAAAACTAACGACATTTTTCTCAGGTAAAGACACAGGTGATTCCACAAAGTTGAG